>NW_024871390.1:0-355740 GCF_019054845.1 Dipodomys spectabilis | reverse complement strand
GAAGCCAGCCCGGGCAGGAAGGTCCGTGAGCCACAGAGAACAGCGGGAACAGCGCCGTGGCTCAAGCGGTCGAGCGCCCGCCATGAGCACAGAAAAACGAGGTGAGAATGTGAGGCGCTGAGCTCGGCACAGGGAGAGGAGGAGGAGGAGGAGGAGAGGAAGAGGAGGAAGGGGAGAGGAGGAAGGGGGGAGGAGGAAGGGGGGAGGAGGAGGAGGAGGAGGAGAGGAGGAGGAAGGGGGGAGGGCTGGGCGGTGGCCGGGCACCGTGCTCCCCTCGTGAACCACCACAGACAAAGACAGAAGTGGCGCCGTGGCTCGGGTGGTCGAGCGCCAGCCTGGAGCCAGAGAAGCTCAGGGACAGACAGCGCCCAGGCCCCGAGTTCAAGACCCAGGATGGGGAAGGAGGGAGGAAGAAACGGAGGAAGGGGAGAAGAGGAAAGGAGGGAGGGAGGGAGGGAGGGAGGGAGGAGGGAGGAGGGAGGGAGGAGGGGAGGGAGGGAGGAGGGAGGGAGGGAGGAGGGGAGGGAGGGAGGAGGGAGGGAGGGAGGAGGGAGGGGGGGGAGCTCAGGGGCCGCAGCGCATCTGCGCAGTGGGTGTTTGTGGACTTGAACCCAAACCCGCCTGCTCCCCCAGCGGCGCTGCCTGGACCAGGGGGAGGCCACGGAGGAGGGGGGCATCTCGGTCTGGTGTGGGGGGGGCATCTCGGTCTGGTGGGGGGGGGGCATCTCGGTCTGGTGGGGGGGGCATCTCGGTCTGGTCTGGTGTGGGGGCGCCTCGGTCTGGTGGGGGGGGCATCGGTCTGGTGTGGGGGGGCATCTCGGTCTGGTGGGGGGGGGCATCTCGGTCTGGTCTGGTGTGGGGGCGCCTCGGTCTGGTGGGGGGGGGCATCGGTCTGGTGTGGGGGGGCATCGGTCTGGTGTGGGGGGGGCATCGGTCTGGTGTGGGGGGGGCATCTCGGTCTGGTGGGGGGGGGGCATCTCGGTCTGGTCTGGTGTGGGGGCGCCTCGGTCTGGTGGGGGGGGCATCGGTCTGGTGTGGGGGGGCATCTCGGTCTGGTGGGGGGGGCATCTCAGTCTGGTCTGGTGGGGGGGGCATCGGTCTGGTGTGGGGGGGCATCTCGGTCTGGTGTGGGGGGGCGCATCGGTCTGGTGGGGGGGGCATCTCAGTCTGGTCTGGTGGGGGGGGCATCGGTCTGGTGTGGGGGGGCATCTCGGTCTGGTGGGGGGCATCTCGGTCTGGTGTGGGGGGGGCATCTCGGTCTGGTGTGGGGGGGGGGCATCTCGGTCTGGTGTGGGGGGGCGCCTCGGTCTGGTGGGGGGGGCATCTCAGTCTGGTCTGGTGGGGGGGGCATCGGTCTGGTGTGGGGGGGCATCTCGGTCTGGTGTGGGGGGGCGCATCGGTCTGGTGGGGGGGGCGCCTCGGTCTGGCCCGTGGGAGTTGGGGTGCGGCACCTCGATCTGGTCGATGGTCTCCTGGTACTCCTTCTCGCGGGATTTGAAGAGCGACTCGGTGTCGGTGATCACCTTCTCCAGGCTGTCCTCCTGCGGCTGCGGGACGGCCACGTCAGGGTGGCGGGGGGGGGGGGGGGGGGCGGGAGGGGGCGGGGAGGACGGCGGGGGGGCGGGGGCGGGGCAGGGAGGGCGGGGGGGGGGTGCGGGGTCGGGGGGTCGGGGTCGGGGGTCAGGGCAGGAGGGCGGCCTGTGGGGTGCGGGTCGGGGGGTTCGGGGTCGGGGTCAGCAGGGCGGGCGGTGCGGGTCGGGGTCGGCAGGGCAGGCGGTGCGGGTCGGGGTCGGCAGGGCGGGCGGTGCGGTGCGGTGCGGGTCGGGGGCCCGGGGTCGGGGTCGGCAGGGCGGGCGGTGCGGGTCGGGGGTGGGGGTCGGGGTCGGCAGGGCGGGCGGTGCGGGTCGGGGGTGGGGGTCGGGGTCGGGGTCGGCAGGGCGGGGCGGTGCGGTGCGGTGCGGGTCGGGGGCCCGGGGTCGGGGTCGGGGTCGGGTCACCTCCCCCCTGGGCCTCGGCGGCCGCCATGGCGTATCCCGAGAAGTCGTCCCACAGCAGCAGCGTCTCCTCCGTCTCCTCCCAGCTCAGGCTGTCGCAGTCGTCGTCTGCGTCCAGCTCCCGCCTGGGGGGGCCGGGGTCAGCATGGGCCGGGGTCAGCATGGGCCGGGGTCAGCATGGGCCGGGGTCAGCATGGGGCCGGGGGTCAGCATGGGGCCGGGGTCAGCATGGGCCGGGGTCAGCATGGGGCCCGGGGGTGGCGGGGGCGGGGTTAACATGGGTGGGGTCAGGTCCTCGTGGGGGCGTGGATCACGGCGGGGGTGGGGGGGGGTGGGGGGGGGAGGGACGGGGCCTGGTTGACGGGGCGGGGCCCCGATTGGGCTGGGCTGGTCGGGATATGGGCGGGGGGCCGGCGGGAGGCGTGGTGGGTGGGCGGGGCCGGTGGGGCGGGGCGCTGTGGGTGGGCGGGGCCGGCGGGAGGCGTGGTGGGTGGGCGGGGCCGGTGGGGGCGGGGCGCTGTGGGTGGGCGGGGCCGGCGGGGCGGGGCGCTGTGGGTGGGCGGGGCCTGGCGTGTGGGCGGGGCGGCGCTCACAGCTGGCTGAGCATGCGCTGCATCTCCTCGGCGATGCCCAGCCCCGCGCCGTCCTCCTCCGCCTCGGCCGTGGGCCCCGCGCTCTCAGGTCCAGCGTCCTCCGCCCGCCGCTCCCGCCGCCGCCCCGCCGGCACCTGAGAGGCATCGGGAGCCGCGTCAGGGGGGGCCCGGGGGCCGGGAGGGAGGACGGGGGCCGGGAGGGAGGGGAGGACGGGGCCGGGAGGGAGGGGAGGACGGGGCCGGGATGGAGGGGAGGACGGGGCCGGGAGGGAGGGGAGGACGGGGCCGGGATGGAGGGGAGGACGGGGCCGGGATGGAGGGGAGGACGGGGCCGGGAGGGAGGACGGGGCCGGGATGGAGGGGAGGACGGGGCCGGAGGGAGGACGGGGCCGGGATGGAGGGGAGGACGGGGCCGGGATGGAGGGGAGGACGGGGCCGGGATGGAGGGGAGGACGGGGCCGGGAGGGAGGGGAGGACGGGGGCCGGGAGGGAGGACGGGGCCGGGATGGAGGACGGGGCGCACCTGCAGCATGTGGGTCACGTCGGTGCAGTTGCGCTGCTGCGCCAGGTCGCAGAGCTTGGCAGTGATGTCGATGCGGCGGCAGATGTCCATGTCCACCTTCATGGCCTTCTCCTGGATCTTGGTGTCCAGCTCGCTCAGGTTCTGCGGGGGACACGCAGGCCCGGAGCAGCGGGGGACCGCTCAGCACGCCCCCTCTGACACCTGCGGCCAGTCCCCAGCTCCCGCCTGTCATCCCAGCGACTCAGGAGGCTGAGATCTGAGGATCACAGTTCAAAGATGAGAGTCTCACAGCCCTTCCCTGCCTGGGCTGGCCTTGAACCGCGATCCTCAGGTCTCAGCCTCCTGAGTCGCTGGGATGACAGGCAGGAGCCGCCGGCGCCCAGCGTGCCTGTCTTTTTTTCTGCCATCCTCACAGATGTAGCCACGGCGGCAGAGGGCATGGTGGCGGGTAAACTGAGTCAGCACAGAGGCATTCAGCTCCCGACTCCTGGGTGCTGAACTGGCAGTGACTAATGTCACACACGCCACGGCCCGTCATGCGACGCGGGCCTTTGATTGTGTGTATGTGTGCTGGTACTGGGACTCGAGCGCTCTGACTTAGCCGAAGCTCGACCACTCGAGCCACACCTCTGAAATCAGAGCTTCTAGGACGTTCCTGCCTAGGCTGGCTTCAATAAGGGATGCTCGGATCTCAGCCTCCAGAGTAGCTGGGATTACAGGCGTGAGCCACCACACCCAGCTCACACTCACATCTTCTGTTCTTGCTCTGTCTACTGAACTGAATGGCGTCAGGGGTGCCCGGCCAGGGGAAGGGAGGTGGACGGGGCAGCAGTGGGGCTGCCCCCTGACTGGCCGGGGCTGCAGGAGACCCCCCCGAGAGCGGGACTCACATTACTCATGAGTCCCTTGAAGATCACCAACTCAGCTTTTAACTGCTCCACCTTCATGGCCAGCTCTTCCTGGCACGCGTCGGCCTCCTGGGCTTCCTGGACCGGAGGAGACCCTGGGTTGGTGACCCCCCTCCAAGGGGAAGAGGGGGTGAGGAGGGGAGGGAGGGGGCGTCCTCACCTCCTGCAGCTCGTTCACGCGCTCCTGCAGCTGGACCCGCACCGTGTACTCCTCTTCCCACCTGACACACAGCGGGGGGGGGGGGGGGCACAGGTCCGTGTTCCCTGGGCCCCCCAGCTCCCTGCTCCCCCCCACCCCGTGGCTCCCCAGAGGGAGACTGGCTGTCCACAAGAATGTGGGGGCCAAGCCAGCGCCGGTGGCGCACGCCTGTAATCCCGGCTACTCAGGAGGCTGAGATCGGAGGTTGGAGGTTCAAAGCCGGCCTGGGCAGAAAAGGCCACGAGACTCTGATCTCCAGTGAGCCTGTGAGATGCTGGGAGTGGTGCTGTGGCGCAAGTGGTAGCGCGCCAGCCTTGAGTGAAGAGCTGAGGGACAGCGCCCAGGCCCTGAGTTCAAGCCCCAGGACAGACAGACAGACAGACACACACACACACACACACACACACGTGTGAGGGGCAGCCGCCTGCCTGGAGCCTCTCTGCCATGTGCAGGAACTATTTTTAAGAGCAGCTGCGCCTCTGGCTCCGCGCCCTGCCCTCCCACCCCGGCCTCAGAGCCACCAGCTGTCTGGGGCCCCGTGTCCCCCTCTCTGACCCACACCAGAACACCAGGCCCAGGGGAGGCGGGGGCCCCCGAGACACAAAGACGGTGAAGATGGTGAGGATGATGGTGATGACTTGGGCCATAGCAAGATTTGAACTCGGGGCCTCATGCTGGCTAGTCAGGAGGCTGAGATCTGAGGATCCACATGTGAGGCCAGACTCCTTCCTATTTCCAGGCAAAAGCACCGGGACAGCACCCAGGCCCTGAGTTCAAGCCCCAGGAGTGACACACACACACACACACACACACACACACACACACACACACACGGCCAAAGCAGCCATCAGCGAGGGTGCTGGGATCCCGCAGGACGGTGTCCCCTGCCCATGGAGGAGGCCCTGCCTTGGCCCCCCTCCCGGCCTCTCCCAGTGCCCTGCCCGCTGCTGGTTCTGCTGTGTGTCTCACTCACAGCCGCAATGCAGCTGTCCTAAGAATAGCTGCCACCGTCACCGGCCGCTCCTCCCTGTGGGGCTGGCAGAGACAGCCTGGCCAACACCCCGGGTGCTCGCCCGCAGCGCAGCGCCTGCCTGCAGTCCCCCCCCGCCCCCCCCCCCCCGCTGCTCTGCCACCGAAGGGCGCAGCAGCATGGGGCGACAGATAGATAGACAGGCAGGCTGGCAGACAAGCAGGCAGACAGACAGACAGACAGGCAGACAGGCAGGCAGACAGACAGACAGATAAAATAGGTAGATAGGTAAGTGATAGACAGACAGGCAAGTGGATAGACAGAGAGATGTCCACCCAGACAGACCGACTAACAGATAAACAGACAGACACACAGGAAGACAGGTAGACAGATGGATACAGACAGACAGCTAAGTACATCCATCCATATACGCATATATTTTCCAAAGTCCTGAGCACCAGGAGGTTGAGTTTGCTCATCTGTAGGTGAGCTTGTGTCATGGGGTACTCAATTATGCCCAGAGACCCCCCCCCCAAAACCCTCCCCAGGGGTGGGGGGGCAGCAAGATAGCGGGGTACATCAGGTAAGACAGGAAATCTTTCTCTGGCAGTGAACTCGATGGCTTCAGACGGAAACATACATGAGAAATGCTAATTATGGATGAAGATTAATGAAGTCTTACAGAACGGAAAAGAAAACTCTCAGAATGAATCATCTAGAAGCTCCCTAGGACTTTGCCTGGCTCAGGCAGACGGGTTTTCAAACAAAAAGAGGTTTACCTCCATTCAAATCGGACGCGTGTGTGTGTGTGTGTGTGTACCAGGACTTGAGCTCAGGGCTTGGGTGCTGTCTGGTGGGTGCGTGCGTGCGTGCGTGCGTGCGTGCGTGCGTGCGTGCGTACCAGGACTTGAGCTCAGGGCTTGGGTGCTGTCTGGTGTGTGTGTGTGTGTGTGTGTGCGTGCGTGCGTGCGTGCGTGTGTGTGTGTACCAGGACTTGAGCTCAGGGCTTGGGTGCTGTCTGGTGTGTGTGTGTGTGTGTGTGCGTGTGTGTGTGTGTGTGCGTGCGTGTGTGTGTACCAGGACTTGAGCTCAGGGCTTGGGTGCTGTCTGGTAGGTTTTCCTCCCCACCCCTCGAGCCCCAGCTCCACTTCTTGCTTTTCTTTCATTGGTTTATTAAAGATTAAGTCTCGCAGACCTGGGCTGGGAAGGTGGCTCAGGGGTAGAGCGCTTGCCTCGCTTGCATGAAGCCCTGGGTTCGATTCCTCAGCACCACATACACAGAAAAAGCTGGAAGTGGTGCTGTGGCTCAAGGTAGAATGCTAGCCTTGAACAAAAAGAAAGCTCAGGGACAGCGTCCAGGCCCTGAGTTCACGCCTCAGGATTGACCAACAACAACAACAAAAAAGTCTCACGGACTTTCCTGCCCAGGCTGGCCTTGGATGCTGATCCTCGAATGCCAGCCTCCTGAGTGGCTGGGATGACGAGCGGGAGCCACCCACAGTGGGCTAGAGTGGCTTGTTTTCCAAACGAAGTCACTTTGTACCTGTGCAGGACGGGAGCCATGTCTGTGCACTGGGCAGGTACTAAAGGCGTCCCCCGCAGAGCCACTCAGGCCAGCAAGCAGGGCCCAGTCCTGTCCTGGAAAAGCTCACACTGGAAATGGAGTTTAGTGCTCAGGCTATCCCAATGCCTGGGGGCCGGAAGGTGGGAGGGGCAGTGTGGTTAGGGAGACTGGAAGGAGAGCTGGGGACCTGGGGTGAACACAAGGCCCCCAAACCCCAAGGAATAAATCTCTGTGGCCTTGAACAGCTGCTCCAAGGACAGACGCTCATTCAGTCATAAAATAAAACAAATGAGAAAGCCCCGAAAGAACAGCTGATCTGTAGTTATGGATGAATTCCAGAACTGTCCATGCGCCCTGTGAATGGCCCTAAGTCCCCCAGAGGCAGGCTGGGCTTGAGTGACACCCCGATGATGATGGGCTGGGGACAAATGAGCCCCTCCCCCACCAAGGGCAGCCATGACACAAGCCACGTGCAAGGGACCACAAGGGACCAGCTTGAGGTAAAACTCAAGCCCAGGAGCCTGCGATCAGGGGCCCGGGATCTAGCAGGTTGCTGACCCCAGACCCAACAAGAATGTTCTAGAACATCCAGTCACTCCTCACCCTCCAATGAAAGGCCACAGTAAGCCGAGGGTCGGTGGCTCCCGCCTGTCACCCCAGCTACTCAGGAGGCTGAGATCTGAGGATCGAAGTTCAAAGCCAGCTCAGGCAGGGAAGTCCCTGAGACTCTGATCTCCAGTGAACCAGCAAAAAGCCAGACGTGGAACTGTGGTTCAAGGGGTAGAGCACCAGCCTGGAGTGACTGGCCTTGAGTTCAAACCCCAAAACCAACACAAAAAAAGTAGGGGGGGACACAGTAGCTGAGAGGAGAGCCCCCCCAAACCAAAGCCATGGTGACTGTGCACCCCCCTCTCCCCCCCCCCATGAGGCCCCGGCCCTGCCCTGTAGTTATGGATAGGGTTGCCAGCACCTAGGCCCTTCTCCCCGCCCCTCTACCCCTCCAGAGACCAGATGCCCACTGTGCCCGCCCACGATCACTACCAAGAAAGGCCCAGAGGTCCTGGAATTCATTCATTCCCTCACTCATCCATTCATTCGAGCTGGCCCTAGAGACTGAACTCAGAGCCTGGGCGCTGTCTCTGAGCTCTTTTTCACTCCAGGCTGGCGATCGACCACTTGAGCCACAGCTCCATGTCCAGCTGTTTGCCGGCTCACGGGAGAGAAGAGGCTCTCAGACTTTCCTGAGAAAGTTCATCCAAGCACCTCGGTTTTAGGGTGCAGCCCCGGCCCTCCCCGGCCCCTTCCCCAAAACCTGGGCCTCGGGCTCTGGGGTCGTGTGTGGAGCTGAGATGCTAAGCTCGCCCCAAGGAGGGAGCGATCGGGGGCGCCAGGCACCCCCGAACCCCGGGCCGGCTGGAGGCAGGACGGCAGGGAGCGGCCCGGAGATCCGCGGGGGCCCCCCGAGGCCCCCGATCCCGCGGGGGCCCCCCGAGGTCCCCCCGTCCCCTACCTGCGCTTGTACTCGTCGCGCTCGCGCTTCACCTTGGCCAGCACGTTGTAGAGCGCGCGGATCTCGGGGGTGATGGTGTCGATCTGCACGCCCACCCCGTCGGGGTGCTCCCACGCCAGCCCGGGGCCCTGCACCAGCGCGGGCTCCAGGCCCGGGCCGAGGCGGCGGGGCTGCGAGAAGGACCAGATGGTGCCGGGCAGCAGGCGCGGCGGGGCCGGGGCCGGGGCCGGGGCCGGGGCCGGGGCGGCGGGCGGCCCCGCCTGCACCGCCTGGTCGCGCCGGCCGCCCCGCCGCGCGGGCCCGGCCTGCAGCGCCTGCTGCAGCCGCTTCTCCAGCAGCCGGTTGCGCCGCTCCAGCTCGTGCACCTTGGCCAGGAAGCAGCGGAAGCGCAGGTTCAGCGTCTTGAGCACGTTGATGTTGGAGCCCAGGTCGTTGCGCAGCGCCATGGCGGCGGGGGGCGCCGGGCCGGGGCCCGCGGCGGCGGCGGGCAGCTCGGCGGCGCCCGGCTCCCCCGGCGGCCCCGGCAGGCCGCGCTCGGGCGGCAGGAGGAAGAGGTTGGGCCCGAGTAGCGGATTCATGGCTGCGGCGCCTACTGCCGGGAGCCCGAGCGCCGGGCCGGCCGCGGGGAGAGGCTCAGCCAATGGGACGCGCGCGCCGCCCGCGCGGCCAATCAGGAGGGCCCGGCCGGGTGCAGAGGGCAGGGGGCGGGCGGAGCCGGCCAATCAGAAGGCGCGGCCGGAGTCCGAGCGGCCGGCCGGGACGGGGACGCGTCGCCCCCCCCCCCCCCCCCCGGTCCCCCAAAAACAACACAGAGGCGCGGGCGGGGGGCGGAGAGTGTATTGAGCGGATGGAGCGTCCGGGGCGGGCGCCGGGGCCTCACGGAGGGGCGGTCCCCGGTCACGGCCGCCCGCGGGGGCCGCCGGGCCCCGGCTTCCTCCTCTTGGCGGGCGGAGGCCGGCTGGCACCGGGCGAGGGCGCGGCGGGACGCGGCCGGGCTTTGGGGACGCCGTTGGCCCTGTGCTGCTCGTTCCCGGCCGCCCCGGCCTTGCCCGGGGGGCGGTGGCGGCCCCGGGGTCTGGGGGGGGCCCGGGATCCGGGGCCCGGCGGCCGGGCGTCCGCGGGGGACCCCTGTTTCTTGGCGGCCGGCAACCGCGGCCTCCCGGTCACCCCGGGCCCCGGGGCTGATCGGGCCCGGCCAGCGGGCGGGCTGCAGTCCTGCAGGCCGGAGGCAGCGGGGGGCGGCCCGGCGCCCGCCCCGGCGGGGGCGCCGTTGGGCTTCTTGGGGCGCCGCGCCCGCTGGGCCTTGGCGGCCGCCCTGGGTTCCTTGGCGGGCGGGCTGCGGCTCTGGGGCGCGGGGTGGTCCGGCTCTGCAGGGGGGTCGGCCGCACGAGTCCCTGGGGGCAACACACAGCACTGGTGACTCCAGGGCTGCCCGGGCGGCGGGGGCCTCCATCCGCACCCCTTGGGGCCCAGCGTCCGTGGAGGACGGGGGGGGGGGGGGGGGGGGGGGTGGGGTACGGCACCCCGAGGAGCAGGTGGAGCCCAGGGCCCGGGGCCCAGCCTCAGGCACTGGGCTTCATGTTATTTTTTTGGAGGGGGGGGAGCTGGTTGTGGGGCCTGAACCCAAGGCCTGGGCGCTCTACCACTTGAGCCACGGCGCCACTTCGGGTTTTCTGGTGGTTTATGGGAGCTCAGTCTCCCGGTCTTTCCTGCCTGGGCTGGCTTTGAACCTCGATCCTCAGATCTCAGCCTCCTGAGTAGCTGGGATGGCAGGCGGGAGCCACCGGCTGTTTCGTCAAGCCGGAGGTCATTCTTTCTCGCTGTGAGCTGTCATGCAACCCATGAAAACGAGGATTCCCCCTCCTCCCCCCCCAACAGGACAATGGAGATCGCCAAGTTTTTATAACATTCAGATGCCGGCTTTGTAAGGGGCACTGATTGAAAACAAAAACAAAAAGCAGCGCCAGGGGCGTGGCCCAGCGGGTAGGCACCTCCCTAGCAGGCACAGTCTTTGGGGTCCATTCCTCCTCCGCGCCCCCAAATCAAATTTAGAGCAGATCCCCACTCTGCGTGGATTCTTTATGGGCAGGCCGAAGTCACAGGCCGGTGCTGCAGAGAACCCCACCCTCCCCTGGAGATCCCCGCCCGCCTCAGGATGGTAGAGGGCGCGATCCTCCATTAATGTGATGGACTCAAAACTGCTGACCGTTCTGTGAGGCCAGCGCGAGCCCAGCCCAGCCCAGCCCGGCAATGCCAGAGCAGCAGGGAATATTATGTTACCAGTAAGTGGATCCAGGGCCAAGAAGCCAGAGAAACCACAGCCGGCCGCGGACAGGCACTTAGTGCTCAACAGGGCCACGTGCAAGGGAGGGGCTCTCCCATCTGTGTGCGCCCCAACCTGCACAGAGGGGCTGGGGAGTGGATAACCAGGGTCTCCCGGTGAAGCAAAGAGGAAGATCAAGCACCTACACCCGCTGCTGTCCTGCAGTTACACCACCAGCAGCTCACGCCTGTAATCCCGGCTACTGCGGAGGCTGAGATCAGAGGACTGCAGTTCAGTGGCAGCCCATGAAAAAACTGATGTTTCTCTCCAATTCACTATCAAAAAGCTAAAAAGTGCAAGTGTGGTTCAAGTGGTATAGCATCACAACTGAGCAGAGAAACTGAAGGACAGTTAGGACGGAAGCACTGAGTTCAAGCCCTGGCATTAAGAAGCAAGTAGGGGGAGGGGAGCTGGAAGTGTGGCTTAGAAGGTAGAGCGCTCGCCTCGTATGCAATGAAGCCCTGGGTTCGAATCCCCAGTACCACATACACTGAGAAAGCCAGAAGTGGCGCTGCGGCTCAAGTGGTAGAGCGCCAGCCTCGAGCAAAAGCAGCTCAGGGACGGCGCCAGGCGCTGAGTTCAAGCCCAGGCCTGGCAAAAGAGACGAAGGGGGGGTGGACCCGGGCGGATCACCCACCTGCCAGGGCCGGGGCCGGGGCCTGGGGGACGGCGTTGGAGAACTTCTTGAGCTTGGCGATGAAGAAGCCGTCCATGTTGTGCGCATGCGGGTAGAAGCGGCGGGCGGCGCGCAGGCTCGGGTGGAAGCGGCGCTCGCGGAAGCGCGTGAAGCCCTCCTGGCCGAAGTCCAGGCCGGTGGGCACCAGGCGCACGTTCCGCTTCTTGAGGGCGTAGTCCACCACCCACTCGTTCTCCTCCACCTGGGGTGCGGGGGGCGCGGGGGGGTGAGGGGGGCTCCCGGGCCGCCGCCCGCCCGCGCCCCGGGCCGCAGCTCACCATGATGGAGCAGGTGCAGTAGACCAGGTAGCCGCCCGTCTTGGAGGCGGCGTTGACGGAGTCGATGGCGCTCAGGAGCAGCTCCTTCTGCAGGTGGGCGCAGCGCAGGATGTCCTTCTCGTCCTGCACGGCAGGGAGGGGGCGGGTGAGCGGGTGCCCCCCCGCGCATGCCCAGTGTCCGTGCGGCGGTCCAGCACCCCAGCGCATGCCCAGTGCCCGCCCGGCATGCCAGCAGCCCAGTGAATGCCCAGTGCGCGCCCAGCACCCTGGCGCATGCCCAATGCCGGCCACGCGTCCCGGCGCATGCCCAGTGTCGGCCCGGCGCATGCCCAGTGCCCGCCCGGCGTCCCGGCGCATGCCCAGTGCCCGCCCGGTGCCCCGGCGCATGCCCAGTGCCGGCCCCGCGTCCCCGCGCATGCCCAGTGCCCGCCCGGCGTCCCGGCGCATGCCCAGTGCCCAGGCGGCGCCGCCCACCTTGTTGGTCTTCACGGCGGGGTCCTTGGAGATGACGCCCGTGCCGCTGCAGGGCGCGTCCAGCAGCACGCGGTCGAAGCCCCCCACCACCTTGGGGAACTGGCGCCCGTCGTAGTGGCTGACGATGGCGTTGGTGACCCCCAGGCGGTGCAGGTTCCCCACCACGCTCTTGAGGCGCTCGGCGTTGGCGTCGTTGGCGAGGATGACGCCCGTGTTCTTCATCAGCTGGGCTGGGGGGGAGAGGGAGGGAGGGGATGGGCGGCCCGGCCCCCGCCTCCACCCCGCCCCCCCCATCTCCCCCCTCCCCGGCCCGCCCCCCATCTCCCCCCTCCCCCCCCATCTCCCCCCTCGCCGGCCCGGCCCCATCTCCCCCCTCCCCGCCCCCATGCCACCCCGCCCCCATCTCCCCCATCTCCCCCCTCCCCGCCCCCATGCCACCCCGCCCCCATCTCCCCCCTCCCCGGCCCGGCCCCCCGGCCGCCATCCTCCCGCCCGCCCCAGCCCCTCTCAGCAGCGGCGGCAGCTGCGGCGGGCGCAGGGCCGCCCCGCACTCACCCATGTAGCTGGTCTTGCCCCCGGGGGCGCAGCACATGTCGAGGACCCGCTCGTGCTCCTGGGGCGCCAGCGCCATGACGGGGAGCAGGCTGGAGGCGCCCTGCAGCATGTAGTGCCCGGCCAGGTACTCGGGGGTGGCGCCTGCGGTGAAGGACGGCGGTGACGCAAGGCCCTGGGCGGGGCCTGGGAGTGGGCGGGGCCACCGCGGGGGGGCGGGGCCTGGGCGGGGGCCGCCGCAGGGCGGGACCTGGGCGAGGCAGGAGCGGGGCCTGGGAGTGGGCGGGGCCTGGGCGGGCGGGGCCTGGGCGGGGCGGGGCGCCTCTCACCGATGGGCACCGAGGAGTCGTACACCACCAGGCCGGTCTTGGACCACTTGCCCAGGGGGTCCAGGTTGACGCCGCGATTGATGAGAGCCTGAAAGTGAGGAGGACGGATGGGAGAAAACCTCGGGAGCTGCTCTGCCTAGCAGACACCCGAGGCCCAGCGCAGTGGCTCCTGCCTGTAATCCCAGCCGAGACTGGAGGATGGCAGGTGGAAGGCAGTCTGGAGAGGGTAAGGCTGTGAAGCTCTGATCGCCAATGAATGGGCAAAAAAACATCCCAGAAATGGAGCTGGGGCTCAGCTTTGCTTAAACAGATGAAAGTTCAGCAGCCAGGCCCAGAGTTCAAATCCTAGTATCCTCACAGATGGAGAGGAACTGACATGACGTCCCAGATGTGGGGGTTAGAGGTCACAGTCCCTGGCCCCTTGGTGCCCATGGCTCTCAGCACCCAGATCCAGGTTTGCAGGTGTAGGAGGCGCGGGGTGGGGGCGGAGGATGGGGTGCGGGGTGATCGTGGGTGTGCAGCAGCAATACCCCCCACCCTGGAACGAGACCTCACCTGTGCCAGGTCTCGGCGCCGGGTCTTCAGGGTGTTGGTACGGAGGGTGATGGGCCGAGGCACCTCATTGGCTTCTAAGAACTCGATCAGCTGCATCAGAGACGAGAGGGCGGGGCCTCAGCACGCGTGGGGGGGGGGTTGCCCAGGAGGCTGAGATCTGAGGATCACAGTTCAAAGCCAGCCCCGGCAGGCAAAGTCTTTGGAGTGGCTCAAAGGTAGAGCGCCAGCTGAGCTGCAAAAGCTCAGGGACAGCGCGGCCAGGCCCTGAGTTCCAATCCAGGACAACAAAAGTGAGGGGTGGGAGGGGATGCACCTCGGACAGGGGAAAGAGTTCCACGAGCTTGCGAAGCAGGAAGTCCCCGTAGGAGTAGTAGGTGGCCAGGTCCTTCTGTAGGCGGCTCAGATACTCGGCGCGGGAGCGGCCTTCTTCCCGCTGTGCCCCGAAATCACGCAGCACCCCCACGAGGTCCTGGATCCGCTTGTGCACGCGCTGCAGGTCGGGGGCCTGGGCATGTGGGTGCAGTCAAGGGGCTGTCCACGCACCGTGAGGCCCTGGGGCCGGGTGGTCCCCCCCCTCCCTACCCCACGGAGAAGGATATCCTGCTCCGTGTCGCCAGCAGGGGGCAGCACGAAGGGCTCGTCCTGGTCCACGTTGATCTGCAGGTCCCCCTCGGCCTCTCCGGGTTCGCGGGGCTCCGGGGATGGCGCCTCCTCTTCCTCAGAGTCCTCCTCGCTCCACTGGCCTCTGAAGCAGGTCCGGGACGGCGAGTCACACACCAGAACACACTCACGCTCACACACGCAACCCGGCCTCCGCCGCAGCCCCTCGCTCACCCCGCCGCGGCCTCCAGCGCCTTCTGCCTCCGGGCTGCTCGCTCAATGGGCAACAACTGAAAAGAGAGGGGGGCTGGGAAGTCCACCCTCTGACCCCTGACCCACTGACCCCTGCCCTGCCAACGCAGGTGTGCATCCTCCACGGAGGCCGGGCCTGTCACCCCAGCGACTCAGGAGGCTGAGATCTGAGGATCACAGTTCAAGGCCAGCCCAGGCAGGAAAGTCTGTGAGACTCTGATCTCCAATGAACCATCCAAAACCCCAAGTGGGGGTGTGGCTCAAGTGTGCAGCGCCAGGTTCACTGACAAAACACAGGCACAGCGCCCAGGCTCTGGGTGCGAGCCCCACTACCACCCCCGACCGCAACCCCCCAGCTCCCAAAAAAGGAGAGATGGTAACCAATGAAACCAACAAGCCTTCATACAAGGGCTGTGGGCTGGGGCTAGAGCACCAGCACCCCATGCTCAAGGCCCTGGGTTCGAATCCATCTCACACACAAGCATGCACGCGCACACACATCACTGCGGAAACTACATGATGATTAAAAAATCATATGCAAGCTGTCCACTTCCCATCACAGCCTCCAAAGTTCTAGGATTACAGATACGCATCACCTGGGGTGTGTGTGTGTGTGTGTGTGTGTGCGCGCGCGCGCGCGCATGCGTGCTGGTACTGGGTGAGACTCAGGACCTAATCCCTGTCCCTTAATTTTTCCCTTCACGGCCAGCACCCTATCACTTGAGGCATGCCTCTACTTCTTTTTTTTAACCAGTCCTGGAGCTTGAACTCAGGGCCTGGGCGCTGTCCCTGAACTTTTTGCTCAAGGCGAGTACTCTACTTCTTGAGCCACAGCGCCACTTATGGTTTTTGGGTTGTTTATTGGAGATCAGAGTCTCACGGACTTTTCCTGCCCGGGCTGGCTTTGAACCGCCATCCTCAGATCTCAGCCTCCTGAGTCGCTGGGACGACAGGCGGGAGCCACCAGCGCCCGGCCCGACGCCCATTCTCATTTATTTAAACACACTACCCTGTAGCCCTTTCAAGTTTATGCTCAGAGAAGATTCAAGGCCAGAAAGAGCCAGTGGTGGCTTTCTACTGCCACATAATGTCAGTCCCAGGAGAGGCTCAGCCATCAGGCGAGAAACTCGAAGGCAAGCCAGGTGTGGTGTGCACGCCTGTAATCCAGGCTACGGGGAGCTGAGCCCCGAGGCCCACCAGCTGTCATCTGAGCTGCCCAGGGAGAGGAGAAACATTCCAAAGATCCGGGAGTATCTAGAAGTGAATCTGACCTTGTCATCCTCGTCCTCGGAGTGTGAGTCGGCGCCGTAGTCATCCACCATGTCAGCATCACTGTCTTCCGAGCCCCACAGGTCATCCTGCTTCACCTCAGTATCCTCCTCCTCCTCCTCTTCATCCTCCTCGCTGCTGTGTGCAGGTGCCGGGCGCTTCCTGCCCCGAGCAGTGCTCAACAAGGCCTGGGCTCCCTTCTGACTGGAGAGCCCAACAGCTCCTGCAAATGCCCCATGTGATGCTGCTACTTGGGTCACAGCGCCCTTTCTGCCCTTTTTTTTTTTGGTTGGTCTTGAACTCTGGGCCTAGGCACTGTCCCTCAGCTCTTCAGCTCAAGGCTGGCGCTCTACCACTTGAGCCACAGCGCCACTTCCAGTTTTCTGGTGGTTCATGGGAGATCAGAGTCTCACAGGCAGGAAAGCCCGGGCTGGTTTTGACCCATGATCCTCAGATGTCAGCCTCCTGAGTAGCTGGGATGACAGGTGTGAGCACTGGCACTGGGCCTTTTCTGGCTTTTTGCTGCCTCACTGGAGATAAAAGTCTCAAAAGCTGGGCACTGATGGTTCACATCTGTCATCCCAGATACTCAAGCAGTTCAAAGCCAGCCCAGGCAAGAAAGTCCACGAAGCTCTGATCTCCAGTGAACCACCAAAAAAAAAAAAAAAGCCAGAAGTGGAGCTGTGGCTCAGGTGGCAGAGCACTAGCCTAAAAGTTCAGGGACAGGGGCTGGGAAGGTGGCTCAGTGGCAGAGCGCTTGCCTTGCATGCCTGAGGCCCTGGGTTCGATTCCTCAGCACCACATAAACAAAAAGAAAAAAGCCGGAAGTGGCGCTGTGGCTCAAGTGGTAGAGCACTAGCCTAAGAACACAAAAGTTCAGGGACAGCGTCCAGGCCTTGAATCCAAGCCCCAAAACAGGAACTGAGTCTCAGAAACTTCTGCTCTGGCTGGCTTTGAACCTTGATCCTTGCGTCTCAGCCTCGTGAATAGCTAGGACTACAGGCATGAACACCAAGGCCCGACCTTCTACTCCCTTGAATTACACCTCAATCTTCAGATCTCAGCCTCCCGAGTAGCTAAGGCACCACTACTGGGCTCGGGCTCTCCCCTTTATTCCAGAAATCCCCACCACCACCACCAGGATTGAGAACACTGGACAGGTAAGCTCCTGGACCGGGGTTCACTGACCTTTTGGTAGCTGTCCAGGTAAGGCTTTGGCCCCAGGAGACCTGTTTGTCTTAGGGATCTCCACAGATTCCAGCCTCCTCTTGGCTGCCCTGTGAAGTACAGGAAACGTGGACACGTCTGGAGTGCACAGCTGATCACTCACCATCAGCGCGCTCCACCCACCCAAGCGGCAAAACGCACATCCTAACCACGGCACGCCCGGAGATCCGCACTCACCTCTTCCGAGCCCGACTGGACAGTCTCTTGGAACTTTCATCATCAGCTGATTAGCAAAAAAAAAAAGGAAAAATAAGTTTGAGAGAAATAAGAGTAATGGATTTGTGTAATAGTTGGATTTGTACAACTCAAAGGAGTAGAAGGCCAGGCCCGGTCCTCCCGCCTGTAATCCTCGCTACGCAGGAGGCTGAGGTTGCGAGGATCGAGGTTCAAGGCCAGCCCGGGCAGACAAACTCCAGAGGCTGGTTAGGAAGGTAGACGATGGTGGGGGGCGAGGAGCCCTGGAAGGGCTCTGGGGGTGAGTGTGAGGATGATCAGCCCCGAGGCCCGAGGCCGCGGAGCCGGGCGCAGGCCTGCAGCCCCGGCTAACCCGGCTGGAGGCCGGCCGGGGCCCCGGGTCCGGATCCGGGGCGCGCGCGGGGCCCCGGGCTCACCTGCCGGCAGGAAGCGCAGCAGCTCGGTCTCGGCGCCCTTCTGCTTCCGCGCCTTGCGGCCGGGCCCGCGCTTCTCCCTCGTGGGGTCCAGCTTGCGCCCCATGGCGGCCCTGGCCGGGGGAGAAGGCGCGCGCCGGGGCGGGCTGCAGGCGGGACGCGAACCCGCGGCCGCCCCGCCGCCCGCCGGCCCCCGGGACCCGCGCTCACCCTCCGCCGGCTCGAACCCCGGCCCTCGCCGTCACCGGACGCCCCACGTGGAGACAGGGAACACGCCAACGTCGCGCGGGGCGGAAGCACGACGCGCGAGCGCCGGCGGAAGCGCGCGTCCAGGCCCCGCCCCTTCCGGCCACGACCGAGCGCTTCGTCCCGCCCAGGCCGGGGAGTGCGCAGGCGCGAGAGATCCCGGCGCCCCGCCCACCAGGAGGCCCCGCCCCTCCCTGTACCAGCCCGGCCCTCCGTGGCCCCGCCCCCTCCCCGAGCTGGCCCCGCCCTCCCGAGGCTGGGTTTTGTACCAGGGTCAGAACGTCCGTCCTCTGGAAGGCAGCCCCTCCTGAACCCCTTTACCCCCTACCCACCCTGGGGTCCCCGACCTTGCCTCACCGCTCCCCTTCACCCGCTCACCAGCCTCCAGGGCTTGGGCCTGGAGCTCTAGACACTGGATTCCAGCAAAAAAAGACCACCAAAAACAAACGTTCCAAGAACTTTCCTGGCACCTTTGTGTCTCTCGCCTGTCATCCAGGCCACGCAGGAGGCTGGGCCCTGAGGACCGAGGTTGGAAGCCAGCCTGGGCAGAAAAGTCCATGAGTCACATCTCCGGCAAAAAGCAGGAAGTGGAGCTGTGGCTCAAGTGGTAGAACACCAGCCTTAAGAAAAAGCCAAGCAGGGGCTGGGAAGGTGGCTCAGTGGTAGAGCGCTTGTCTTGAGCTGAAGAGCTGAGGGACAGTGCCCAGGCCCAGAGTTCAGGCCCCACGCCCGGACCCAAAAACAAAAACAAAAAAAAAAAGAAAAAAAGCCAAGCAAAAGCCTGAGGCAGTCCTGAAATCTGGGGCCAGAAGTTAAAAGTAATTCGAAGGCTGGCGCCCGGGGCTCCCGCCTGTCATCCCAGCTACACAGGAAGCTGAGATCTGAGGATCACGGATTCATAGCCAGCCTGAGCAGGCAAAGCCCACAAGACTCAATCACAGAAAAAGCCAAAGTGGCGCGTAGCTCAAGTGGTAGAGCACCAGCCTCAACGCCAGTGAGCAGGCCTTGAATTCAAGACCCAGGACCAGCAACAAACCAACCCCGCAACTCTCCCCAAGTCTCAGATGGATGCTGTACTAGCAGCCTGGAACCCCAGGCTAGGAGCAGGGGGGGCCGGCTTGCAGGAGGCCCTGGGGCTGCTTCTCTTTCTGGGGCGTCTGCACCCATCTACCTGCTACCCCCACACGGAATCCGAGCGTTAAAATACAAGGAAACCTTTATTTTTTTCATTTTCATCAAGAAATTTGCTGTTTGCTTTTTTTTTTTTTTTAATGCTTTTTGGTTCTTTTTCTCTTTTTTTTCCCCCCCAATTTTCTTCTTTTCTGGTTTTCGCCTTTTAAGTTCCGTTTTGTCTCTCAGTCAAGTGGCTGGAACTGCTGGGTTCCTAGTATGAAAAAAAATGATGCCAACAGAGAGGTAGCTGTGTCTCCCAGGGTTCCGCCCACTCTGAATATCCAAAAAAAAAAAGAGAGAGAAAGCACAAAATAAAACCAAAATAAAAAACAGAGGAGATTCAGATGGTTTGTCTTCAAGCCTGGCAGGAACCCACAGAGTCTGTGTGTAACAGTGGTGGAGGGGCGGAGCCCAGGGCCCACAAGGCCCGCCCACTGCTGCCAGCTCCCTGCTGATAGGCCACCGAGCGCTGCCAGTCTCTGCAGCAGGAAGGGCCGCCCGGCGGCTCCGCCCCTCCCCGCGGTGCCAGGCGCTGCTGTTCCTTTGGGACCGGGTCGGGGGCAGGAGGAAGCCCCCAGGGGAGAAGCGGGGACACGAGGAGATGACTGATGGTCACATCCGCTCTTCACTGCTGCTGAGCCACCTATGGGGGGGAGGGGAAGATGGCCGACCAGTCACAATCCCAGATGACACCAGACAGGGACAGGGAGCAGCCCCCCCCAGTTCCAGAAGCGGGGCTGGGGATGAAATCGGGGTACACCCACCTGCTGCGGGGGAGGCTCTGGGGCCCGGTTTGCCAGGCGACTCAGGATGTTCCGCTCCGACATCTGTAACCTCACGGCCACCGGGGGGATGCGCGCGATGGTGGCGGGGAGCCGCGTCACGTCGGCCTTCATGTCGCTCAGGAGCTCTTCCAGCTGCTTCAGAACTGCACGGGGAAACCGAGGCGGTGAGCCGGGCCCGCCCTCACAGCAAGGCTTCTGCCCCGTGAGGCCCAGGCGCCCCACGCCCGCTGGGGCCCCGCTCCTCCGATTCCACTTCCAAATGGTCACACGTCTCCTGAGATGGCCCAGGCTGCTCTCGAACTCCTGGGTTCAGAACCCAGGGACTGCGCATGCCCGGCCGGAGGGGGCTAAGCCTTGGGCCACGCACACTGGCTCCCTCACTTTTGCTTGGGGTGGTCTCAGACTTGCTCATCTTCCTCTAGCTGGAACTACAGGAATGGGCTGCCATACCCAGCCGTTCTCTGCATTGTCACCTGGCCTTCATTGCTCTTTGCTGTAGCCTCTTACTTCCCCTTTTTATTCTTGGGGGGTCAGAAATGGAGTGTTGGGCCTTGGGATCCTCCCGGAGCTCCTGCTGCCATTCCTTAGTGCTCTACGATTGCCTGCCCTTCTCTCCCACTTCCTCTCTAGCAGCCTTCGTAGCCTCATTTCACCCCCACCTCCTCCTCCTCGTGTTCTGCTTTAACTAGAAAGAAAAGGTTGATAGGGGTCTAAAATTTGAAGGGCTCTTAAACACCTGATGTTACCTCTAAATCCGGGGTGACACTCTTATTAGGCTAGTTTGCATTCCGTGTCAAGAACCTGAATACATTAAGAGTCAAAGAGAGTCTGAGAGCTCGTCAGCACAGCCCGAGCTCCCAGGCTGGCTCCCAAGTGCACAGAAGCCAGCAGGGTGCTGTAGCTCACGCCTGCCACCTGAAGCTACTCAGGAGGCTGAGATCTGAGGATCCAGGTTTGAGGCCAGCCTGGGGAGGGAGGGAGGGCTGGTGGAGAGGGCGGAGCGGGCGGCCACGGGCTACCTTTGTGCAGGACTGCGTTGGCAGGCTTGTTTCCCGCCATGGACTCCTTAGACAGGTGCTGGTGGCTCTCGGCCAGGCACTCCACCTCGGCGAAGCGGGTGTTGAGGGCCATGGACGGGTGCGAGGGGTCCTCGGACATGTTCAGATAGGCCGCCCTGCGCAGCTGCTCCTCGATCACCAGGGCCTGCTCCAGGAGCTGACGGACACAAGAGAGCGAGATGACGCCCGTCCCTGATCACACGTGTGTGTGTGTGCACACAGCTGTCTATAACAACGTGCAGAGGAAAAAGGCAAAACACAAAAAACAGTGCAATGAACACTAGTCATGTACACGCTGTCTGGCAGAACAGGGAGAATTTCCTCCCCTCCTTGTTTCCTTTGCAGGGTGAGTATTGAACTCAGGGCCACAGGTGTGCAGGGCACAAAACCTGCTGCTCAGCTATACCCGTAGCCCGCACCCACCGGCTCACCCACATCCATTTCGGGCCAAGCAACTGACAGGAGAAAGCCTGGGCTGGGGCTGCACCTGCTGCCAATCCATCCGATCCAACATCCTCTTTCTGCCCTGGACTCAGCCTTTCCCACCTTCCACCTCGGCTCACGGCTGCAGTTTGGCGTGGGGTCAGGTCGAAGCTACCCACGCTGCTCTCGACTTGCTATACTGTCCCAGCCTCCTGAGTGGAGGGATCACAGCAAGCCCCACCATAGGCCACCTGGCTGGGTTTTGGTCGGTTCTGTTTTTCTGACCAGTACTGGGGCTTGAACTCTAGGTCGAAGTGCTGTCCCCAAGCTTTTGTGCGCAAGTTTAGTGCTCTACCACTTGAGGCACAGCGCCACGGCCTGCTTTTTCTGTGTATGTGGTATTAAGGAATCAAACCCAGAACTTCACGCATGCCAGGCGAGCACTCTACCACTGAGCCACCTTCCTAGGCCTTCCAATGTTTTGTTTTGTCAGCCAGCACTGTGTGGATTATGTTTATGGGATGAACATCCTAGGCGCAGATAGTTTCATTCCTGGGGTGCGGTGGAGGTCAGGCAGTGTGGATATGCTTCTCTTTTTGGAGTGAGGGTCAGTCATGGGGCTTGAACTCTGGGCCTGGGCGCTGTCCCTCAGCTCTTTAGCTCAAGGCGGGTGCTCTACCACTTGAACCACAGCGCCACTTCCAGTTTTCTGAATGGTTTATTGGAGATAAGAGTCTCATGGACTTTCTTTCCCAGGCTGGCTTTGAACTGTGATCCTCAGATCTCAGCCTCCTGAGCAGCTGGGATGACAGGCGGGAGCCAGAGTGCCCGGCTACTTCCTTCTTTTCTACTAGCTGTTCCTGTCCCGAGAGACGCCTCAACTTTCTCCATGAATCGGGCCAGAACGGCAGCTGTCTCTGGAGTCTGCCCATCACCCCGAGTGGAAGAGCGGGCACACCAGGGCCCAGAGGCCAGATCTGCCCCATGGGCAGTTTCTATATGGCCAAAAAGCCACAGGTGGGCTTGGTGTTGTGCCAGTACTGGGTGGTACTCGAACTCAGGGCCGTGCTGTCCCTTAGCTCTATCAATCAAGGCTGGCGCTCTATCGCTTAAGCCTTCTGTAATTAGAGATTTGAGTCTCAGGGCGGGCGTGGTGGATCCCGCCTGTAATCGCAGCTGCTCGGGAGGCTGAGGTGCTGTCCAGCCCAGGCTGGCTTTGGACGTGAGGCTGTCAGGTCTCGGCCTCCGGGGTGCGGGTCCTGCCCGCGGGTGCCTCGGGGGCCCCCCCCCGCGGGGCGCACGCCCTCCCCTTTATCCACGCGAGCGCGGTGACCCAGAAAAGGGCCCCCATCCATCCCTCCCCCAGCCAGCTCCTCAGGAAGCCCCTTCGCCGACGTTCCAGCTCATGGACGAACTCGCACCCGCCCGTCAGCACCGCGCACGCGCAGCTGCGCCGCTGGTCCTCCACACTGCGCACGCGCAGCTGCCTGCCTCACTCGTCCTCCACACCGCGCACGCACAGCTGCCTCACTCGTCCTCCACACCGCGCACGCGCAGCTGCCTCACTCGTCCTCCACACCGCGCACGCGCAACTGCCTCACTCGTCCTCCACACCGCGCACGCGCAGCTGCCGCACTCGTCCTCCGCACCGCGCACGCGCAGCTGCCTGCCTCACTCGTCCTCCGCACCGCGCACGCGCAGCTGCCTCGCTCTCCCTCACTTCTGCTAACTTGGAAACTAAGTCACAGAAAAATCAAACGAGGGCGGAGCCAGCCTTCTCACTCCCTGGCAGAACCTTCTGGAATCTCGTCCACCCCCACCCCCCCGCGTCCCCCCGCCGCTCACCTTGAACCTCC
The DNA here is from genome assembly GCF_019054845.1 of Dipodomys spectabilis. Classification (NCBI taxonomy): domain Eukaryota; kingdom Metazoa; phylum Chordata; class Mammalia; order Rodentia; family Heteromyidae; genus Dipodomys; species Dipodomys spectabilis. Next base: position 332,795 of record NW_024871390.1, on the reverse strand, counting down.
GCGCCAGGAACTTGTTCTTGATCTCGAGGAAGTTGCCGCGGTTCATCTCGCCCTTGAAGGGCTCGTTGAGGATGGCGTAGCGCGGGTCGTTCTGGATGTCCTGCCACCGCGCGTAGCCGTGGCTGCGGGCGCGCGCTCAGGAGCACAACCGGCCGGCGGCGGCGGACCCGACACCCGGGGAGCCCGGGAACCCCGACACGCCGACAGCCCCGCACCCCGGGAGCCGCCCCGACACCCGGGCATCCCTGACACCCCCCGGCACCCCGGGAGCCGCCCCGACACCCGGGCATCCCTGACACCCCCCGCACCCCGGGAGCCGCCCCGGCCCGCCCGCCCGCCCGCCCGCCCGCAAGGATACTTGATGATGCCGGCCAGCAGCCAGTAGTCGTGGCGCCGGTGCCAGATCTCGTAGGTCTTCTTGGTGACGGTGGCCGCCCGCTCCTCGTTCTGCCACAGCGAGTGCAGCTCTGCGGGGGGACAGCCGGTGAGACGCGGACCCCGCGCACACCCTCGGCCCGCACCCGCCAAGGGAGGTCAGCAGGCGAGGCCTCGAGCCCGCACCCTGCTGACCAGCCCTGTGCGCATGCGCGGCCTCTCCGGCACCACCCTGGCCAGCCCCAACGCGCACGCGCGAACTCACCCACACCACCCAGGCCAGCCCCAACGCGCATGCGTGGCCATCCCACGCCACCCAGGCCAGCCCCAATGCGCACGCGCGGCCTCACCGGTACCACCCAGGCCAGCCCCAACGCGCAAGCGCGGCCATCCCACACCACCCAGGCCAGCCCCAACGCGCACGCGCGGCCTCACCCACACCACCCAGGCCAGCCCCAACGCGCACGCGCGGCCTCACCCGTGAAGCCGCCATCTGCGATGTTGAACATGAAGCGCTGCTTAATGTTTTTCTTCTGCTTCTCGTCGCTCAGGTCCTTGGGGGTCTCCCCGTTCTGCAGCATCACCTCCTTCTTCTCCTCCTCCTCCTTCTTCTCGTCTACAACGGGGCAAAAGTGAGTGGGGCTGCCTCCCCCCGCAAAGCCAAGCCCCACCTCTCCCAACACCCACCTTTATCCTCCACCACAACCGGGGTGAGATCTATGGGCGGCTTCTCCTCCACCTTCTCCACGTCAGCCGCACCTGCAGAGCAGAAAGCACTGAGAATGTTCCCAAAGGAGGCCGGGCGCCGGTGCTCACGCCTGCAATCCCACCTACTCGGGAGGCTGAGATCTGTCGATCGGGTTCAAAGGCAGCCAGACAGGAAAGCCCAAGAAAGTCATCTCCAATTGTTCAAGCCCCAGGAGGGGAGGCCCTGTGCCCCCTCCACCCTCCAACTTGAAGTCACTATGGGAGTCACGAAGCTGCAGGGCACGGGGCCTAGTTAAAATCCTGGTGGCTGGAGACTAGCAAAGCTCCCCCCAGGAGCTGGGGTGCTTGCCAGGGTGGGGACCCTACCTTTGGCCTCTGTGTCCATGGACTCCTCTGTCCTCTCCTTCACTTCTGCCTTTTCCACTTTCTCCTCGCCGACAGGAGGCTCAGCCAGAGCCTTTTCTTCCTCTGAGGCTGGGGTCGGCGGCGGGACACACTTCACAGGAAGGAAAAGCAGAAGATAAAGCAGGGGCAGGGGCGGGGCAGAGGGGGGCTTGGGTTGGGGGCTCGGGGTCCATGCCTCACCTCCGTAGCTGGCTCAGGGGCTGCCGCGGCCTTCACCTCCTTCTCTCCTTCGGCACTCTCCTCTTCTTTGAGGCTGTTTTCCTCTATTTTGATCCCATCTTCTGTGGAAATTACGGGAGACCAGCAATGAGGAAGGACGGCTGGGGTCAACGGGGAGGGGGGAGGCGGGGCCATGGCCCCTGTGAAATTGTCCCCTCGTGCCTTTAAGAGCCAGACCCATTCTTCGGGCTGCCCTCCTAAACTGAGGGGGGGTGGTACGCTGTGCGTCCTGCCAGACTGCGCGTGCGCCGCAGGAGCTGAGCACGGGGCAGCAGAGGGCGTGGCCAGGACGGGCTGGGCAGCAAGCCAGGGCCGGCAGGCTTACCAGCAGGGGGCGCAGGGGCAGGAGTATTGGGCTGGGTGTCCCCGGGAGTGGAGGGTGTTGGGGTCTTTGGAGAAGGTGATCCAGGCTGGGACATTTTCTTGTTTTCCTCTATTTCGGCCAGTTCAGGCATGCTCCAGCGTCCGTTCACATGTTCAAACTCCTGAACCTGTCGAGAGCAATCGCCAAATTGAGGACTTAATGAATGCTTGTACTAGTCTTGTTTCTTGAGAGACCCCCCCCCACCCCCGCAAGAATTAGACACACACACAAAAAAAAAATAAAATATGGAGAAGAGCCAGGAACTGATCGCTCCCGCCTATCATCCCAGCTACTCAGGAGGCTGAGATCTGAGGATCTTGGTTCAAAACCAGCCTGGGCAGAAAAGTCCCTGTGAGACTCATCTCCAATGAACCACCAGAAAACCGCTTTGGGGCTGTGGCTCAAGTGGTAGAGTGCTCCTCTTGAGCAGACATGCTCAGGGACAATGTGCAGGACCAGAGTTCACACCCCACGACTGACCAAAACCAATGGAGCAGCTCGGGGCTCACCTTCTTGCGAATCAAGGACATGACACCAATCCTGGTGAGCACGTGCTGGCGAGAAAGCCCTTCTCGGGGGACCCCATCAGCAAAGGTCTCGGCCCCATCAGCCCCTGGCTCACATAAATGCCGCATGAAAAGGGAGACATAGGCCCTGTGGTAGAGAGAAGCAGCAACAGTTAAGAGAATCCATGCCAGCCGGGCATGGTGGCACACACCTATAATCCTAGCCACTCAGCAGTCTGAGCTCTGAGGATTGAGGGTTAAAGGAAGTTGGGGCAGAAAAATCAGAGACTCATCTCCAGTTAGACGAGTGAGCCAGGCGCTGGTGGCTCACACCTGTCATCCCAGCTACTCAGGAGGCTGAGGGCTGAGGATCAGTTTCAAGCCAATCCGGGCAGGAAAAGTATATGAGACTCTTATCTCCAATGAACCGGAAGTGGCCCTGTGGCTCAAATAGTAGAATGCCAGCCTTGAGCAGAAAAAATAAGGAACAGCACACCCAGGCCCTGAGTTCAAGACCTAGTCCTGGCTTGGGCACAGAGAAAGAAAACAAGGGAGAAAGAAGGAAAGAGGGAGAGAGGAAGAAAGAGGAGGAGGGGAGAGGACGAGGGAGGAAAGAGAAGGGAGGAGGAAGAAGAAAGAGGAGGGAGGAGGAGGACCAAGGAAGGGAAAGAGCATCCATAACGCTACAGCCTCTCCTGCCTGGTCCCAGCTTTGTTCTAGAAGGCTGCGCCCAGAACCCACGTGGCCTCTGAGTGGCAGGAAAGCCACAGCTCCGCCAGCCATCCTCCACAGTGAGCACACCTTGGGGATGGGCCCGCGGGGGGTGAGGGGGACGGGAACAGATGGTGCAGTGGGGGGGATAGATCCCGGGGTGGAGGAGGGGCAGATCCCGGGGTGGAGGAGGGGCAGATGCCGGGGTGGAGGAGGGGCAGATCAGAGGGGGGACAGATCCCGGGGTGGAGGAGGGACAGATCCTGGGGTGGTGGACAGATCCTGGGGTGGAGGAGGGGCAGATCAGAGGGGGGACAGATCCCGGGGTGGAGGAGGGGCAGATCCCGGGGTGGAGGACAGATCCCGGGGTGGAGGACAGATCCCGGGGTGGAGGAGGGACAGATCAGAGGAGGGACAGATGGGGGGCGGGGGTCCAGGCCCGGCTCTCACTTGAACTCCTTCTCCGATTTGCCCCGCAGGTCCCTGACGAGCCACTGCGTGGTGAAGGCGTCCTGCGGCGGCATCCCGTACCGCATGATGGCGTTGAGGAACGCTTTCCGCTGGCGCGCGTTAAAACCCAGAACCTGGACGCAGGGCGGGGCGGGCGGCTTGAGCAGGGCGCCAGGGCAGGGCGCATGGGCCCCCCCGCGGCCCCGCCCCCCCGCGGCCCCGCCCCCCGCCCCCCCCGCGGCCCCGCCCCCGCGGCCCCGCCCCCGCGGCCCCGCCCCCGCGGCCCCGCCCCCCGCGGCCCCGCCCCCCGCGGCCCCGCCCCCCGCGGCCCCGCCCCCCGCGGCCCCGCCCCCCGCGGCCCCGCCCACCCCGCGGCCCCGCCCACCCCGCGGCCCGCCCCTCACCTCGATGTTCCCCCCGACGCGGGCCAGCAGAGGAGGCAACGGCTTGTCTTTATCATTGCGCAGGCCCTTGCGGCTGGGCCTGCGGGGGGCTGCGGGAAGAAATCGGGGTTCAGCCAGCAGGCCGGGGGGGGGGGGAGGGGGGCCGAGCACCCCGCCCCCGGGCAGGCCGCCGCACCTTCGGAGCGCTCGTCGAAGTCCTCATCACCTTCCTCTGAGGCCACCGAGTAGTCGGACTGGTTGTCGGACTGGTCGTCCTGCCAATCTGGGGGGAGAGGGGGCGCGTGAGCGGGGTCCGCGGGGTCCTCGGCGCGCGCGGAGCGGCCCGCGGGCGGGGGGCGCCGGCCACACACACCTCGGTCCTCCTGGGAGCCATCATTGTAGTTGACCTGCTTACGAATGCGTTTGCCCTTGCCCAGGTTGCGCGCCAGGTCCTCCTGCTGCTGCTCGTAGTGGTGCCGCAGCAGCTTCTCCCAGTAGTCGGGGTCCACGCTCTCCTCCTGCTTGATGATCTCCCGCTCCACCTCCTCTTCCTCCTGGGACACAGGGGGGCCGGGGCTCAGGGCGCTGAGGGCCGCGCCCCAGGTCCCTCCCCGGCGCCGGCTGCGCAGTGACAGCGACAGAGGCTACATGAGGTTAGTGTGTGCATAAGGAAAACGTGGAGCGGCAGAATTCCTTCTAGATCCTTCTCCCGATGAGAAGAGACAGAGGAGAGAAGGTTAGAGCTTCCGCAAGCAGGAGAAAGAGAAAAGCTGCAAAAGATCTTCAGAGAAAACACACGCCTCTCCAGTCCAACTCTGTGAAGGAATCGACAAAAGAACTCTAGTTTTTTTTTCTCACTCTTCTAGAAGTCTCATGGATATTTTCTGACATATCAGAACTGCCTGATGATGTAAATCCCTCGTGGGGAAAATAACTCATTGCCAACCATCCAAATGTACACCAATCAGCTAACTTAAAAGTACAGGGTGGGCATTCTTAACCCAAGATTAGAATGCAAAGACAAAAAAACAGAAAACAAAAATATGGGGCTGGGCAGGTGGCTGAGTGATAGCGTGCTTGCCCAGCATGTATAAAGCCCTGGTTCAATTCCTCAATACCACATAACAGAAAAAGTCCGAAGTGGCGCTGTGGCTCAAGTGGTAGAGCGCCAGCCTAGAGCCAAAGAAGCTCAGAGACAGCACCCAGACCCTGAGTTCAAGAAGCAGGACTGGCAAAGAAAAGAAAAAAATCTATAAACTATTCCAAAGTCCAAAATCTGCAACAGGGGCTAACACTTGTAATCCCAGCTACACAGAAGGCTGAGATCTGAGGATCAAGATTCAAGGCCAGCCCAGGCAGACAAGTCCTGAGACTCTTCTTTCCAATGAATCACCAAAAAAACTGGAAGTGGCTCTCTGGCTCAAAATGGTAGAGCGCTTGTCTTGAGCAAAAGAGCTCAGGGACAGCGCCCAGGTGCCAAGCTCAAGGCCCATGACTGACCAAAAAACAAACAATAACAAAAAAGCTAGTGGTGAAACAGAACATCTTCCTTGAATGAAAAGCTAAAGGACAACTTAGTCTTTTTGTACATTCCAGTAGCAGGCCTGAGTTCACCCCAGTAACACACACACACACACACACACACACACAGACTGAACAAAACAATTCTGATGGCAGCATTTCACATAGAGGATATTCAATCTGCATGTCTTAATAACTTCTATTTTGGGCCATATTCCTGAGATACATTAAGTAGACAAGAACAATATTTATAATAAATTACTTCTCTTTATACTTAAACTCCAGAGGGTTTATGGAAGACATGGTATGCGTGTTACACACCTATGCATAAATACATGGGTGATATACACAGATCCAAATAGGAACTCAAACGCATGTACCTTAGCTTCCCTTTAGAGTATCTTAAAAGACCTGAGCAGAGGCTGGGCGTCTGGCTCAAGTGGCAGAGGCCCCGAGTTCAACTCCAGTTCCACCTGAGATCAATGAAGTCAAGTCCTTCACGGAGTCCTCAGTGCGCAGACTCCGCGGCTTCTGACCCTGTGCTAAGACTGCATGCCGCGGGAGCATGTGTCCAGGTGCGTACTTGACGTGGCGCTGTGGCTCACGTGGCAGAGCGCCAGCCGTGAGCTGAAGAGCTGAGGGACAGCGCCCAGGCCCTGAGTTCAAGCCCCACAACCAGACCAAAAAAATCATTAAAAAAAAAAATAAAGTTTTCTTCTGTTTGGCAGTGTTGGGGTTTGAACTCAGGACCTTGTGCTCTAACACCGTGGCCACACTTCCTTTTTGTGTGTGCTGACGCTGGGCCTTGAACTCAGGGCCTGAGCGCTGTCCCTGAGGTCGTTTTACTCAAGGCTAATGGGAGGGCCACTTGCACTCTTGCTCAGGGCTGACCTAAAAATAGAATTTTCCTTTATCCTCCTGCAGAGCTGGGATTACACAAGGTGTCACCCTGCCCAGACTTGTTGAGGGTCTGCCGGCCTCGAGTCCTGTTCCTCCCACACAGCTTGGATATTAAGTTTTCACTGTTGTTTATTTTTACTTTGGCAGTAGTGAGCCAAACTAAAAGCCTCATGCTTGCTAGGCAGGGACTCCAAACACCTACTAGAAACATCTCCCTCCTCCCCCTCCCGCCAACAGTAACAAGGTTTGAACCAGGGCCTTTTTACTCAAGGCTGGAGCTATACCACTTGAGCCACATTTCCAGTACAGCATTTTACTGAGTGAAAATGGAATTATGTGGACTTTTCTGCTTTGCTTTGAACCATGATCCTCCAGGTCTCTGCCTGCTAAGTAGCTAGGATTACAGGCGTGAGCTACAGCATCTGGCTCTACTTGCTTTCCTGATACCATCAACGCTTCCCAGGCTTTCCTAGCGGGAGAGAGACTGGCTCACCACAGAAGCGCAAGCGAGAGAGCAAGCAAGACAGCAGGTCCCACGCCAGAATGCATGTTTCCTTTCAGTTGATGTCAGGATTAACCCCTAAATTATAAAAAGTAAAACAAATTCTAGGGTTGAGAAGCAGGGTGACCTAATTCATTCCTGCTTGTGTCCTAGCTACTCAGGAAAGCAAACAAGTAGGGAGAAACAGGGCTCAAGGAAAGCCCTAGAAAAAAGCCGAAACCCCATCTCAATCAATAAAATCTGGGCCCAGTGACACATGCCTGTCCTCTTAGGTACAATAGGAGGATCACAGTCCTGGCTCGACCAGGCTAACTAAAAGCAAGATAGTATTCAAAAAAAGCTGGGGCTGTGGACCAAGTGAAGAGTCACAGCATAAAGCTGTGCCAGCACGTCCAAAGCCTTGGGTTCCATCCTCAGCACAGCACCCCAAAAGAGAAATCCTGGACACAACAGTGCTGTGGCCACGCACCAATACATGATGTGTCCCGCGTGTAGTCACAAACACAGGCTACGCACCGGCCCGTGATGTCCTGAGGAATCTCATCTGTGCAACCTCCACTCCCAGCAAGTGCTGGCAGCAGACGCCTGTAATCCCGGCTCACTCAGGAACGTGCTGTGAAGCCAGGCCATGCAGGCAAGCCCGAGGAACTCTTACTTCCAGTGAGCCACCAAAAAGCAGGCAAGTGGAGTTATGGCTCAAGTGGTAGAGCACCAACTTTGAGTGACAAAGCTCAGGGACAGTGCCCCGGCCCTGAGTTCAAGTCCCAGGATTGGCCCGCGTGCACACTCACACACAGAATGGAGTGTGTGTTAAGAGCGTGGTAGACTTACAGTCTTTACTCTTACATCACTTTCCTGCTGGTTACAAAATGAAGTGTGCTGGGACCATCACCTTGGAGAACAAACAGCTCCCAACTCCCATTGAGAAACCAGCTAGCTACAAGAAGGCAGGAAGCGAGGGCGCAGCGACTGGAAGTCCACGCCCACTCCAAAGCCTCCCAGCCCCGTGGTCTAAAGAGGACCGCAAAGCAAGCCAACTGGAGGCTTAGCTTCATATGCCTGTCACTTGTGGATGAAGAAATTCCAATACACTATGTATTTCTGCTCTTTTTTTTCTTTTTAACTTTAAAAGACCACAGGGAAAAGGAGAGGGGGAAAAAAAGTAATAATTTGGAGAAAGTAAAGGGGGAGGGAGTGATATTGTTCAAAAAGAAATATATTCTTGGCCTGGGCAGGTGGCTCAGTGGTAGAGTGCTTGCCTAGCATGCATGAAGCCCTGGGTTCAATTCCTCAGTAGCACATCCACAGAAAAAGCCAGGAGTGGCGCTGTGGCTCAAGTGGTAGAGCGCCAGCCTTGAGCCAAAGAGGCTCAGGGACAGCCCCCAGGCCAGGTCCTGAGTTCAAGGCCCATGCGCAACAAAATAAATAAATAAATAAAAGGGCCAGAGGCCTGTTTCGGGTCCTACAAAGCTTGTCTGGCTGGGTAAACCCCAGTGCCGCTGAAATTAAAACACAGAAAAAGAGACCAGGCATAGTAGCGGACCTCTATAATCTCAGCCAGTCAGGGCACAGAGATCAAAATGTCCCCAGCTCAAGGCCAACTAGAGGCACAACCACGAGAGAGAGACCCTTGGTGCAAAATAATCTCCAGGACAAAACGGCTAGCAGCCTGGCTCAAGTGGCCAGCAGAGCACTTGCCTAACGTGCCAGGGGTTCGAATCCCAGGTAGCACCAATCCCCGAACCTGTCCACCGCGGGCTCGGCCGGGCCGCGGACGTGTACTCACCCCCATCTCCTCCTCCCGCACCACGTACTGGGCCACCTTGAACGAGCTGAGGTACTCGTTCATGCCCTGCAGCTCCGTGTCCTCCGTCTCGTCCTGATTGCGGTCGAGCAGCCGCTCGATGGCCTTGTCGTCGTAATGGATCACGCTGCTGTCCTCGCCCTCCTTGCTGTCCCCTCCTGCAACGAACCAGGGGCACACGCCTCAGCCAGCTGCGGGGGGCAACCTGGCATCAGACACACACACACACCCCACCACCCGGGGGAGGAAGCCCCGGGGCTCCACCTCCATCCGTGGCTTCGTCCTTGAACAGCTCCTCCGTGCCGAACTTGAGGATGTCGTCCAGCTCCTGTTTGGACATCGAGCCGGTCTTCGAGCCCAGGCCTGGCCGCACGACGAGGTGCGTGAGCATCATTTTCTTCTTCGCCACCTGCGTGATGCGCTCCTCCACCGAGGCCCGCGTCACAAAGCGGTAGATCATCACCTTCTTGTTCTGCCCGATGCGGTGGGCGCGGCTGAACGCCTGTGGGGGGTGGGAAGGGAGGGGGGGATGGGAGCCGCTATCTTCCTCCCTCGCTCTGGCACCCCGGCCCCCAAATACCAGCCAGCCTCTACCCTGCTGCCCAGAAGAGACCCAGAACCAGCCCAAGTTCTAGGAAGTTACGCGCCATGCAAAGTCAGGAGCTGGTAGCGCCTGCCTGTAATCCCGGCCACGTAGGCGGTTGAGACGTGAGGATCGTGATTCAGAGCCAGTGCAGGCAAGAAAGCCTGTGTGACTCTTACCTCTAATGAACCATCAAAGAGGTGGAACTAGAGCTGTGGCTCAAGTGGACCCCCGGAATTCAAGCCCCAGGATCAGTATGTATGTACACACACACACACACACGCACGCACGCATGCACACACACACACACACACACACACACACACACGCACGCACGCACGCACGCGCACACGCGTAGCTTTCTCAACTAATCCCAGAGGGTAGAGCCATCACAAGTTCTAGGGTACCCCTGCTCACCTGAATGTCATTATGGGGGTTCCAGTCAGAGTCGTAAATTATAACGGTGTCAGCAGTGGCGAGGTTGATCCCAAGGCCCCCAGCGCGCGTGGACAGCAAGAAGCAGAACTGCTGAGCCCCCGGGGCTAAGGAAGGAAGCGGAACCCCGTTAGACCAACTCCACACACCACGACAAGACGCAGCCCCGGACCCCACCAGCCAACAGGACACAACTCCTGACCCCACTAATCAACAAGATGCAACCTGACTCCCCAACCAATCAGCAAGACGCAACCCGACTCCAATGAACAAGATGCAACCCAATTCCACCAACCAATCAGCAAGACGCAAGCCCTGACCCCACAGCAATCAAGATGCAACCTGCTTCCACCAACCAATCAGCAAGAGCAACCCGACTCCACCAACCAATCAACAAGATGCAACCTGACTCCACCAATCAGCAAGAGACAACCCGACTCCACCAGCCAATCAGCAAGATGCAACCCGATTCCACCAGCCAATCAACAAGATTCAACCCAACTCTACCCATCAAGATGCAACTCCTGACCCCACCAATCAAGATGCAGCTCCTGATCCACCAATCAAAACGCAAACCAATTCCACCAATGAACAAGATATGAGTCGTGATTCCACCCATGAACAAGACGCACGGAGAACCCCAGAGGAGGCCCGTGGACAGATGCAGGAATCAGCTCGAGAGAGTGGGGAGACAGCCACAGGCTCAGGACTCGGGCACTTCCCTGCAGCTACTGACCAGTGATCACAGTAAGGAAGCCCACAGACACCACCCCAAACAAAGCGGACGAGCAGGGCACGTTCCAATACCATGTCCACCCCACGTGGTGGACAGGGCCTCGCTTCCTGCCAAAATGTCCCACTCAAGCCAAGAGAAAACATCAGACAGAAGCCAATATAACTGATCCACGTTCACCCAGAGAGTCGGTATCAGAAAGGTACTGTGGCTCATGCCTGTAATCCCAGCTACTCAGGAGGCTGAAATATGAGGATCATGGTTCAAAGCCAACCTGGGGAAGACTATCTCCAATGAACCACCAGAATACCAGAAGGGGAGCTGGGGTTCACAGTGGTTAAGAGCACTCACATGGCACAAAAGAGCTCAGGGACAGCACCCCACCTCACCCCCCAAAAAAGAGCTACAAATGAGGATGGGAGGCATGGCTCAAGTGGTAGAGCACCCGCACAGCAAGCACAAGAGTCGAGTTCAAAGCCCAATGCCACCGAGAGGGAAGCCCAGATGGAGGCCGGGCCCGGAGGCTCGGCCTCCCTCTCACCATTGAAGCGGTCGATGGCCTCCTGGCGCATGTTGCCCGTGATGCCGCCATCGATGCGCTCGTACTTGTAGCCCTCGTGCTCCAGGAAGTCCTCCAGGAGGTCCAGCATCTTGGTCATCTGGGAAAGGAGGCGGGTGAGCGGGAGTGTGGTGACAGGCCTTTCCCACCATCACTGTGCCCGGCCAGGCCCGGGCTGGGCCCCAGGCGCCCCCACTGTACCTGGGAGAAGATGAGCACGCGGTGGCCGCCCTCCTTGAGGTTCTTCAGCATCTTCTGCAGCAGCAGCAGTTTCCCCGAGGCCCGGATGAGGGCGCTGCCATCATACATGCCGTTGGGCATCTTCGGGGCCTCCTGCGGGCCGAAACAGAGGGACAGGGGATGAAGGCAAGAGGGCAGGAGCGGTGGCAGCCGGAGGGTGGGCAGGAGGCCGGCGGGACCTACCATGGCCGCCACGGGGAAGAGGTAAGGGTGGTTGCAGCACTTCTTGAGATCCATCACTACGTTCAGCAGCGACACCTGGTTGCCGCCACCTCGAGCGTTGAGGGCCTCAAAATTGCGCGTGAGGATGTACTTGTAGTACTTCCTGTGAGGGCGGACGGGCGGCGGGGAGGTCAGCCTGCAGGAGTCTCAGGGACCCAGCCTCACCGCCGCTGGCCCAGACTTCCAGCAGATCCCACTTTAGGGTCAATGAGGGAGTGGACTAAGCGAGAGCGCTGCGCTACGGGTCCCTGTGCACACGGCTTCTTTACGCCCGGCCTGCTCCTGAATGCAGGGCCCGCGTGAGTTGGAGTGGAGATGGGGAGGGACTGGGAGCCCAGTGTGGACAGATCGACGTCCGTCTGTCTGTCTGTGCTAGCAGGGGTTTGCCCCCCCACTCACTTCTGCATGGGGCTCAGCTCCACGCGCACGATCAGCTCGGTCTTGGAGGGCATGTTCTTGAACACGTCCGCCTTGAGCCGCCGCAACATGTGTGGTCCCAGCATGTCGTGCAGCTTCTTGATCTGGTCCTCTTTGGCAATGTCGGCGAACTCCTCCAGGAAGCCCTCCAGATTGCTTGGAAAAGCGGGTGGGGAGGGAGAAATGAATGAGGGGAAGGGCAGGAGGAGGAGAGCCACGGGGCCCTGGAGGGGCAGACCCACACCACTTACTGGAACCTCTCGGGGGTGAGGAAGTTGAGCAGGTGAAACAGCTCTTCCAGATTGTTCTGCAGGGGCGTCCCGGTGAGCAGCAGCTTGTGCTGCAGCGAGTAGCCGTTGAGAACCCGGAAGAACTGCAAAGCGCGGGGCGAGGCGTGAGACACGGGTTGGGGGCGCCCGCCTGTAATCCCGGCTACTCAGGAGGGCTGAGAACGGAGCAAGATCATGGCTCAAAGCCAGGGCGGGCAGGACAAATTGGTGGGAACAGCCCGAAAGTGGAGCTCAAGAGGGAGACCTAATGTCAGCCCTAAAAACTGAGTCTGGGCCGGGCCGGGGCGCACCTTGGACTGATTGTTCTTCAGCCGATGGGCCTCGTCCACGATGAGGCACGCCCAGTCTATGGAGCCCAGGATGGCCATGTCGATCGTGATGAGCTCGTAGGACGTGAGCAACACGTGGAACTTCACGGAGGCCTCTTTCTGCACGGGGGAGGCGCATGCGTGTTAATGCGCGGCCTGGCCGGTCCCGCGGCCCCGCCCACAGCCACGCCCCCGCGAGGCCCCACCCCACCCACAGCCCCGCCCCGCGATGCCCCGCCCCGCGATGCCCCGCCCCGCGATGCCCGCCCCGCGATGCCCCGCCCCGCGATGCCCCGCCCCGCGAGGCCCCGCCCCCGCGAGGCCCCGCCCCCCGCGGCTACCTTCATGCGCGAGGCCTTCTTGCCTCCGCGAATGGCGTTGTCCTCAAAGGAGAACTCGTTCTCGCGGATGATGGCGCGGCTGTCCTTGTCGCCCACATAGGTGACCACGTACATGTCGGGGGCCCACATCTCGAACTCCCGCTCCCAGTTGATGATGGTGGAGAGCGGGGCGCTCACGAGGAAGGGGCCTTTGGAGTGGCCCTGGAGGGGGAGGTGGTGGTGGTGAGCGCCCGGCCTCCAAAGCCCGGCCTCCTCGGCCCGGCCTCCCCACGCAGCCCCATCACCCCCATTGACCGGTCTCTAGCCACGGGTCGCGGCGCACCTCCTTGTAGAGCGAGTAGAGGAACACAGCAGTCTGTACCGTCTTCCCCAGCCCCATCTCATCAGCCAAGATGGTGTCGGTGCCCTGCGCCCAGGAGAAGCGCAGCCAGTTCAGGCCCTCCATCTGGTACGGGTGCAGGGTGCCGCCCGTGGCGTCCAGGTACTCGGGCTGCCGCTCGTACTTCACCGTGGGCTGAGGAGGCAAGGATTCCCTTTTGGCCAAAGGCATCAAGGAGTGCACGCCTGGAGTCCCAGCGACTCAGGAGGCTGAGATCGGGAGGATCGCAGTTCAAGGCCAGCCCGGGCAGGAAAGTCGGTGAGATTCTGATCTCCCATGAGCCACCAGAAAACCAGAAGTGGCGCTGTGGCTCAAGTGGTAGAACCCTCCCCTCGAGAGGAAGAGCTGAGGGACAGCGCCCAGGCCACCAGTTCAAGACCCACGACCAACAAGAAAGTAAGATGGCGGCGTCGTGTGTGACTCACATCGACCGTGGGCGTCTCGGGCGGCCTCTCCAGCTTCCTCAACTTCACCTTCTTCAGCTTCTTGCCAGGCCGGCCTTCCTCGCCCCGCATCAGCTCCCTGAGGAAGACGAGACATGCCCACGTGCCCTGGGGCCTGGCGACATCACCCGCTGGCGGGAGGCGTGGCCCAGCGGCCCAGCACCGCAGCAGCAAGTGCATTCCAAGCCCAGCTCGGCACAAAGGCACCGGCCGCCCACCTGTGGTTCCAATAGCTCTGCTTGAACAGGTCGTAGTCCTGGATCTCCACGTCCTCGCTCTCCCACGACGCCTGGTCGTAGGGGAGGTCGCGCCACTTGATCAAGTAGTGCACGTGGCCCTTCTTGTCCACGCTGCCAAGTGGGGAAGGAAAGCCCATCAGCCGGACTCAAACGCACACCCAGGGCCAGGCTGGTACTGCAGGCGTGCGGCACTGGTGCTGGCCCGCGTGCTCGAGTGGGGGTCAGGGCGCGGGGGTACCTGTGGTTGAGAATCCGGTGGATCATCATCCACTCGGGCTTTATCCCGTAGCGGTAGAAGCGCTCCTCCATCTCCGCGAACTTGGGGTCCTTGTTCTTCCGCTTGCGGCTCTTCTCTTCGTCGCCGCCGAAGTCTCCGGAAGGCGGCTCGTCCATGTCGTTCTTGCGCTGGTAGTTGCGGAACATCACCTGGCAGTGCAGCTCCAGCTGGGGGGCGAGGGGGGGGGTGTTAGCGTCTGTGGGGGTCTTGTGGACACAGGGACCACACACATCCCCCCACCCCGGGTCACCACCCCATCTCACCTGCAGCTCCGACACCCAGGAGCAGTGCCAGTAGGACATGCCCTGCCACTTGACGAAGAACTGTCGCTCCGGCCGCCCCTCCAAGGGCTTGGGGGCGGGCGTGCTGGGGTCGGCGTCCGGGGGCCGCGGCACGGGCGTGGGGGACGGCGGCTGACCCCACTTCCAGATGAGGATCTTCTGCACTTTGCCCTTCAGAGCTGGACACTGAGAGGAAGAGAGTTCAAATCCACGGGGGTGAAGGGCACGGGTCCCGGCCTCAGGGAAAAGGCTCCCGCCTGTAATCCCGGCTGCTCGGGAGGCGGCTCAGAGCCAGCGGGCGGGAGGGGCGCCGGGGCGCTCACCGTGCAGCGCGGGCACAGCCACTCCCCGTTGGGGATCTCGGGCAGCGGCGGGTTGAGGCAGTGGATGTGGTAGGACGAGGGGCAGGTGTCGCAGCACAGCAGCTCGCCGCCGTCCTTGCACACGCGGCAGAACTCCATGTGGTGGTCGTCCTCCTCCTCGGGGTCCCCCCCGACCTCCTCCAGGATCTCCTCGCCCTCCGAGTTGTCATCTTTGGCCTCCCACTGGATGCCCTCCTTCTCCTGCAGGACCGGAGCAGAGCGCGCCATGAGTGCAGCCCCGCCCCCCGCAGCTGTTCTGCGCGTGCGCCCCAGGGGCTCCCAGGTGGACAGCCCAGCCCCGCCCCCAAGAGCTCCAGCCCCGCCCCCGTGGACTCCCAGCCCCGCCCTGCCCCTCAGACTCCCAGACCCGCCCCTTGAATTCCCAGCTCCAGACCCGCCCCCGCGGGCTCCCAGCCAGCCCCGCCCCTCGGCCTCGCAGCCCCGCCCCCATGGACTCCCAACCGGCCCCGCCCCCGTGGGCTCCCAGCCAGCCCCGCCCCCTCGGCCTCCCAGCCAGCCCCGCCCCAGGGCCGCGCGGCCCCGCCCCCGTGGGCTCCCAGCCAGCCCCGCCCCTCGGCCTCGCGGCCCCGCCCCCGTGGGCTCCCAGCCAGCCCCGCCCCCTCGGCCTCGCGGCCCCGCCCCCTCGGCCTCCCAGCCGGCCCCGCCCCCGGGACTCACGCAGTGGGGGCAGCTCCACTTGCCCTCGGGGGCCTTCTCCATGTCGGGGTCCAGGCACACCATGTGGTAGGCTCGGGGGCACGTGTCGCACAGGATGATCTCGCCGCCTTGCTGGCACACCTCGCAATAGTCCTGGTGGTCTGTCTCATAACCATCCATAGCAGTCACCTCCTCCTCGCCTGGGCAAGGAAGAGGGGAGCCCAGTCACCAGAGCACACCCCGCCGCCCCCACCCCGATCTCCAGAGGGGAGATGCTGCACCCCGGGGCCGCCCCCCGGGCCCGCATGCCACCGACAGCACATCGGACGAGACTCGCACCTTTCTTCTTCTTCTTGGTGGTGCGCAGCTTCTTGCGGCTGCGGCTGCTGCGGCTGGTGGAGCCGTCCGACACCGAGTAGCTGTTGATGCTGGCGTCGTCGAAGTCCGACTCCACGTCCAGGTCATCGTCCTCACTCTGGCGGGAGGGGGAAGGAGAGGGTGAAACGCGCAGGCGTGGAGGGAGAAGCGGGAGGTGCGAGCCGGGGCCAGCTCGACGGGGGGGGGGGGGGGGGGGGGGGGGGGGGACGACGCATGCGCACACATACTCATACACACGCATGCGCCCACGAGAATGGACGCGCGCCCACGTGTCCGGGCACGCGTACACGCATACGCATGCACGTATATTCATACATAAGAACGCACTTGCACATGTATTCACACATGCGTGCACACACGGATGCATGCACACCCTTATGTGCGCAGATGTATTTGTGCAAGCATATGTACAGTCGCACATGTATTCACGCACACATGCACACGTATGCACGCACACCTGTATGCACACGTGTATTCGTGCACACGCACACATCTGTATGCATGCGCTGTATTCCTGCACACGCATGCGCACACCATATGCACCCACGCACACACGCATGCACACAAGCCCCGCCTTCTGCCCAAAGGCGCCTCTCACCGAGGACCTCTTCCGCTTGGAGCCAAAGCCTCCCAGCTTGATCTTGAGGGGAGCCACTTTCTTGGGCTTCGGCTTCTTGGCATCGGGGACGCGGGGGCTGCCCTTGGGCTTCCTCCGCGCATTGGGACCTAAAGTGCGAGCGGATGGACGTCAGTGATGGGGGACGGCGGGGTGGCGGCGGGGCTGCCTGCGCCCGGACCCCCCTCCTGCCCGCGGGACGCCCGTCACCTTTGCCCTCCTTGGTCTTGGCCTTGCGGATCGGCACCTCCACGGGCGGCGGCGGCGGGGCCACCTCGGTGGCGGCCACCATGCTCTCCACCACGGCCACCGCAGCCGCGGCGGCCGCCGCCACGGACGCCCCCGAGCTGCCCTTGAAGGGGTTGTTGGTGCTGAACTCCCGCCACTTGGCCCCCAAGACCATCATCATCTTGGAGACGGCGATCTTGGGGTTTTTGGCGGCGATGAGGGGTCTGATGAAGTAATGGAGAGAGAGGGGGTTCAGAGAGAGACGCAGCAGCAAGGGGACACTCGGGGAGGCCTCTGCCCCCCCCACACCGGGCCCCCGAGTTTACCGGACAAACTGGCTGAAGGCCTTGTAGTTGGTGAGGGTGCGGTAGTCCTCCTCCGAGAACACGTGGTCGATGTCCTCCATGCCCCAGTCCTCCAGGAGCTGAGCCGAGGACTTGGGCTCCTAGGCGGAAGGACCAGTCAGCGCCCCATCACCCAGCAAGGGAACCCGGGATGGGGTGTAGGGCGGGGGTCTAAGGGAGCAGCCAGGAAATCACTAAAAACAAGGGCAAAGTGCTGCGAGCATAAACTCTCGGCTACTCAGGAGGCTGAGAGCTGAGGATCACAGTTCAAGGCCAGCCTGGGCTTCTGCAGTCCTGAGACTCTTATCTCCAGTGAATCTCCAGAAAGCCAAAAGTGGCGCTGGGGCTCCAATGGTAGAGTGCTTGCCTTGACTGGAAAAAGCTGGGAACAGCGCCAAGGCCCTGAGTTCAAGCCCCAGGACCAGCATCAAAACAATAAAAAAGCGGGTGCCAGTGGCTCCCGCCTGTCATCCCAGCTACTCCAGGAGGCTGAGATCTGAGGATCCCGGTTCAAAGCCAGCCCAGGCAGGAAAGTCTGCGAGACTCTTAATGAACCACCAGAAAACTGGAAGTGGCGCTGTGGCTCAAGTGGTAGAGCGCCCGCCTTGAGCTGAAGAGCTGAGGGACAGCGCCCAGGCCCAGAGTTCAAGACCTATGACACACACACCCCCCCCAAAAAAAAAGAGAGACAGTGTCATGTCTGGGAAACCCAGGTGAGAAGTGGATTCTGGGGTGACAGATGGGCCAGGCACCTTGGAATCATCATCATCGTCTTCTTCCTCTTCCTCCTCCTTCCGCTTGGACTTGCTCTTCTTCTCTTTCTTGGGCCCCAGCTTCTTCTTCTTCTTCTTGCCTGGCGTGTAGTCGCTGCCCTCGCTGTCCGAGCGCAGGGCCACCTCCTCCTCCTCCTCCACAAACTCCGGGCCCTCCCCAGAGCTGTCCCCCGGCTGCCGGCACAAGAGCAAACGCTGGAGCAGGGGAGGGGGAGGGAGACACAGACCGCTCGCTGCACACAGGCCGACCTCAGGACCAGGCCCCCAGGCCCAGGGCAGGGACCAGGGACCGGCGCCGTCAGCCCTGCGCCCTGTCCCCGAGCGCCTGCCTGCCGTTCCTGCCTTCCGCCCTTCCCTCACCCACTCACCTCCTTTTTTTGGCGCTTGCTCTTCGGGATTTTCGGATCCCGAGGTTTCTTCGGCTTCTTCTTCTTCTTCAGCTTTGGAGTCTCTGCTTCTGACAAGTCTTCTTCAGGATCGTCTTCGTTGTCTGCATTCACAAAGTCAAGTCAGAATAGCACAAGGTGAGGGGTGGGAAGGTGGCTCAGTGGTAGAGTGCTCGCCTGGCATGCATGAAGCCCTGGGTTCGATTCCTCAGCACCACACCGAAAAAGCCAGACATAGTACTTTGTGGTTCAAAGGGTAGAGAGTTAGGAAGATGGGCTCTGGTGGTTCACACCTGTCATCCCAGCTACTCAGGAGGCTGAGATCTGAGGATCCCGGTTCAAAGCCAACCCAGGCAGGAAAGTCTGTGAGACTCTTACGTCCAATGAACCACCAGAAAACCCGAAGTGGTGCTGTGGCTCAAGTGGTAGAGCGCCAGCCTTGAGCTGAAGAGCTGAGGGACAGCGCCCAGGCCAAGTTCAAGCCCCAAGACTGACCAAAAAAACAAAAAAGCATCTCAGGGATGGCGCCTAGGCCCGGGGTTCAAGCCCCAGAAGTGGTGGTGCAAGAAAAAGACAAAAAGATAAAGGTGAGGAGACATGGGCCCTCTCCCCTTCTCACCCCAGATCCCTCTATAGAGAACCCCTAATCCTTTCCACGGAAGATGCAAGCCAGGACGTAACCAGACAAAGAGAGAGTTGCATGAAACCCACCCCAGCCCCCCCCCCACCTCCCCACCCCCATCGGGCAGCCGGCCACCAACTTGGCTCAACCACACCGCCCAGGGTCCAACACCCGTCCATCAATCAGAGGAGGAGCGGGGAAGGTCCCCAGTGTGGCAGGTACTAAGCACAAAACATCTAATGCTCGCCCCACTGGAAGAATGCTAGTTTGCAAGAGCCTGGCCACCAACTCTACCCTTCCCTAACTCCTTTGAAGTCATCACTGCTCAAAAACCACACACACACACATGCACAAGTTCAGGTGGCAGCCCAAGCACACACACCCACTTTCTAACACATTTTCCTTTCTCCATCTCCAGTGCAGCCTTCTCGCCAGCTTCTCCTAGGTCAGCAGCCTCTTCTCCCCAGGGGCCCAAATCAGCCCAGCTGTCACCATCTCCCCCCCCCACACCACCCCCCCCAAATCCTCCTCCCATCTGGCGTCCACCTCCTCCCGCACACACAAAGCCTGGCTACCTCTGGAAGCGCCTAGGCAGGGCTAGGGGGGAAGAGGGGAGCAGAACCGACAGGCACACCTCCTCTCCTCTTCCCTAGCCACCCCCGCCCAGGGAGGAGGAGGAGAGGGGGTGCTGCAGAAAAGGGAGTGGAGAGGAATCGGGCCTCACCCAGGGAGACGAGGGAAAATGGCTTCTGACCGCAGCAGCCAGCCCAGGGCACCCTGCTGCCAACAGAGGGGACAGGAAGTGGCAGGGAGGGGGCGGGGCTACAGGGAAAAGGATCTCCCCCCCCCCCCACACACACACACAGAGTTCCCAAGTGATTGTGGGCTCAGGTGCAAACGCGCCCCCCCCATCTCTAACACGGATTCTGGTGTGTGACCTGGTTTACACCCCAAACGTCCTAGGGCAGAGAAGCCCAGGATCCACACAAAGAGCAACAGCTCCTATTTTTCTTTTTTGGTGCCTGAGCTTTCTCAAGCCAGGCTGGGGGTGCTCTACCGCTTGAGCCACACCTCCACTCGCAGCTCTTTGGCTGGCTGATGGGAGATGAAGAGTCTCACAGACTCTGCCCTGCCTGGGGCCAGCTTCAGACCTCAGTCTTCAGACCTCAGCCTCCCTCCGAGTCGCTAGGATGACAGGCGCCCGGATGTCCCTCTACCTCACCTTCAAACCATCACAACAACTCAAAGGCTCAGGAGCACTGTGATCAGAGCAGAGAGTGGTCTCCCCCAAAACTGAAGATGCCCGGAAGACTTAGTTTAAGGCACGGAACCCACAGAAAGTCTTGGGCTAGGTAGATCATCACCTCGCCAGACAAGACACCTGGTGGCACGTGGAAATCATGCTCACCCCCAAGAGAGGCCTCGTTACCGGGGTGGCAGCAGCCCCCCCCCAACTCCACATCCTGACCTCTAGAACTGGCTCTTCCGGTCCCCCATCAGGCCCCTCCCACCCCCTGGGGCCAGAACGCCGCCGGCATCGCTCCAGAAAGACTACTTTTCTAGATTTCTCCCCCGACCATCCGTGTCACCCCCAATCAGAGGCGTGGAGGGGACAGGGACGGGTCCGAGAGGGCCCAGGGGCCCCTCAACTCCGGCCATCAGCAAACTGGCTGGAGGAGAGGCAGCCGGGGGCGCGGGGCAGGGCGGCCCCGGCGAATGGGAAAAACTGGGTCACCCCGGCGCCCGATCCGTGGGGTGGGGGGTCCCTGGGGTCCCCCAGGCAGCACCCCATCCCGGGCTCCTCCCAGAGAGGCCGGGAGCACGGGGCGCCCGCCCGGACCCCTCCGATCATCGGGGCGCCGTCCCCCGCCTCCCCGCGCGCCCGGCCTCCAGCCCGAAGTTTCTCGGGAAAGTTCCCTCCGAGGGCGGCAGAGGCCGGGGCGCTGGACGCGGCTCCGCCAGACCCGGGGCCCGGCTCCCCGCTCCCGGAGACAAAGGCCGCCAGCAGGTGCAGGCCGGGAGGCCGGGCGGGGCCGAGGCCGGCCAGATGCCATGGGGGGGCCGAGGCCCGGACCCCACGCACACGGCGCCCCAAAGCGCATCGGGGCGCCGAGAGGCCTCCGGAGGGGGGAGAGGGGGAGGCTCCGTCCGCTCCCCAAGGAGGGAGCCGCAGGGTGCCCTCCCTCCCCTCGCCCCCCCCCCCCCCCCCCCCCGCGCGATTCAAACTTCCTCCGCGGGAGCCGGTGCGGCAGGACGGACAGACGGACGGACGGACCGGCCGACAAAGTTCCCTCTTCCGGGTCTGGCCGCCCCCCCGCCCGCCCCGCGGGGCGCCGCGGCCCCGGTACCTGGGTGTGGCGCGGGCAGGCTGTGGTTGAGCAGCGCGTCCATGTCGTCGTCGTCGCTGGCCGCCGAGCAGGGGGACGGGGAGCCCAGCCCCGACGCCATGCCCGCCGCCTTCCGCTCCCGCGCGGGGCTCGGGGCCCGGCGCCCGCCGCTGCCGCTGCTCCGCCGGGGGCCGAGTCACTGCGGGGGGGGGGGGGGTCGGTGACGCGCGCACCCCCCGCACCCGACCCCGCACCCGACCCCGCACCCGACCCCGCACCCGACCCCGATCCCGCACCCGACCCCGCACCCCGACCCCGCACCCGACCCCAACTTTACTTCCACACTCCCGCAGAGAGGAGGACGGGGGGGGGGGAGCAGCCCGGAAACGGGGTCCCCAGGAAGAACCCCCCCCGGGAGGGGGAGGGGAGGGCGCCCCCGCGCGGAGCCGGGCGGGAGGGGGGGTCCGAGCGGGACACAAGGTCACGGGGAGCGGGGGTGCGGGCGCGCCCCGGGCCCGGGGTCCCCCGGCCGGGCAGACCCCCGCCCCCCCAGCCCGGCCTCCGGGGCGCCCCCCCAGCCCGGCCTCCGGGGCGCCCCCGCTGACCCGCGGGGGTGCGGGGGTCCCGCCACCCCGAGGCGGGGGGGGGCGCCACGTGCCCCCGGGGGGGCCGGGCAGGGTGGGAGCCCGCGGGGGGGGACCCCTCCCGACCCCACCCCGGGGAGGGGGCAGCGGCCGCGCCCGGCCGGTGGGGGCGGGGGCCCGCGCGGGGGGACAGGGGTGGGGGTGACCCCGGGGCCCGGCGGGCCGTGGGGGGCGCCCCGACGCCGACCCGCGCCCTCCTCACCCCGGAGCCGCCGCGGGGCGCGCTGGGTCCGGCCCGGTGTCACTCCCGCTCCGGCTCCTCCTCGCCGCGGCCGAAGGGGGGAAAATGGCTCCGGCTCCGGCGTTGCCTCTTAAAGGGCCCGAAACACCGGCCGGGAAATCCCACCGCACAGGCCCCGCCCCCCCCGGACAGCCCATAATAACCTCCACCAACTCCAACCCCCCCCCTCCCCTCCCGCCACCCTCCTCCCAGGTCTCCCGGGCAACCCCCGCCCCCTCGTCGCTCAGGCAACCGCTGGCCACGCCCCCTCCGAGCGCGCGCGTGTCACCCGGGCAACCGCCCACCTCCTGGCCATCCCATAATACACACGGACACCCCAGCCCCGCACTGCCCCCCCCCCCCCGCGTGCCCTCTCCGGACACACCGATGCCAGGGCGGGGGCGGCGGGGGCTGCTGACCTCTTCCTCTCGGGGACCTCCTGCAACTCACCCCGGTCCTCCTCCTCGGGCATCCCATAATAGCCACCCCTTTGCCAACTTCTTCACTCTTGGCCCTCAAGCCAACATCCCATAATAACTCCTCACCCCTCCCTCCCCACGGCCATCCCATAATAAGCGCCCCTCCCAGCCCTTCAGCCTCCTATCCCATAATACTCGCCCCATCCCCCACAGACATCCCATAATAACTACCCTTCATCCACCCCCAGTTTGACATCCCATAATAGTCAGAAACTCGCAGGGCTCTTCCCCCCCCCCCCCATACTACAACAACGGACACTCGGCCTCCTCCCACACACATCCCGTAATAATCAGTCTCCCACTTTCTATACGGACATCCCATAATAGCCAACCCCCAAGAGCTGCCCTGGGCCTGGAACCTTCTTCTCCCGCTGTCCCCAGAGGTAAGCCACCTCTGGAGCTGAAGCAGCCCACTTGTCACCCCTCCGGCGGACACCTAACGCCGGGGGGAGGGAGCAAAATGAGATGCATCCCATAATAATTTTACTCCGCCCACAACCCCGACATCCCATAATGGCAAGGAGCCCAGGGTCAACCAGACATATGCCACGAGATGCCCGGCGCTGGCCGGTGTCACATCCCATAATGCTTCCTGTGCATTCCTCCACACGGTGCCCATCCAGCCGCATCCCATAATGCCCCCCTCCGGTCCCACCCCCTCCCCCAGCTGTCAATCTCCTCCCCACACCCGGAGCAGGAGGCCGGGTGGGGCGGCGGCTGCCCACGCTGCGGCGTCCCCACCCCTGCGCCCATCCACCCACCGGTGCACACCTGATCTCCAGGCCTAGGCCTCCCGCCGGCCTGCGGCTCCTCTGGTTCCCTCCCCTCACCCCCTGGCCCTGGGGGCGCCCGACCTGGGACTCCCCTGCACCCCACCCAGGCTGCCTGTCCATCGGTGTTGAGGTGACCCGGCCGACGCCACGCTGATCAAACCAATGAGAACCATCTGCAGAGACTTTAACTCAACCCGCAGCACCCCGTGCTAAGGTGCCCACGGGCGGGGAACCAATCAATCCTGGGACCCCTGGAATGGACCGGCTTATCCCCGCACCCCCAGAAGTGAAGGGAAGATCCTTCTACCTGCACGCCCAGAGCTGACCCCCTGGGTCTCCTGTTCACTATTGCTCACATTTCAGGCAGCAGATTCCCACAGAGCTGGACAGCAGAGAGAATACCACGAAGACACACGCGTGTGTGCCTCCCATAAACCAACATGCCAGATGGAGAGAGAACTGGATGGAGCTCCGGGAGGTCCCAGGCTAGAGGCTGGAAAGTGATGGGAAAGGATTCATGGGTGAAGACTAGGCTAGATCATCTACCAGGCCTAGTAGTGCAGGCCTGTAATCCCAGTACTGAAGAGGCCAAGGTAGAGGGGAACTTCACAGCCAGCCTGGGGTGCACGATGAGACCAGACGCTATCTCAAGAAAACACATCTACGTTTGTTTAAATAGATACCTATAAGTATATATGTATAGACATATGTATATATATTTATTACTAATGTCCTAGGTCTTGGGATGCCAGCAAAGAGAGAGGAGGAAGAGGGAGGGGGAATAGAAAATGGGAAAGGAAGTGGAGCCGAGAGGAAGGCGAGCAGGGAGGAGAAAGACAAGATGAAAGTTGATCTCCTCCTATCTGTTCCCTACAAAGGGATTTCATGGGGAGAATCCTATCAGGCGCGCTAAGTTCTTCCTTCTGGAGACTTCCTTGGCCTACCACGGTTGTTTGGTTACCCAGCCCCAGCTGGCCTCGCACTCACGATGATCCTGCCGGTTCCGGGATTACAGGGCCCCGCTCCCAAGCTCGGCCTCTTCTTTTTGCCCTTTCTTGGTTGATTTCGGGGCGGGGCGGGGGGGGGGGGGAACCATCCTGGGGCTTGAACTCGGGGCTTTGGGGTCCTGCTTGGCTCAAGGCCTGGCCCTGGAGCCACAAGGCCACTTCCAACGGCGTTGTGCTGATGGGCGGGATCTCCAGGAGCCGGGATTACCGGGAGCGGCGGGTGGGGGGCTGCACCCTCCGCCTGGGGTCACCCAGACCCGGGAACCCGGGAAGTCAGACAGGCAGCCGGAACTTCCGCACGGGGAGGGCGTCTTCCCGACAGGAAGTAGACCAGGAAGACCTCGACGCCGTCTCTCACTTCTGGGGGTGGGGACAGGGCCAGGATCCACCCTGGAGACCTGGCCGGGAAAACCTGAGGTCTCCACTAGGCCAGAAAGCACTTGATCGATCCATCGATCCTTCGATCGCTGGATCGATGGACCGAGGGGCTTGAAGTCAGGGCTGGCGCTCTACCCCTTGAGCCGCGGCGCCACTTCCGGTTGTCTGGGGGTTCATGGGAGATCAGAGTCTCACGGGACTTTCCTGCCCGGGCTGGCTTCGAACCGGGGTCATCCGATCTCGGCCTCCAGAGAAGCTGGGACGCCAGGCGTGCGCGCCCGCGCGGGGCTGCGCGTGCGTGCGTGCGCGTGCGTGCGCGTGCGTGCGCTCTCATCCCTCCCCGTCATCCCCTGATGAACACAAGCGGGGGGGCTCTCCAGCCCCCACCTTAGACCCGGATGGAGCCCCGGGCCTGCTGGGCCTCCGTCCCTGGCCCTCGCCCCGCGTGGGGAAGGGGTCCTGGGGTCACCGCCGCGGGTCACCCCGTCCCTGGTGCCCCCCAGCCCGGCGCGCACCGCGGACCCCTGGGTCGGTGCTGGGGTTCGGGGGCGCGCGGGCCGGGGTCAGATGACCAGGGGGAGCTGGTCTCGGGGTCCCCCCCCCCCGTCCCCTACCCCGGACAGCCGCACCCGGCTGGGCAGGGCACATCCCATAATAACCCTCCTCACCGCCCCCCCCCCGCGGCCATCCCATAATAGCCACCCACAGGAGACATTCCGCGGCGGCCGCCCCCTCCCGGCGGAGGGAGCGCCATCCCATAATAGCCGGCCGCCGGCTCCGTGGCGACGGCGGGGGAGGAAGTGGGGGAGGGGAGCCCCTCCGTGGGGCGGGGGGGGGGGGTGCAGGTGGACGGCGGCGCCCGGGGTCAGCGCCCGCGCCCCGGGCCGCCGGTCCCGGGGGGCCCGGCCCGGGCCGGCCGAGGAGACGCGGGGCGCGCGTGCGGGGATGGATCTCAGGTGTTCCCCCGGGGGCCCCGGCGGGGAGGACGCGAGGAGGAGGTGAGGGGGGTCGGGGTGACCGGGAAGGGGGGTGCTGGTGGGAGGAAGGGCTCCCCGGGCCCCCCCTCCCCGTGCTGCACCACCACCATCCCATAATGATCCCCCGGCCCCCTCCCACACGCGACATCCCATAATATCTCCCGGAGAAGCCGTCCCCGCCGTAGGTACAAAGAGCCATCCCATAATAAGCTCCCCCCCCCCCCCCCCGGCGTGCCCCCCCAGTCACATGCAGCCGGTGCCATCCCCCGCCGCTCCCCCCCCACCCCCGCCGGCCACTGAAGGCCTCGCCAGCCCATAATACTCCCGCCTCTGGTCGCAGGAGGCCTCCAGCCCATAATACTCCCCGCTACCACCACCACCACCCCCGCCCCGCACCCCCTTCCTCCCGCCGCCTCCACTTGGAGCCGGGCCCTCACCAGCCCATAATACTCCACACACACACACCCCCTCCCCTGTCTCCGAAGGCTGCTCCAGCCCATAATACTCTCCCCTGTCTCCTAAGGCCTCTCTCGCCATCCCATAATACTGCCAGACGCCTGACCTGTGGGCCAAACCCCAGCCCGGCGTCGTCGTCGCCGGTCGCGCACACAGCCCGGCCTGCCTGCTGGCCCTCCTCCCCGCCCGGCCCGGCCTGGCCGGCCTGCCCGGGCCGCCGCCTCCCTCCCGGGGCCGGCCGGCCGCCCTGCGCCCCGGGGCCCTCTCCCAGCCCGGGTCCTCCCCGTCCTCCCCCACCCCGCCCGCTGCCCCTCCATCCTGCCCCCCTCCGCCTGCCCTGCACCCCCAGGACGGGGGACCGGTCCCCCCTGGGGACACACCGGGCCTGGCACTAGCTGGCAGGGAAGTGGGGAGGGGGTGCCATCTCCTCCACACCTGGAGGTGTTGGGTGGGAAGAGACACCTCCAAGGCCTTCCTGACCCTCGCCGCCGCCCCAGGTCACGCAGGACCTGAGCGCCCCCGGAAGTCAGTACCCCAGGTTTGTTTGAGTCCAAAGTTCTCCAAGTCTTTGGTTTCCCACAAACTCGGCTTTTCCATTCTCCCTCGATCACTTAGGATTTATTCTAGCCTCCCTCCCTCCCTCCTTCCTTTTTCTTTCTTCTCCTCTGTTCTGGTACTAGGGTTTGAACTCAAGGCCTGGACACCATCCCCCTTTTAGCCTTTTCCACTCCGGGCGGGCGCTCGACCCCTTGGACCACAGCTCCACTTCTGCTTCTTTTCTTGGTGCCTCATTAGAGCGATGGATCTCCTGCACTTGTCTGCCCAGGCTGGCTTGGAACTGTGATCCTCAGATCTCAGCCTCCTGAGTAGCTGGGATGACAGGCGGGAGCCACCAGCCATCCAGACATCCCCCCAGACAGACAGGAAGCGTTCCTGGGATGGGATTTAGCTCCCCAATTCTTCCACGCCATCCTTGTGGCCTGACAGGGATTTCCCTTAAGGTGAGACTGGACCACAAGAAGATGTCTGTGTCTTGGTTCTGCTGAATTTGTCAGGTATGAAGACTAGTTACTCGTATTTTACCCTCACTGCCCTAACTACTTTCACCGGAAGGAGGCCAACTTGGAGGAACTCAGGCGCCAGGCAGTTGCTCGCTGCTCAGGGTGGAAATGTGTGGTACACTTGTGGAGGAGATCCCAGCCAAATACATGAAGCCTAAAGTACTAGGGGGGGGGGGCTGTAGGACACCCCCCCTTTCAGCCACACCATGTACAATAGAGGGGGCTGAGCAAGTTTAAAGAAAAGGGGTGCTGGGTGCCAGTGGCTCACACCTGTCATCCCAGCTCCTCAGGAGGCTGAGATCTGAGGATCACGGTTCAAAGCCAACCACAGCAGGAAAATCCATGAGACTGATCTCCCATGAACCACCAGAAAACTGGAAGCGGTGCCGTGGCTCAAGTGGTAGAGCACCAGCCTTGAGCTGAAGAGTGGAGAGACAGTGCCCAGGCCCTGAGTTCAAGGCTCGTGATCGACAAAAACGAAGTCAGCCAGGACCTAAAAGTCTGTGAGATTCTTGTCTTCACTGAACCAGCAAAAAGCCAGAAGTAGAGGCGTAACTCAGGTGGTAGCGGGCCAGCCTTAAGCTAAAAAAGCTATACCTCCAGGCTTGGGGGTCAGGTCTCAGAGTCCCCCTCCCCCCAAAAACCGTGGAGGGGGCAGGTGAATGGATTAGGAGCTTGCCAAAGAAATGAGAGAAAAGGAAGCTGGGTTTGTGTTGGTTTGATTTTTGCTTTTGTGTGAGCCTGGGACTCGAACACCCGGCCTGGGTGCTGTCCTTTAACTTTGTAGTACAAACTGAGTGCTTTGCCCCTTGAGCCACAGTTTCAGCTCAGGCTTTTTGGTGGTTGATTGGACTTTGCTCTCCTTCCCTGGGCTGGCTTTGAACCACGATCCTCAGATCTCAGCCTCCTGAGCTAAGCCAGGATGCCAGGTGTGAGCCACCAGCGCCCAAGCCTTGAACTCAGGGCTTGGGCGCTGTCCCTGAGCTGCTTTGGCTCAAGGCTAGCACTCTACCCCTTGAGCCACAGCGCTGCTTCTGGCTGTTTCTGTTTATGTGGTCCTGAGGAATCGAACCCAGGTCTTCATGCATGCTAGGCGAGCGCTCTACCACTGAGCCACCTGCCCAGCTGGTTCCCTTCTCTTTCTGTCTAACGTTTTATCCCAGACCACCCTTGAATTTCCCTGGGAAACCTCCCAGGTGAGCATTCAGGGGTTCACCTTGTCCACTAACTCAATCCGCAAGGCCTGTTCAGCACCCACGGTAATCCCAGCCCCCCACTTCTACACGCTCGGCTGGACAGCAAAGTGCTTCACAGAAATCTGTGTATTCATTCCATGCGTGTTTGTTGAGCACTTAGCTCCGGGTTGCATCTGAGAACCGAAGAAAAGCCAAGTCGGCCCACGTGATTCACTTTGATTCACTTAGTACTCTGAAGCAACAAACAACATTAGAATACATAAGCGAAGCGCTGGGCAGGTGGCTCAGTGGTAGAGCGCTCGCCTTGCATACATGAGGCCCTGGGTTCGATTCCTGAGCATCACATAAGCAGAAACAGCCGGAAGTGGCGCTGTGGCTTAAGTGGTAGAGCACCGGCCTTGAGCTGAAATGCTGAGGGACAGCGCCCTGGCCCTGAGTTCAAACCCCATGACCAACTAAACAAACGAAGGATAAATAAAGTATACAGTAGGTTAGAAGATTTTTTTTGACATATATGATTGAAGTCCACACACACACACACACACACACACTCTTTGGATTATTTTAGAATCTACTTATGCTCTTACATATGCAAAATACTCAAGCATGTTTTTAGATTTTTATTTGTGCAGCTTGTGTGTGTGTGTGTGTGTGTGTGTGTGTGTGTGCACCCATGTGCCAGTACCAGTTTTGTGTTGTTTTGTCGGTCATGGGGCTTGAACTCAGGACCTGGGTGCTGTCCCTCAGCTCTTCAACCTAAGGCGAGCACTCTACCACTTGAACCCCAGCACCACTTCCGGTTTTCTGGAGGTTTATTGAAGATGAGTCTCACTGACTTGGCTGCCCAGGCTGGCTTTGAACCACCATCCTCAGATCTCGGCCTCCTGAGTAGCTGGGATGACAGGTGTGAGCCACTGGTGCCCAGCTAGTACCAGGTTTTTAAGTCTCTGTCTGGCACTGTCACTGGACTTTGTCAGCTCTGGGCTGGTGCTTTACCACTTGAGTTATGCCTCCAGTCTGGCCTTTGGCTGATCTTAGACTTTTGGGCTCAGGCGGGCCTCAAACTCCAATCCTCCCCATTAGTAACTTTTAAACTGGGAAGGGCCAAACTGCAAAGATTGTTATTTTATGTTTTTGCAGTAGGAAGTTCGGTGCTGTGTGTCCAGAAGAAAAGGCACAGGTCTGGTCGGGTTCCCTGAGGGTGACCGGAAGGAGGAGCCAGGCTGATGGGCGGGTGGAGGAAGGGGAGGAGGTGGAGGCTGAGGGCTGTTGCCCACCCAGACATAGAGAGAGGTTAGAAGCTGGGCTGGGAGGGAGGAATTTAGGTCAGTTCCTCAGATCAGCCACCAGGGGTCGCTTTACCACTGTAAATCATCCGCAGGGCACTAAAGATACACGCGGGAGTGTAACACACAGACACACTGGGAAAAGCACACACACGGAATAAAACACTACCGAGAAGCAGACATCGGGACAGAAACCCATACAGCAACTCACTAATGTCAGGGTCTGAAGGATGTTCCCCCCTGTGGCTCACGCCTGCCATCCCAACTACTCAGGAGGCTGAGATCGGAGGATCACGGTGCAAAGCCAGCCTGGGCAGGAAAGTCTGTGAGATTCTGATCTCCAATAAACCACCAGAAAACCAGAAGTGGCGCTGTGGCTCAAGTGGTAGAGCGCCCGCCTTGAGCTCAGGGACAGAGCCCTGGCCCTGAGTTCAAGATCCAGGACCAGCACACACACACACACACACACACACACACACATACACACACACACACGGGCAAAGAGGAAAAGGAGGCAACCATTTTTCTTGTCTTCATGCGGCCAGGACAAGGCTATTCCTGCGGATCACACTTACTTCCTTGAACTCTTCTCTCTAGAATGTCCAGTTCCTTCTTCTTCCAGAGAAGAAGTGTGGGATTCGATCCCACAACTCCCACCGTTCCTGTGTATGCCCACGAGCAGCCCCAAGCCTTCAGGACAGCCATTAGCAATCAGTCATAAAACACTTCAAGCTAGGTACCCGTAGCGCCGCACGCCTGTAATCCCAGCTACTCAGGAAGCAGAGATCCAGGAAATCATGGTTTGAAGCAGCCTAGGCAAGAAAAGCCCAGGAGACTCTCCAACTAACCAGCAAAAAAAAAAAAAAAACACAAAAAACTGGGGTATGGAGAGCTATAACACCCCAAGTCCTGAGCTGAAACACTTCTCTATAGAATGCTCTGGAAAAAAATCAGGTGTGAAATCTTAACACAGTAATCCAAGTGTGGATCTCAAGGTATGTCTTTGGAACCACGTCTTTGAGAAAGTTCTGGAAGTCAAATGTATTTTCATGCTGGGTGCTGGTGGCTCCCGCCTGTCATCCCAGCTACTCAGGAGGCTGAGGTTTGAGGATCACGGTTCAAAGCCAGCCCAGGCAGGAAAGTCTGTGAGACTCTTTATCTCCAATTCACTAACAAAAAGTCAAAATGGAGCTGTGGCTCAAAGAGGTAGAGCATCAGCATTGAGCACAAAAGCTCAGAGAGATAGCACCCTGGCCCTGAGTTCAAGCCCCAGGACACACACACACACACACACACACACACCTTTCAGGCCCCACAGCCAACCAAAAACAAACAAACAAACTTATTAGTCGGCTGGGGTATGGCAATATAAGCCTGAGATCCCAGCTACTATGGACGAAGACAATAGAGGAACAAAGTTCAAGGCCAGCTTATGGAAAGAGTTAATGGGACTTCCCCATCTCAACAAATAAGCTAAGTATGGTAGTAGACGCCTGGAATCCAGGCCATGAAGGGAAATGGAGGTGAGGAAAGTTAATGATTCAAGGCCAGCCTAGGGCAAAAGCTTGAGACCCTGTCTGAAAAACAGAAGGGGTCGAGGCATGGTAGACTGACTGTTTAGCCAATCAAAGCGCCCGACTACAAGCCTCCATGTTTATCCCATGCCAATGGCTCATACCTGTAATCCTAGCTTACACACAGATATCTGGGGATCAAGGTTCAAATGCAGCTGGAACACACAAATCTCCACCCAGCAAGCAAAAAAATTAAAAAAAGCCAGGACCAGAGCTTGAGTGCCAGCGTCCATACACACATTAAATAAAATGGCTTTAAGGTCTAACGTGTCAGTATAAGTGACGCGCAAAGCCTTTTGGAACTCCTCAATTTTTGCAAGCAGAAAGTGCGGGAGACCAGAATACAAAGAATATTCTCCTTTGGGCAAAGCAGAGAAAATATTAAGCACATAGAATGGAGGAAATTCAAAAAGGGGGCAGAAGGCATGACTTGCAAACAGGGTCAAGAATTAAGATGAAGACAGAAAAAAAGACCAAAAAAAAAAAAATAAAAGTTTCATTTGCCAGGTACAGTAGCGCCCGCCTGTAATCCCAGCCACTCTGGAGGCTCAGATCTGAGGATCATGGTTTGAAGCCAGCCAGGGCAGGAAAGTCTCTGAGACTCTCATCTCCAATGAACCCCCCAAAAAGCCAGAAATGGGCAGTATGGTTCAAGAGGCAGACCACCAGCCCTGAGCAGACAAAGTTATGGGGCTTGAACTCAGGGCCTGGATGCTGTCCCTCAGCTCTTCAGGTCAAGGCTAGCATTCTGGCTTTTTCTGCTTATGTGGTGCTGAGGAATCAAACCCAGGGCCTCATGCATGCGTGGCAAGCACTCTACCACTGAGCCACCTTCCCAGCCCAATGTTACACATTTCTAAGCAAGAAACCTAATTCCATCCATATGGAATACACTTCGTACTCTGCCTTCCTGCTGAGCAGAAGAAAACCACGCAAGACATAAGAGGCATTGGCATCATGGCTGGAAGATCAA
Organism: Dipodomys spectabilis; assembly: GCF_019054845.1. Classification (NCBI taxonomy): domain Eukaryota; kingdom Metazoa; phylum Chordata; class Mammalia; order Rodentia; family Heteromyidae; genus Dipodomys; species Dipodomys spectabilis. The sequence goes on along the minus strand of NW_024871390.1, from coordinate 300,483 downwards.
CCCAGAAGTTAGCAGGTGGTGGGATTTCTCTGAAGTTGGGGCCACCAAAAACTTGAGATTCTAAAGGACTCAGCCCCTGCAGCTGCCTCAACCCCAGATCCCCATATTGAACCCCACTTTTCAGTCTGAGCCAGGGCAAGTAAATCATTTTATTTCCCTCAGCTTGCAGGAAGGCTTCTCTGCCTGTTTTCCCCAACCTCACCAAGAAGTCAGTGTCAGCCAGGAGCTGGTGGCTCACGCCTGTCCATCCCAGCTACTCAGGAGGCTGAGATCGGAGGATCGTGGTTCAAAGCCAGCCCCGGCAGGAAAGTCTGTGAGACTCTTCGTACTCTTCGTTGCATAGATGCTAACGATGCTCTGCCCAGTCCGTTTGCATAGAGGACAATGCCCCTCCCACCTCATTTGCATAGAGGATAAGGATGTCACTTGCATAGAGGGTAACGATGCTCCTCCTGCCTCATTTGCATAGAGGCAGCTGTTGCCTGGCCCAGCTCATTTGCATAGAGGACCGCGGCACTCTGCCCAGTTCATTTGCAGAAATGATAACGATGCTCTGCCCAGTCCGTTTGCATAGAGGAGGATGAAGCTCCTCCCACCTCATTTGCATAGAGGATAACGATGTCACTTGCATAGAGGGTAACGATGCTCCTCCTGCCCCATGTGCATAGAGGCGGCTGATGCCCCGCCCATCTCATTTGCATGGAGGACCACGGCACTCTGCCCAGTTCATTTGCGTAGAGAAGGATGCTCTGCCCTGTTATTGGCGTCCAGGATGATGCCCCTCCCACCTCATTTGCATAGGTCCAGTGTTGCCCCTCCCACCTCATTTGCATAGAGGATAACGATGCTCTGCCCGCCTCGTTGGCGCGCACACCCTACCTGCAGAGGACGCGGCCCCTCGTGGGGCATTCAGAGGGCGGAATCCGGGGGGGTCTGGGCGAGGGGCTTGCGGGCTTTGGGGAGCTGCAGCAACTCCTGAGTGGGGGCGTGCGTGGGGCGGTTGGGCCGCCCGGCCAGCGGCTCCCTGGCCCCGTTGGTGGCCCCGGTGCAGTTCCCGCGCGTGGCGTGGAAGCCCCGCAGCGTGTTGCGGAAGCCCTCGGCGCTGAAGTAATACACCAGCGGGTCCAGCACGCAGTTGGCGCCGGCCAGCAGCACCATGACCATGAGCACGCCCCGCACCTGCCCGCGGGCCTCGGGGCTGGCGGCCACCAGCTGCGCCCGCAGCAGCCCGTACACGGCCAGGGTGCAATTGTAGGGCACGAAGCAGAGCAGGAAGATGAGCAGATTGGCCAGCAGGAGGCGCACCGTCTTGCGGCGGCGCTGGCTCGGGGTGGCCTGGGGCCGGGCCAGGGTCCAAAACACCAGCCCCGAGGAGGACAGCACGGCCCCCAGGGGCACCAGGAAGCCCAGGGCCTCGGCCAGCAGCACCAGGGGCAGCAGGCGGCCCCTCCACAGCTCATCCCCGAAGCTCTCGAAGCACAGCCGCACGGCCAGGTCCCTGTAGCTGCAGAGCGAGGGCGTGTGCACGCGCGCCGTGGGCACGGCGAACACCAGGATCAAGGCCCACACGGCCAGGCACACGCGGCGCGCCACGCGGGGCCGGCGCAGATGGCGCAGGCGCAGGGGATACACGATGGCCACGAAGCGATCCACGTTGATGAGCATCAGGAAGATGCAGCTGCCGTACATGTTGATCTGGAAGATGGCGCCCGAGATCTGGCACAGGAGATCGGGGAAGGGCCAGTGGTGGAGGCTGTAATAGGACAGACGGAGGGGCAGCGAGAGCGTGAAGAGCAGATCGCTGGCCGCCAGGTTGCACATGTACACGCTGACCACCGAGTGCAAGCGCAGGGCTCTCAGAAACACCCAGAGGGCCAGCGCGTTGAGGGGAAGGCCGGCCGCCAGCACCAAGCTGTACACCACCATGTGCACCAGATGGGTTGTCCTATAGTCCCGGCAAGGGGGTAGGGAGCCGTTAGAAGAAAGATCGCTGGAGGAATTGGCCACCAGTGGCGAGCTGGTCCACATCATGGCGGGTAAAGAGGAGATCTAGGCGGGTGGCATCATGGTACATATCCAGAGCTCAGTGTGCAATGCTCCCGGTCACCCAGAGCCTGGGAATTGGGGGGCAGGGGGCACAAAGGGTTTGCCCAGGGTTGACTTGGGGGCAGGAGGTCATGGTTTCTTCCGCAGTGAAGAGCTGGAATTGGAAAGCAAGTGGAGTTGAGTGAGAGGCGCGTGCCGTGGGGTGCGCCTGTAATCCCAGCTACTCAAGGGGCTGAGATAGGAGGATCGTGGTTCCCAAGGCAGCCTGGGCAGACAAGTTCTTAGAATGCTTTTCTCCAATGAACCAGCAAAAAGCTGGATGTGGAGATGTGGCTCAAGGGGTGGAACACCGGCCCTGAGCCCAAAGAAAGCTGACTGAGAGCTCAAGGCCCTGAGTTCAAGCCCTAGAACTGGCACAAACAAAAACACACTCCGTACCACCTAAGTATTGCTCCGGGCTCATTGCTGAGCCACTCCATCTGTGACCCCCCCCCAAAAAAAAATTCATCTTACGCACTGGTGGCTCCCACCTGTAATCCCAGCTACTCAGGAGGCTGAGATCTGAGGATCGTGGTTCAAAGCCAGCCCAGGCAGGAAAGTCCATGAGACTCTGATCTCCAATAAAACACTCAGAAAACCAGAAGTAGAGCTGTGGTTTAAAGTGAGGAGCTCTACACTTGAGCAAGAGAGCTCTGAATCAACTCCAAACCCTGAATTCAAGCCCCATGTGACACACACACACAGTCTCTGTCTCTCTCTGTCTCTCTCTCTCACACACACACACATACACAATTTAATCTTTTGGGTTTTCTCTTCTGTGGTTGTTTGTCATGGACTTGAACTCAGGGCCTGAGTTGCTAACCAGCCACAAGGCTGTGATTTTGGCAGAGTCCCTCACCTCCACCTCCCCCCCCCCCCCCCCCAAATGCTCACATAACTTTTAGAAGATTCCAGGCCTGTTCCCATACCCAACAAAGGCCTTACCCAGCCTACTTTAGATTCTATTAGGAGCCCGATCACACAGAAGTTAGTAAAGAAAACCAAGGGCCAAGATAACAATGCTACTGCATTTTCCAGCTGTTATGGGCGGCGTTTGCTAAAGTCCACACTCTGAATCCCAGCTCAAAGTCTCAGCCTCATTCCTGCCCTGGAGCGCTCAGCTGGCTTGCAGGATCACTCTGAACCCTCCGTTTCCCCGTCTGTCAATGGGGAGGCATACATGGCTGGGTCGGGCTCTGGTGGCTCCCGCCTGCCATCCCAGCTTCTCTGGAGGCTGAGATCGGAGGATCCTGGTTCGAAGCCAGCTGGGGCAGACAACACTGGGAGACTCTTCTCTCCAGTCTGCCAACCAAGAGCTTGGATCCAGACGCGTGGCTCAGAAGGGCAGTGCCAGCCTTCAGTGAAAAAACCAAGGGGATAAGAGCTAGAGAATGTTCTAGAAGGATCCTGTGAGGGAGACTTTAGACTGGGAGGGAAGTGAGACCAGGAAATGTTGTCGGAGCGGGCAGACAGCGCCAACCACAGCACCTGCTGTCTCTTCAGGCAAAACTGGTAACCACACACTCAGGGCCGAGAGAAGGCAACCAGGGGAACGGATGTGGGCTGCAGGCCCTCCCCCTCCCCCACAGGAAGTCCTGCCCACCCCAATGTCATAGCTAACTTGTGTGCACGTGAGCGTACACATACATCTCACCAAAGGGTACCTTTGTGTGTGTGTGTGTCTGTGCCAGCCCTGGGGCTTTGTGCTCAAGGTGGGCGCTCTACCACTTGAGCCACAGCACCATTACTGGTTTTCTGGTGATTCATGGGAGATCAGAGTCTCATGGACTTTCCTGCCCAGGCTGGCTTTGAACTGCGATCCTCAGATCTCAGCCTCCTGAGGAGCTGGGATGACAGGCGTGAGCCACCGGTGCCCGGCTGCACCTGCCCTTTTAGAGGTGCCCACCCGAGCCCTGGGAACACATTTATTCCACTTCCCCCCTTGTCCATTTGAAATGCAGTAGAAGAACCTGCTTCCTTCTTGTTCCAACCACAAAACTGGCAAACTCGACTTTCGAGCACACACAGACCCAAGTATGCCTCCTGACACTTTCTCCTTATAAGTACTTAAGCAATGAGGCCGGGCACAGTGGCACCCGCCTTTAGTCCCAGCTATTCAAGTGTCTGAGTGCAAATGGAACTGGAGGTCAGGGATTCCAGACCAGCTTTGCCAACAAAGTGATTCTGTGTTTAAACAAACAAATAAGAACCCACTTTGTTTTGTTTTGAATTCCTTAGAAACTTTGTGTTTCTGTTTCTCAGAGTAGAAGGTAAAGTTCTAGTTGAAAATGAGCACCATGGCCGGGCGCTGTGGCTCCCGCCTGTCATCCCAGCTACTCAGAAGGCTGAGATTTGAGGATTGTGGTTCAAAGCCAGCCCGGGCAGGAATGTCCCTGAGACTCTTCTCTCTCCAGGAAACCACTAGAAATCCTGAAGTGGTGCTGTGGCTCAAATGGTAGAGCGCCAGCCTTGAGCTGAAGAGCTCAAAGACAGCGCCCAGGTCCTGAGTTCAAGCCCCACAACTGACAACAACAACAAAAGAATACCAGTTTAATTCCCACCCCACACCCAACCAGTGAGCCCACTCATAATTTTGTTATATTTGTTCTATCAAAATGGCAGTGTAAGCATTCGTCTCCATATTCCACAGGTAAAACCAGCTTCGTGGCAGCCGTATGCTTTGAAAGGCCTGTTCACGTCGGGTTTTCCATAACAGTTGATTCTATAATTATCGTGACCCACGATCACTTTTAACCATTACACGAAACACCCTACAATTAGGAAGCTCAAAGCTGGGCATGGTGGCGCACGCCTGTAACCTTCCAGGAGGAAAGATTTGACGTTTGAGATCAGCCTGGGCAAAGGTTTACTGAGACCTTATTTCAAAAACAAGAGAGGCTGGGCAGGTGGCTCAGTAGTAGAGCGCTCACCTAGCATGCATGAAGCCCTGGGTTCGATTCTTCAGTACCACATGCACAGAAAACTGGAAGTGGCGCTGTGGCTCAAGTGGTAGAGCACCCGCCTTGAGCTGAAGAGCTGAGGGACAGCGCCCAGGCCCTGAGTTCAAGACCCACGACTGACAAAAAAAAAAAAAAAAAGGTCTCCGGACTTTCCTGCCCGGGCTGGCTTTGAACCGTGATCCTCAGATCTCAGCCTCCTGAGTTGCTGGGGTGACAGGCGGGAGCCGCACGGAGCACTGGCAGCTGTGGGGGTCCCTGCCTGGTCCCCGATTTCCCCCCACTCCCTTGCACCCCGAAGCTGCTGATGGCAGCGTGGTGTGGCACCGAGCCAGTCCAGATGATGGCAAAGTTGGGAAAAGCTGCCAGAGACGAGGCGGGTGGACAAGGGAAGTGGAGAAGGTGGATTGGGGAACGGGGCACTGAACCTGCCCCCCAGCCCTCCCTGAGGGTAAGGTAGGCACGGGGGGTGGGGGGGGACATGGAAGAAAGCAGACCGAAAGAAAGCAACGGATGTTTCATTCCACCAAGGAGGACGGGGTCTATGGATGCCCACTGAGACTGAGGAACGCAATGAGGCCGGGCGCTGCTGCTCACACCTGTAATCCCGGCTACTCAAGAGACTGAGAAGTCTTACCGTCCCTGCTTTCCTGGGTAGCAATAGTTACACTATTTGTTCACAATTCTATCCAGCCGACTGAGCCTCGTAGCTCCCGCCTGTCATCCCAGCTACGTAGGAGGCTGAGATCTGAGGATCGAGGTTGGAAGCCAGCCTGGGTAGGGAAGTCCATGAGACTCTGATCTTCCAATGAACCACCAGAAAACCAGCAGGGGCGCTGTAGCTCAAGTGGTAGAGCGCCAGCCTTGAGCTGAAGAGCTGAGGGACAGCGCCCAGGCCCTGAGTTCAAGCCCCAGGACCAACCCAAAATAACAAAATAAAAGTCATCGTGGACATTTCTCACATCTGACCTTCCTCAGCTCTCCACCATTGGTGTGTGTGTGTGTGTGTGTGTGTGTGTGTGTGTGTGTGCCGGTCCTGGTACGTGAATTCAGCACCTTGGCCTTTTTTTTCCCTCCAGGCTGGTGCTCTACCATTTGGGCCACAGCTCACTCTGGCTTTTTGCCGGTTCATGGGAGAAAAGAGTCTTAGAGACTTTCCTACCCGGGGCTGGCTTGGGCCCGCGATCCTCAGATCTCAGCCTCCCGAGTAGCTGGAGGACAGGCGGGAGCCACCGGCGCCCGCTCCGCGTTACATGTCTTTCTCATGGATTCGCCCCATTTTTCAGTAAAGGAAGGAGCTGGGGAGATGCCATTTGGTGGGGAGGGAGGGGTCCCTTCTTCTTTTGGAAGACCCCATGAACAGAGGCAGGCAGACACCTCCATGGGGTGATCCAAAGGGCCTAGAAATTCCTCTACGCGTCTGCTAACTTGGGCTCAGAGGCTGAGATGATTTCTTCTCTGAGACCAGCCAGGACTGGGGTACTATGCCCTCCAGTTCCAATAAACTATTCCTGAGGGCTGAGGGAGCGTGCCTGTCTAGAAGCCCAAAGCCCTGGGCTCCATCCAGCAGCCACCCACCCACCCATCCATCCATCCATCCATCCATCCATCCAAGCTGGGTGTGGTAGCATACCCCTGTAGTCTCGGCTACTCAACAGGCTGAGATAGGGGGATCACTTAAAGCCAAGGGGTTTCAACTCCCTTTGGTTAACAAGCGGAGACTCCATGTCTAAAAGGCGGTGCGCATCCAGGGTTAGCAAATAGTTAGCTTATTGTACAAGCTCCCAGGTCCTGTCCCCAACACGAAATCATTTGAAAGAAATATTACGTTCTACTTTGGTTCCATGGGGAAGATACATAATAAACAACACGGCCCCTTGGCAGGGTTTTTAAGTGTGTGTGTGTGTGTGTGTGTGTGTGTGTGTGTGTGTGTGTGTGTGAACTGGTACTAGGACTTGAACTCAGAGCCCGGGCTGTGACCATTAGCTGTTTCAGCCAGACCTCCACTTCTGGCTTTCTGGTGGCTCCTTGGGATGAGCATCTCCCGGGCTTTCCTGCCCTGGCTGGCTTTCAACCACCAACCTCAGCCCTCAGCCCTCCTGGGTAGCTGGGATGACAGGCGTGAGCCACGGCGCCCGGCTCATTACGTGGCAGTTCCAACCCAGCCCAGGGAAGCCCAGGAGACTCTGCTCTCCAGTGAACTGCCAAAAAACTGGACGTGGAGCGGTGGCTCAAGTGGCAGAGTGCCATCCTTGAAGAAAATAAAAGAACCAAAGGGACAGCACCCAGGCTCTGAGTTCGAATCCCAGTACCGGCACCAAAAAAAGGAAAGAGATCGAAAAAAGAGTTTCAATGGGGAGAGGATCCATCATTTCCGCCCTCCCCACATTCCACAAGAGGGGTGCAACCTCCCTGTGTCTATGGGGGGCCCCCCATCCCCACCCCATGACCACCCTGGCCTTACCTGAATCCTCTGCTGCTCCAAGCTCGATGCTGCACCATTCTGAGCTGAGCTGACCAGGGCTGGTGCGACCTGCTGTAGACCCGGCCTGGGAATGACTGCCACACCTTCCCTAATCTCAGCTCTGTGCCCCGGCTCCTAGAAATCCCCCAACCCCCACAAAGCGCAGGAGAGAAGAGAGAGAGACAGACAGACAGACAGAGACAGAGACGGAGGGGGGGGGGCACAGTGATCTCAGAAAGCTTCACAGACAGACCACAAAAGAAAGCTCCAGAATCGAATGTTCAATCCAGCCCCAACTCGAGTCCTGCCACCGTCTTCACTCGGGCTCACACCCGCCTGACGTTTCCGGGAACTCTGGCCCGGGCACGCCCACCCCAGCCCGGTGACTAACACTCTGACTGCAGCTCCTACCTGTCCCCGCCTGCCCTGCCCTTCCTCTCCAGCCTGCCCTGGAGGCTGAGCCGGGCTCTGCTGCGCCCTCCATTAGTCCCGGCTCCACCCTGCCCCGCCGGCTGGTGAAGCTGGGAGCTGGCCAGGGGGGCTAGGGGGAGTCCAGAGGATCCAAGTTCGAAGGCAGCCTGGAGAGGAAAGTCTGGGAGACTCTGATCTCCAAGGAAGCAGCAAAAAGCTGCAGGGGTGCTGTGGCTCAAGCGGTAGAGCGCCAGCCTTGAGCGAAAGAGCTCAGGGACAGGACCCGGGCCGTGAGTTCAAGCCCCAGGACTAGTGTAGAGACGAAAGCAAAACAGGCCACGGGAGCTCCACGCAAATAAACGTTTTATAGAAAAGACATGACCAGGGGTGGGGAGATTTCCCATCAGGCACCGCCCTGGGCCCAGGACGCAGGGCCTGGGCAGGGATGGGGGGGTGGGGGGCCCCCAGCTCAGCCGAACTGGCCCAGGGCTAAGGTGCTGAACTCCTGGCTCCAGCGCAGCACCACCTCCTCGCTCTTGGCTGGCGTCAGCACACTGTACGTCTCGTTCTGCAGACACCGCATGCGCGACACCTACAGGGCGGCAGCCGGGAGCCGGTGCGCACGCCTGTCGTCCCCGCTCCTCACAGGCTGAGATGTGAGGAGCGCAGGTCCAGGCCAGCCCAGACAGGAAAGCCCCTGAGACTCTCCTCTCCGAGAAGAACAAGCTGGACCTGGCGCCGTGGCTCAAGGGGTAGAGCGCCAGCCTGGGACACAGGGAGACTCAGGGACGGCGCCCGGGCTCTGAGTTCAAGCCCCAGGACTAGACACACAATAAAGAGAAACAACAATCCTTCATCTAGGCTGGGCGGGTGGCTCAGTGGTAGAGCGCTCGCCTCGCATGCATGAAGCCCTGGGTTCGACTCCTCAGCACCACAGACACAGACAAAGCCAGGAGTGGCGCTGTGGCTCAAGGGGTAGAGCGCCCGCCTTGAGCCAAAGAGGCTCAGGGACAGCGCCCAGGCCCTGAGTTCAAACCCCAGGACTGGGAAAACAAAACTCGAGCTGTCAGCCCATCTGAAGGCTCCCGATGCGCATGCGCACGGGTCCTAACTTTCCTACTTCCCCCTGCTGTCTAGCTTGCTAGCTCTTCAGAAGGTCAGGATTGCTCCTGGGGTGCGGGGTGGGGGGCATCCTGTGGAGGCCCTTCCCCCAGAGATGCCAAATAAGAAACTGCTCCCCGCACCCCAGGCTCTGGAAGAAGGGAGACCTGGACTGGAGGCACCTGGGGCGCTGGACGGAGGGGTGGTGAGGGTAGCATAGGAGCTCACCTTTCGACTCTGGTTCCTCATCAGACACTGCTGGCTTTTGAAGGCGCAGTAGTTGGGATACTGGATGTAGTCGGTGTCGCAAATCTACGCCGGGGGAGGGAGGAAGAGGGGCCGTCAGGACTCAGCCCGTCATGGCAGGAGGCTGAGAGCTGAGGATCGGGGTTCAAAGCCAGGCTGGGGAAGGAAAGTCCTCTGGCAAAGGCAGCCATTGGGGGCCTGTGTGTGTGTGTGCGCGCGCGCGCTGGACCCGGGGCTCGAACTCGGGGCCCGGGCTCTGGTGGCGGCCGGGATTCCAGGCGAGCGCGCCCAGCCCGGCTCCCTCCCGGCCGGCTGACCTTGGTGGGGTAGTCCCCGTCCTGGAAGCTGAGGAACTCGGCCTGCAGCCAGCCGGACACGCGCACGTCCTCGCAGCCCTTGGTGGCCAGCCGGGCGCACCAGAAGTCCATGCGCAGGCCGCCGTACAGCTCCAGCCCGTAGAAGCGGCCGCCCTGCCGGGCCCCTGCCTGGGACGCAGCGACGCGTGCGTGGGCCGCGCGCGCCCCCCGGCGGCCGCGCCGAGCACTGCGGCGGGGCGGGGCGGCCGGGGACCGGCCCCGCCCCCCGGGCCAGCTAAACCACGCCCCCAACGCGGCCCGGCCCCGCCCCGCCCCTGGAGGGACCGGCCCCGCCCTCGCGCAGCCCCGCCCTAGGGCGCACCGCGCCCCCAGGGCCCGCCCCCGCCCCTCAGCGTAGGCCCGCCCCCGCCCCTGGCCACGCCCCCGTGCTTCCCCGCCCCCAGCGCGGCCCCGCGCCCAGGGTCCGCTCCGTCCCCCAGCGCGGCTCCCCTCCCCCAGCGCGGCCCCGCCCCTAAACCCCGCCCCAGGCCCCGCCCGCCCCGCCCGCCCCGCCCCCTCAGCGCGGCCCGCCCCATCCCCAGCTCAGCCCGACCCCCGGCCCCCGGGCCCGCCCCCGGCCCCGCCCCCGCGGCCCCCGCCCCCGCCCCCGCGGCCCCCGCCCCGCCCCCGCGGCCCCTGGCCCCGCCCCCGCGGCCCCTGGCCCCGCCCCGCCCCGCCCCGCCCCGCGGCCCCGCCCCCGCGGTCCCTGGCCCCGCCCCCGCCCCGCGGCCCCGCCCCGCGGCCCCGCCCCCCGCCCCCGCCCCCGCGCGGTCCCCGCCATCCGGGTACCTGGGTGCCCACCGACATGCTCTGCGCGGTGAGCAGGATGCTGGTGAAGGGCGTGCGGTGCGAGCTGTCGCACTGCTGGCGCCGCAGGTCGCCCTCCGCCTGGCACTGCTCCAGCTTCAGCGAGCAGAAGGCGCACAGCGCGCACGTGGGCCGGTGGCGCCGCCCGAAGTTGTCGCACACCTGGGGGGAGAGTGGGGGCAGAGGGACAGGCTGGGGCTCGGCCGGAGCCCGCGCGCCTGGGTGCGTGCCAGCGCGGGGATGTGAACTCACGGCCCGCGCGCCTGGGTGCGTGTCAGCGGGGGGATGTGAACTCACGGCCCGCGCGCCTGGGTGCGTGCCAGCGGGGGGATGTGAACTCACGGCCCGCGCGCCTGGGTGCGTGTCAGCGGGGGGATGTGAACTCACGGCCCGCGCGCCTGGGTGCGTGCCAGCGGGGGGATGTGAACTCACGGCCTGGGTGCTGTCCCTCAGCGCTTCAGCTCCAGGCGGGCGCTCTACCACCTGAGCCACAGCGCCAGGTCTGGTTTTCTGGGGGTTCATGGGAGATCAGCGTCTCCCGGACTTTCCTGCCCGGGCTGGCTTTGAACCTCGATCCCCAGATCTCAGCCTCCTGAGGAGCTGGGATGACAGGCGGGAGCCAGGACGCCCGGCCTGGGTTTATCTTTTTTGTCAGTCCTGGGGCTTGAACTCTGGGCCTGGGCGCTGGCCCTCAGCTCTGCTGCTCAAGGCAGGCGCTCTACCACCTGAGCCACAGCGCCGCTTCTGGCTTTTTCTGCGTATGTGTTGCTGAGGAATCGAACCCAGGGCCTCATGCATGCAAGGCAAGCGCTCTACCACTGAGCCACCTGCCCATTCCTGGGTTTTTCTTTTTTAATGTGTGTGTGTGTGTGTGTGTGTTCTGCACTAGTTGCAGAGCTTGAATTCAGGGCCTGGGTGCTGTCCCTGAGTGTTTTGGTTCAAATTGGTTAATCTCAAGGTGTGACCCCTCTGTACATTCCATAATTTTTTTTTTTTGGTCGGTCATGGGGCTTGAACTCTGGGCCTGGGCACTGTCCCTGAGCTCCAGCTCAAGGCTGGCGCTCTTCCACCTGAGCCACAGCGCCACTTCCGGCTTTTCCTGCTTATGTGGTGCTGAGGAATCAAACCCAGGGTCTCACGCATGCAAGACGAGCGCTCTACCACTGAGCCACCTGCCCAGCCCCTATTTTATTTTTATTAATTACTAAAAAAAAAAAAAAAGCTGCGCATCAATAGCTCCCGCCTGTCATCCCAGCTACTCAGGAGGCTGAGATCCAAGGAACATGGTTCAAAGCCAGCCCAGGCAAGAGTCTGTGAGACTCTGATCTCCAATGAACCATTCAGAAAACTGGAAGTGGCGCTGTGGCTCAAGGGGTAAAGCACCAGCATGGAGCTGGAGCTCAGGGACAGCACCCAGGAACTGAGTTCAAGCCCCATAACTGACCAAAATAAAGTTGGTGCTCTACCACATGAAGCACAGCTCTATTTCTGGGTTTTGCTGGTTCAAGAGGCTCATGGGCTGCGCTGGCTTGGAACTGATATCCTCAGATCTCACTTTGTTGTTGTTTTTTTAACTTTGGGCCTGGGCACTGTCCTTGAGCTTGTTTTGCTCAGGGTTGGCGCTCTACCACTTGAGCCACAGCACCACTTCCAGCTCTCTTGGGTAGTTTATTGGAGATCAGAGTCTCACAGACTTTCCTGCCCAGACTGGCTTTGAATCGCGATCCTCAGATCTCAGCCTCCTGAGTAGCTGGGCTGACAGGCGGGAGTCACGGGCGCCCGGCCTATGTGATCTTTCTGTAGTGAAGCTCTGATTTCTGTCCACAGCTCCGATCTCTTCCCGACGTCCTTACCCCAAGTGGCATCTTAACCACTGCTGAGCTACAGGGACCCCTAGGAACCCACAGACCTTTTCCCTTCCCTGCTAATATTTCCAGAGCGGGAACACAGCGGGTGCACTAGAACTGTCCATTTTCATCTTCTCAACACCCACACAGTGACATCTCCAGAAAAGCAAAACAAAACTAGCCGGGCACGGGTGCTCACGCCTGTCATCCCAGCTACTCAGGAGGCTGAGATCTGAGGATCCCGGTTCAAAGCCAACCTGGGCAGGAAATTCTGTCAGACTCTGATCTCCCATGAACCATCAGAAAACCAGAAGTGGCGCTGTGGCTCAAGTGGTAGAGCGCCAGCCTTGAGCTGAAGAGCTGAGGGACAGCGCCCAGGCCCAGAGTTCAAGTCCCACCACCGACAAAAAAGTAAACAAAAAACATAATAAAGCCCCCCCCAAAATACCCCAAACTGTGCTATTATAGTAGACGCCCCAATACGTATGTCTGTTCACTGATGGGGAAACTGAGGGCCGGAGAGGTCCAGGACTTGTTTAAAGCCACAGGTGGCTAAGAGCAGGTGAATTGGGTCTGGGTGCTGGTGGCCACACCTGTCCCTCAGGAGGCTGAGATCTGAGGATCCGGGTTCAAAGCCAGGCCCCGGGCAGGCAAGTCCATGAGACTCTGCTCTCCAACTAGCTACCAAAAATAAGCTGGCAATGGAGTTGTGGCTCAAGTGGTAGAGCGCCAGACTCGAGGGAAAGACCAAAAATAAAGCTCCAGGACAGAGCGCAGGCCCTGAGTTCAAAACCCAGGGCAGACACGGAGCAACAAATGTTGTGGTGGGGGGCGAGCGGGGCTCTGGACGTGTTGTGCGTGCTCACGGGTGGGCAGGCTCCCACGTGCGGGCCGGGGCCCTGCCCAGGACAGACCCCGCCCCAGGGGCCTCGGCTTCCGGTGGCCACTGTGGTCAGCTCTCTCCTCTCCTCTCTCTGTCTCTCTCCTTTCTCTCCTCTATGTCTCTGACTTTTGTCTGTCTGTCTCTTGTCTGTCTCTCCTGTCTCTGTGCCGAGGGTGGGGTGGGAGGCTGGAGGGAGGAGGCCGGAGGCGGAGGCCGAGTGGCGGGCTTGGCAGCGTACCGACTTGCCGAAGCCCAGGAGCACTTCCTCTAGGTAGCTCCAAGCCCTGGCGGCGGGGGTGACGATGCAGGAGTTCTCCAGAATGGAGTAGCACATCACCAGCAAGGCATCGGTGTGCGGCAGCTGCAGAAGGCTGCAAGGAGACACGACTCACTGGCCGCGGCCTGGGATGGTGGTGGCCTGGCTTCCTCGGCCTCCCCGAGCAGCTTCAGCCTCGCCACCCACCCAGGGCCCCGGGGGGGGGGGGGGAGGGGGGACAGATCAGCGCCAGGCGTGGTGGTGGTGGTGGTGGCGGCGCGTTGTGTGAGTCATCCCAGCGGAGGCTGACAGGCCGGAGGTCGGCAAATGGAGGCCCGGCCGGGGAGCCAAAGTGAGGCCGGCTGGGGCAAGCAACGTGGTCTCCAAACACTCAAACAAACAAAGCCAACTCATCAAGGAAGGAGAAAGAACTTTTTCGACATTGTGCCACTTTTGGGGGGGGGGGGTAATAGAGCAGAGGTGGAATCCGTGTGGCAGGGACTCCAGGTTTTGGGGAGGGGGGGGGGTTCATGCCATGAGAGCTTTTGTCACACGTGGAGGGGGCCGAGGGGAGGGCGGGCAGGGGGGATTGACACACACACCAGGCCCAAGACAGGTGCAGGGTGGGGGGGTGAGGGGGGGCTGTGCCCACCGGCGCCCCCTGGTGGCCGGGCTGGGCAGGCTCAGGACAGCGACCCTCTTCATGGCCCACCAGCCCGGCCGGGGTGGAGGCCCGGGGAGGGAGTTAGCCCCGCCGGGGTGGAGGCCCGGGGAGGGAGTACCTGCCAGTGTGGCTTCGCCGGTAGGACTCATCGGAGGCCTCTTTGGTGTCTTCCATTTCCTGGGCCGAGCGGATGAGATCCTGAATGTTCTCCATCATGAGCGGGACCGAGTCCACCTCCCGGACGTGCGGGGTGAAGGACGGCGCGTCGGCCGCCAGAGCCTCGGCCTGGAATTTGCCTTCCGAGTCGCTCTGCAGACTGGACATGCTCTCCAGCGCCTCCTGCGTCCCCACTGCCTCCTGCCTGCCCTCCTCCTCCTCCTCCTCCTCCTCCTCTTCCTCCTCCTGCTCCTCTTCCTCCTCCTCCTCTTCCTCCTCCTCTTCCTGCTCCTCCTCCTCCGCCCCCTCCTCCTCCTCTTCCTCCTCGTTATGCACCCCGTCGGTCTTGTGCTCATGCAACAGTTCCTGCTTATGCGCATCGGCGCCCATTTTGTGACTGTTGGGCTGCTCCTGGCCTCCCAGGGACAAGGACGACTGGAGCAGTTCCTCCACGTTGTTGCTCAGGCGTTCCGGCCACGGCTGGAAGACCTGACGTTCCGTGGCTGCGGCGTGGTCCGACCCACCAAAGAGGAGAGAAAAGACAGACAGACCCTTAGCCGGGAGCTGGTGCGCACGCCTTTAATCCCGGCTACTCAGGAGCTGAGATCTGAGGATCACCGTGCAAAGCCAGCCTGGGCAGGAAAGTCTGTGAGACTCTGATCTCCAGTGAACTACTAGAAAACTAGAAGTGGCGCTGTGGCTCACGTGGTAGAGCACCCGCCTTGAGCTGAAGAGCTGAGGGACAGCGCCCAGGCCCTGAGTTCAAGGCCCAGGGTCAACAAGAACAAAAGAACGAAAGAACGAAGGAAGGAAGGAAGGAAGAAATAGGGCTGGGCAGGTGGCTCAGTGGTAGAGTGCTCGCCTAGCATGCAGGAAGCCCTGGATTCGATTCCTCAGTACCCCATACACAGAGAAAGCCAGAAGTGGCGCTGTGGCTCAAGTAGTACAGAGCTAGCCTTGAGCAAAAGAAGCTCAGGGAGCTAGGCACCGGTGGCTCCCGCCTGTCATCCCAGCTCCTCAGGAGGCTGAGATCTGAGGATCATGGTTCAAAGCCAGCCTGGGCAGGAAAGTCCGTGAGACTCAGATCTCCCATGAACCACCAGAAAACCAGAAGCGGCACTGTGGCTCAAGTGGTAGAGTGCCAGTCTTTAGCTGAAGAGCTGAGGGATAGTGCCCAGGCCCTGAATTCAAGCCCTATGACCAAAAAGAAAAGCTGGAAGTGGTGCTGTGGCTCAAGTGGTAGAGCACCAGCCTTGAGTAAAAAAGCTGAGGGACAGCGCCCAGGCCCTGAGTTCAAGAACAAAGACTGGCAAAAAAAAAAAAAACATAGCACCAAGCTGCAGGATTCCAAGTGTGTTTATCCACAGACATGTTTAACAAGTGGAAAAAAAAAAAAAAGAGGACAAAGGAACAGAAAAGACATCACACTTGTATATAGTTACATATTATTCAACAGCAAAGCAATAACAGCCACAATTAAAAAATAAAACCAAAGCCCAACACTAATGGCTTACACCTGGAATCCAGCTACTCAGGAGGCCGAGATCCAAGGATCACACGGTTCAAAGCCAGCCTGGGCAGGAAAGTCTGCAAGACTCTTCTCTCCAATGAACCCCCAGAAAACCGGGAGTGGTACTGTGGCTCAAGTGGTAGAGCACCAGCCTTGAGCAAAAGTAGCTCAGGGACACAGCACCCAGGCCCTGAGTTCAAGCCCCAGGACTGGCAAACAGAAGAAGTAAAAAATACCTACTATGCACCTGGCATTACCTTATAAGATGCTGTGGGAAGTGAATTGTCACATCCACCTGCCAGCCACTCTGCTTACAGGCTGGGTATTTTGATAGGATTAGCAGAGGCTGAGCGCCTGATCCCCTAGATTGGAACTGCTTGGCTAAAACCTGCTTGGAGCCTAGCCAGCGTGTGCAGTTCAACACGTGGGAGAATGAGGAAGCGCGAAGCCACGCCCCCAAGGCCTGTAGTACACACAGGGCTGAACTCAGCTGGGAGACGCTGCGCAGGTACAGTGGGAAAATCAAACAGGGAATCTGGCTGCACCTGCTACGCCAGGGCATCATGGGAAAAGATGCCCCTCCAGACAAGCCACCACCCCTGCTACAGAAAGAGGTAGAAGAGATCCAGCGCTGGTGGCTCACGCCTGTCATCCTGGCTACTCAGGAGGCTGAGATCTGGGGATCGAAGTTCAAAGCCAGCCTAGCAAGAAAGTCCCTGTGAGACTGTTTGTTTTGTTGGTCGTGGGGCTTGAACTCTAGGCTTGGGCGCTGTCCCTCAGCTCTTCAGCTCCAGGTGGGTGCTCTACCACTTGAACCACTGCGCCACTTCTGGTTTTCTAGTGGTTTATTGGAGATAAAAGTCTCATGGCCTTTCCTATCTAGGCTGGATTTGAACCTCAATCCTCAGATCTC
Source organism: Dipodomys spectabilis (assembly GCF_019054845.1). NCBI lineage: Eukaryota > Metazoa > Chordata > Mammalia > Rodentia > Heteromyidae > Dipodomys > Dipodomys spectabilis. The sequence goes on along the minus strand of NW_024871390.1, from coordinate 283,827 downwards.
AGCCTCCTGAGTAGCTGGGATGACAGGTGTGAGCCACCAGCGCCCAGCTCCAATTTTCATTTAAAAACGTAAGCTTGCTTAAAACCTTTATGCACAGGCTGGGAAGGTGGCTCAGTGGTAGAGCGCTTGCCTTGCATGCATGAGGCCCTGGATTCGATTCCTCAGCACCACATAAGCAGAAAAAGCCGGAAGTGGTTCTGTGGCTCAATTGGTAGAGCACCAGCCTTGAGCTGAAGAGCTGAGGGACAGAGTTCAGGCCCCAGGACCGGCAAAAAAAAAAAAACACAAGCAAACCTTTTTTGCACAAATGTGTGTGTGAATGTTCAAAATAATCTAATAATTTACCATAACATGATGTGAGAAAGTTTAGTCTTTTCTATCAAACTAAAATGCTGCTGTTTTGTATGGTGATTTTGTTTTGGTACTGGTATTTCCTAGAATTTCTTTCTTTTTGACTACTGTCTGTACTATTGGTGACCAGCCATAGGAGGAGAGTGAGTCTTGTGTTGAAGGAGTTAAAAGAATGAATTGTAATTATGCTATGTGGAATTAAAAAAACTAAGACTACTGGGCACCAACCTGTCATCCCAGCTACTAAGGAGGCTGAGATCTGAGGATCACGGTTCAAAGCCAGCCTGGCAGGAAAGTCTATGAGATTCTGATCTCCAGTAAACCACCAGAAAAACCGGAAGTGATGCTGTGGCTCAAGTGGTAGAGCGCCAGCCTTGAGCTGAAGAGCTGAGGGATAGCGCCCAGGCCCAGAGTTCTGGCCCCAGGACCAACAACAACAAAAAAATGAAGGTGATGACCAGGCTCCCAGACACTTGTGCTTAAATTGGACTGTTATATGTAACAACCGGCAAGTAGGAGTTGCTCCTGGATACAAAGATAAGAGTTCCACTAGTTCTCTGCAAGTTTGTCTCTTCCACAAAGTAACAACTGTTACAGCTATGAGCTCAGAAGAAGTCAGTCAGGAAAGGAATCCAGCTGCCATCTGTGATTTGCTGGAAAAAGAATCATTTAGGGGCTGGGCAGGTGGCTCAGTGGTAGAGTGCTTGCCTAGCATGCATGAAGCCCTGGGTTCGATTCCTCAGTACCACATCCACAGAAAAAGGTGGAAGTGGCGCTGTGGTTCAAGTGGTAGAATACCAGCCTTGAGCAAAAGAAGCTCAGGGATAGAGCGCCTAGGCCCTGGGTTCAAGACCCTGTTATCTCCCCCACCCCAAATCATTTAGCATGCCAACAATTTTAAAGGATTACATTGTTATATAATATAAGTGACAATTTCATATCAGTGACAATGTGTGAAAAACACCTGGAGAAAGAAATTGAGGAAGATGGCTGCCAATGGAAGAAAGCTGTCAGACAGGACAGAATGGAAGGAAAGGAGGAAGGAGGGAGGGAGGAAGGAAGAGAGGGAGGGAAGGAGGGAAAGAAAACAATTGAACAAGAAAACACAAATACCCAAACCTCCCAAAGTGGGAGGTTGCAAGAACAGTTCGAACAAAAAGGCCACCAGCCCCCATCTTAACCAACAAAAACAAATAAGGTGCATCGCATGGGAGGATCAGGACCGCCAGTAACGCACAACCACTGCCCAAGCTGACCCACACAGCAAGATCCTAGAACAAACAAACAAAAGCACCGAGCACCAGGATCCCAGTTCAAATCCAGCCCAGGCAGGAAAGTCTGTGAGACTCTGATCTCCAAGAAACCACCAAAAAGCCGGAAGGGGCGCTGTGGCTCAGGTGGTCGAGCGCCAGCCTTGAGCTGAAGAGCTGAGGGACAGCGCCCAGGCCCTGAGTTCAAGACCCAGGACTGGCTGGAAAGGAAAAAAAGGAAAGAAACAGAGACTCCCCCCACTTCTCCGGTCATGGAGCCCCCTCAGACCTTGGGCCCTGTACCCCAAATGCAGAGGCCGGTCACCTGTGGCCCGGGAGGCGGAGGGGGAGCCGGTGGTGGTGGATGGGGGTTCCATGGGCGATTCCACCTCCTTGAGTGTGTTGGGCGAGAGGATGGAGACCGGCTGGGAACAGCGCACTCTCTGCAGGAAGGGAAGAGAGCTGGGAAGGGTTCCGCAGTGGGCGGGCCTTCCTGCCCTGGGACCCCTCAGTCCCCCCACCCCCCGGCTCCCCGGTGGGGATGGAGGCCTGGGGAAGTAGTGTCTGTCTGTGTCACACTGTGGAACTGTGTGCTGGTTCACCTGCTAGGTTTTTTTTTCTGCTCAAGGCTGGTGCTCTACCGCTTGAGCCATGCCTCCAGCCTGACCTTTTGCTGGTTGGTCTCTGGAATTTGTTGCTTTCTTATAGTCAGTGCTTGGGCTTGAACTCAGGGCCTGGGCGCTGTCCCTGAGCTGCTTTGGCTCAAGGCAAACGCTCTACTGCTGGCTTTTGTTTGAGCACTTTTTTTTACAGGTAAGAGTCTCATGTACTTTCTGGCCAGGGGCTGGCTTTGAACCGCGATCCTACAGATCTCAGCCTCCTGAGTAGCCGGGATGACAGGCGGGAGCCACTGCACAGGCCTGTGTCTGATGGACTGGATTCTATCCTGGGGTGAAGGCAGGGAGGTGGGAGCTACGGGGGGGGGGGTCCAGGGCTCCCCCTTGCCCCCAGGGGGCCGATCCCCGCGCGACCCCGCCGCCCTCGAACCCCTGGAACCTCACCTTGGCATAGTACACATGGTTGGAGCAACGATACTGCGTGAACTGGCAGAAGGATTCGAACCAAGAGGCGTAGGGGAGGTCGGAGCAGACGGCGCCTGGGGGGGGAGGAGAGTGAGGCAGGGCGGGGCCGCCTGCCCCTCCCTCACCCCGCCCAGGCCCCTCCCCTCCTCCCTCGCCCCGCCCCGCCAGGCCCCGCCCCCTCCCTCGCCCCGCCCCGCCAGGCCCCGCCCTCAACCCGACCTGCTCCTCCTCCCTCGCTCCACCCCCCATCCTCCCTCGCCATGCCCCCCGGACCCGGCCACGCCCATCCTCCCTTGCCCCGCCCCGCCAGGCCCCGCCCTCCTCCCTCGCCCCGCCCCACCAGGCCCCGCCCTCGACCCGACCTGCTCCTCCTCCCTCGCCACGCCTCCCAGACCCTGCCACGCCCTCCTCCCTCGCCCCGCCCCACCCCGCCAGGCCCCGCCCCTCCTCCCTCACCCCGCCCCTCCTCCCTCACCCCGCCCCTCCCCCCTCGCCCGGCCCCGCCCCTCCTCCCTCGCCCTGCCCCCGGACCCCTGGCACGCCCCTCCTCCTTCGCCCCGCCCCTTCTCCAGCCTCGCCCCGCCTCCCTCGCCCCGCCCCGCCAGGCCCCGCCCTCCTCTCTCGCCCCTCCCCTCCTCCCTCTCCCTGCCCCGCCAGGCCCCGCCCTCCGCCCTCGCCCCGCCCCACCAGGCCCCGCCCCTCCTCCCTCACCCCGCCCCCCGCCCTCCACCCTCGCCCCGCCCCCTCCGCCCTCGCCCCGCCCCGGCCCCGCCCTCACCGTCCGGCACCAGCCCGTGGTTCTCGTACTGGTCCAGCTGCACCAGCGTGGGGTTGCGGCAGCCGTGCGTGGCGCGCAGGCGGCACGTGGTCTCCGCCTTCCACGTGGGCGTCAGCAGCGCGAAGAAGCGCTCGTACTCGGTGGGGGACAGCGGGCTCCCGGGCGTGGCCGTGGACGCCGAGTCCAGGGCCGCGGCCGACAGCAGCGCTGGGGTGGGGGCGGGGCACGCGTGGATGGACGGGCGAACCCCCAAATCCACTCCCGCCCCGCGAACAGAGCGGGGCCGTGGACCCCGACGCCCAGGTCAGCGCATGGGGGGCCCAGGGCGGAACCCCCACGAGAGAGGCCGCGTGGGACCCAGGGCCGGAGGTTTGGGGGTGCAGAGGGGACGATCTGGACGGGACGGGGCCTCACCTTTCAGGAGGGCGAGGAAGACGCGGGCTGCGAGCCACCCCATGTCGCCCCGAGACCACCTGCGTGTTCGGGGGACGGCGGGAGCCGTCGGGCGTCATAAAGGCCAAGCGAGGGGCGGGGCCAGGCGAGGGGCGGGGCCTGGTGGGGGCGGGGGCCTGGTGAGGGGCGGGGCCTGCACAGGGGAGGGGGTGGGCGACGGGCAGGGCCTGATGGGGGCGGGGCCTGTCATGGGGCCGGGCGAGGGGAGGGGCCGGGAGAGGACCAGGGCCTGATGGGGGTGAGGCCTGGAGGGGCGGGGCCTGGCACGGGGCGGAGCCAGGCCAGGGGGGCTGCACAGGGGAAGAGTACGAAGTAGGAGGCGAGGGGCGGGGCCTGCGCTGACAGGTGGTGGACCAGAGGCGAGGGGCGGGCCCTGTGCAGGAGATGGGTGGGGCCTGCACTGTGACAGGTGGTGGATGAGAGGTGAGGGGCGGGGCCTGCACAAGGGCGGGGACTGGCGGGAGGCGAGGGGCGGGGCCTGCGCTGGCAGGTGGTGGACCAGAGGCGAGGGGCGGGCCCTGTGCAGGAGATGGGTGGGGCCTGCACTGTGACAGGTGGTAGATGAGAGGTGAGGGGCGGGGCCTGCGCTGGCAGGTGGTGGACCAGAGGCGAGGGGCGGGCCCTGTGCAGGAGATGGGTGGGGCCTGCGCTGTGACAGGGCAGGGGGAAGGGCGGGGCCTGTACAGGGACGGGGACTAGCAGGAGGTGAGGGGCCGGGCCTGAGCTGGACAGGTGGGCTAGGAGGCTCCGCCCATGACCTGGTGACAGCTGACAGGTGGTAGACAGGAGGCCCCGCCCAGGTATAGGACAGGGCCACAGGAGCCCCAGGAACCCGCAGGCCAAATCTGGTCTTCACTGGCGCAGGCCCAGTGCTCCAGGCAGGGCTCCCAGGGTGACCCCAGAGCCTGGAGGAGTTAAGGGGGGATCCGGAGGGAACTGGGGGACCCCCAGGGTAGCAGATGGGAAGGAAAAGCAAAGAAGCGGAAGGATGCCTGTCACCCCAGCTACTCAGGAGGCTGAGATCTCACAATGGCGGCTCAAAACCAGCCCCAGCAGCGAAGTCTGCGAGCCCATCTCCAACGAATCACCAAAAAGCTGGAAGCGGAGCTGCGGTTCAAGCGGTAGAGCGCCAGCCTCGAGCACAAAAGCCCAGGACAGCGGGCAGGCTGTGATCGAAGCCCAGGCTGCGACTCTCTCTCTCTCTGTCTCTCTCACACACACACACACACACACAAACACACACACAAAGTCACACCAGCACAGGTAACGCAAATACATCATTTTATTGGAAAAAAAAAATTAGTGGGCAATGTTTGATGGAGAATAGACGCACAGTTTAGCAAGTTCCAGAAATGGTGGAGGCCAGCACGGGGGCACCCCACCCCCAGGATTTCATCTGGGCTCCCTCTTAGCACCCCGTCCTCCCCATCCAACCCTGGAGGGCGCGGAGGTGACGCTCGGCCGAGATCCGCCAGGCTGCGTCTGCGCGGCGGCGGCGGCGGCAGGCCAGTTACCTACCCAGGTCCTGAACAGGTGAACCGTCGGCGGGCCACGGCGCCTGCCCCGTCCTCATTCATTCAGGGTCGGGATCCGCCATCCCCTTTGGCTCAGAGGAAGGAGGCGCCCCTCGCCCCAGGGACCTGGGGGACCCCTCACCATGAAAAATTGGAAAGAATGGAGGAGAAAATCTCACACCAGCCCCCCTCCCCATAAGGGGGAGGGTAGACTCAGGGTTGGGGGTGCCTGCAAGTCCGCCCCGCGCACAAGGGGCGGGAGCAGGACCCCCCCCCTGCACAGCAGCACCGACCTCTCGGATGCAAAGGCGGGCAAGGATGGTTTGAGCGCGGCCCCGCCGTCGGCTGCGGCTGTCTCCCAGGGCTGGCGCCGCCTCAGCACCAGGAAGGGGGAGGGGGAGAGGGGAGGAGAAGGGGGGGAACGGCAGCCCCCCCATTCACGTTTCCCTGGGCACCCCCTCCCCCGGGGCCGCTAGCTCAGGCGATCCTCGCTTCCCAAGTCCAGATCGGGGGGCTGTGGAAATGGGTCTTGGTCTTCATCTATTTCTTCTTCCGTTCTTGGGAGCAGCGTGGGCAAAACCTGAGTCGGCAAGGGAGGAGAAGGGGGGCGGAGGGGGGGTGAGGGGGGGGCAGAGAAGGCTTCCACCGCTCCGATTGGCAGGGGGGAGCAGGAGGGGAGGGTGAGGGCTGCGTGGGCCTCAGGACTTACCATTTCCCGCGAGGTTTGGTGGTAAGTCCCACACAGGCAAAATGGAACCACTCAATGGAACACTGAGAAAGGCAGAGGCCAGGGCAGTAAGGGACCAGGGAGGCTGAGAGGGAGGCCGGGCAGGCACAGCCCTTAGCCGGGAGTTCTTCTGTCCTTCCAGGGCTACACAGCCCCAACCACCACCCTTGTATTCTGAAGAGACACCCTCTTTTGTGCGTGTATGTGAGTGCTGGGGCTTGAACTCAGGGCCTTGGGGGGGAGTCTCACTTGGCTCTTTTCACTCCAGGCTGGCACCTGGAGTGGAGCCACAGCTCCATTTCGGGCTTGCTTTATTTTCTATTGGGGATGAGTCTCACAGCCTGGACTTGGCTTTGAACCGCCAATGTTCAGATCTCAGCCTCCTGGGTGGCTGGGATTACAGGCATGTGCCCCGGGACAGGGTGGGGGTATTTCTGGCTATTGAAGAGGATCACTCCCATTCTCCCCCTGCCTCCCCGCACCCCCCTTCTCTGCACAAAGGCCAAAAAAAAAAAAAAGGAAGCTCACATCCGGGTTGTCACAGCCGATCATCTCTCCATAGGAGACCTGGTGACAAAGGCAATATGTGGGTTCGTTGGGGTCCACGGGCATATCCAACACATCAGAGGGGTGGACACTGCCAAAGGTCACTGAGGGCTTCCCATATTCAGGACTTCTGCGTTCCAAGAGGAAGAGAGAGGGTCAGCGGCCCCTGCCACCTGAGGCTCCCCGAGATGCCAGGGAGGAGGCCGTGGTGGGGGGCACGGCGGGGTGACCTCTCCTAGCTCTTCTTCGGTCTGTACCCGGGGAAGGGGGGGGGGCAAGGGGACCACGGCGGCGGGGCGGGCCGGGCCTGGCCGGGCACTCACGAGCGCACGAGTTTTAGCTTTTTCTGGGTGGCTTTGGGGACGTCCTCATCCGAGATCTTGCCCTTACAACGAGCCCGCGCGGCCTTCTTCTCCTTTTGGCTCCTGCCTTCTAGCGGAGACAGAGAGATGAGGTGGGGATGGGGGGAGGGGGGCATGCGGACGAGAAGAGAAACTTCTTTCTGTTGGGTCAGTCCTGGGGCTTGAACTTGGGACCTGGGCGCTGTCCCTCAGCTCTTCAGCTCCAGGCTGGCGCTCTGCCCCTTGAGCCACAGCGCCACTTCTGCTTTTCTGGTGGTTTATTGGAGATCAGAGTCTCACGGCGCTGGCTTTGAACTGCGATCCTCTGGATCTCAGCCTCCCGAGTGGACAGGCGTGGACAGGCAAGAGCCATGGGCGCCCAGCTCCTCACCTGGCCCACTTTCCACCCTGGCAGTGCCCAGCATGTCTTCCGCCTCCCCCCCACTCCACCCCCCTGCCCGCTCTTTTTGCCTTTGCTGGAAGAACTGTCGTAGTCACTGGATTCCATCTGCTTCTCTTTCAGATCTGCCTCGAAGCGGGCCAGGTCCGTGTCCAGCCGTCGGATGTGTTTGTCCACCTGGTGGGCAAAGGGGGGGGGGGGGGGGGGGAAGAGTTTGGTTCTAAGGATCAGGAAACAGGCCCAGCTGGCTCAGATCCAACACAAAACCAACCACAGCAAACACAGCCCGGCAGGTTCTAAGGCCCTGGGGTCGCTGCAGAAGGGCGGGGTGGGGGGGGGGGGGGAATGCGTACCATCTCATAGGTCTGCATGGCGAGTTGCACCTTGTCATCACCAAACTCTTTGCACTTGCCGTAAGCTTCCTGGATCTGCCGAAGCAGGACCAGCTTCTCCTCGGAGCTGAGGCTGCGCGCGCTGCTCACGTACTCGGTGGCCAGCTTGTCGATCTCGGCCTTCAGATCTGCAGCACAGACAGAGGCTGATTCCTGTCTACACAGAACCTACTCCACAGCACTGCGCTCTCACCTGGCTTTTTCTGCTCAAGCCTGGTGCTCCACCCCCTGAGCCACGCCCCCGGCCTCTGACTTTTTGGTGGTTACTTGGACATGAGAAGCCTCAGGGACTTTCCTGCCTGGGGTGACTTCAAACTGTGGCCCTCGGATTGCAGCCTCCTGAGGAGCTGGGATTACAGGAGTGAGCTCCAAGTGGCAGAGCTTAAAGATGTGTTGGGAAACTTGAGGCTTTTTTTTGTTTTTAATTCCAAAAGCCATCTTCTTGTCTCAAAAACAACTTAAAGCAGTTCTTTTCTTTTGCCTTTATTTTCTTTTCCTTTGGGGTGGGGGGTGGGGACAGGACTTGGCCTTGGAGTCCATTTTTTTTTTTTTTTTGGTTGTGGGGCTTGAACTCTGGGCCTGGGCGCTGTCCCTCAGCAATTCAGCTCAAGGTGAGCGCTCTACCACTTGAGCCACAGCGCCACTTCCAGTTTTCTGGTAGTTCATGGGAGATCAGAGTCTCATGGACTTTCTTGCCTGGGATGGCTTTGAACTGTGATCTTTAGATCTCAGCCTCCTGAGTAGCTGGGATGACTGGACTGAGCTACCAGCGCCTGGCCAGCTTCCTCCCACCTGCTCCCCTCCCCCCGACTCTTCTTATTTTGTTTCTTTTGCCAGACCTGGGGCTTGAACTCGGGGTCTGGGTGTTGTCCCTGAGCTTTTGTACAGAAGGCTGGTGTCCTACCACTTGAGCCACAGTGCAACTTGCGGCTTTTTCTGTGTATGTGCTACTGAGGAATCGAACCCAGGGCTTCATGCATGCTAGGCAAGCACTCTACCACTGAGCCACCTTCCCAGCCCAGCCACTCTATTGAGGTAAGGTCTTACCACTGCTCCAGGCTGGCCTTGAACTCATGACCCTCACATCTACGTCTGTCCCTTGCAGAGCTGAGAACAGTTCTGCTACCTTTTCTGCTTTCCCTGCTCTGCATTTGTGTCTTAGATTTTGCTCCTAACAGTTAATTCTGGAAGGTTCTCGACGTCCTGAGATAACAATGATGCTGTTCCCTGACATTTGACAAGGTCATAAAAATGGCAAAAGGAAAAAAAAAAAAAAAATCTGACCAAACAGAAAAGAGCCACAGCGAGCCCGGGAGCTGAGTAAACACACAATGTTTATGCTCCACTGCCTTCCTGGCAATCTCATCATTTCCAGCTGGCCTTTACGGAAGGATGCAGGAGTTAGGAAGGTTCTAGAAAGAAAGTCACCTGGCTCTCACCATTAGGGAGGCAGTTCTCATGGGTCGATGTCCAGTGTGTGCAAATTTACCCAGAGTTCAGTTCAGGCTTAGCTTTACTTTTTTTGTTGTTGTTGTTGGTCATGGGGCTTGAACTCTGGGCCTGGGCGCTGTCCCTCAGCTCTTCAGCTCAAGGCGAGCGCTCTACCGCTTGAGCCACAGCGCCACTTCCAATTTTACTAGTGGTTTATTGGAGATCAGAGTCTCACAGACTTTCCTGCCCTGGGCTGGCTTTGAACTGTGATCCTCAGATCTCAGCCTCCTGAGTAGCTGGGATGACAGGCGTGAGTCCCGGCGCCCGGCTTCTTTCTTTTCTTCTGTAAGACGTTCTCCCATGGCAGTGGTCCTGACTACAGCAAGAACTTGCAGTACAAGGCCCACTGTGAACTCTGGGGTGGTTATCAGTAACAAAAGATACATTCTCATTCTTCCATTCATGTATCCAAATGAACAGCAGAAATGACTTTAGAGTCAGCATTGGGATCTCTAATTTTATTTTTCTGGAATTTGAACTTGGGCCTCAGGCTTGCTAGGCAGGTGGTGTACCACTGAGCCACGCCTCCAGACCAACCTTGGTGTCTAGAGTTCCTTTATGTATGTGCCAGTGTGAGGACTTGAACTCAGGGCTTGGACACATTCCTTTAACTGGTTTGCTCAAGACTGGGTACTCTACCACTTGAACCACAGCTCCACTTCCAGCTTTTGGTTAATCAACTGGAGATAAGACTCTTCCTGCCTAGGCTGGTTTTGAACTCGGATCTTCCTATCTCAGGCTCCTGAGTAGCTTGAATGACAGGCATGAGCCACTGGCGCCTGGCTAGAATTCTTCTTGAGGGAGGTAGAAAGATCATAGCAAGCCGGGCGCTGGTGGCTCACGCCTGTAATCCTAGCTACTCAGGAGGCTGAGATCTGAGGATCGCGGTTCAAAGCCAGCCCGGGCAGGAGAGACTGTGAGACTCCTATCTCCAATAAACCACCAGAAAACCGGAAGTGGCGCTGTAGCTCAAGTGGTAGAGCGCTCGCCTTGAGCTGAAGAGCTGAGGGACAGCGCCCAGGCCCAGAGTTCAAGCCCCACGACCGACAAAAAAAAAAAAAAGATCATAGCATCTCTGCATCCTTAAAACAATGTCTCAATAATTCACGTTATGGAAAAAGCTGATGAATAAATGAGGACCATTAATACTCTCTCTTAATTGTAAGGACATGGGCTGGGAAGGTGGCTCAGTGGTAGAGTGCTTGCCTACCATGCGTGAAGCCCTGGGTTCCATTCCTCAGTATCACATACCCAGTAAAAGCCAGAAGTGGCGCTGTGGCTTATATGGTAGAGAGTTAGCCTTGAGCAAAACAAGTTCAAGGATACTGCCCACGCTCTGAGTTGAAGCCCCAGGACTAGCAAAACAAAACAAAAAAAGCAAGAACAGCCAGGCACCAGTGGCTCACACCTGAAATCCTAGCTACTCAAGAGGCTGAGATCTAAGATCAAGTTAGAAACCACCCCAGACAGGAAAGTTTGTAACTCTTTATCTCCAATTAACTACTCTAAAACCAGAAGTGGAACTGTGATTCAAAGTGGTAGAGCTCTAGCCCTGAGCAAAAAGAACTCAAGGATAGCACCTACGCCCTGAGTTCAAGTCCCAGGACTAGCAGAAGAAGAAGAAGAAAAAAAAGAATTGCAAGAACAGATGAGAGATTTTAGGAAGTGCAGGAGGTAATAAAGTCATAGTCCCCCAGATCATTCCAGGAGCTATAGCTACCAGCAAGCCGGAAGAGACAGGATGAGCGCAGAAGAACCCTCCTCTGCACGTACCCTCCGTTCTTTGATCGAGATCCCTCATGAGCTGAAAGTTCCTCTGTAACTCAAAGGGGAGGTTTTCAATGCCTAGGAAAAAGAGAAACCAAGTCAGCAGCAGGAGTCTATGAATGAGCCACAGAAACCCTTTCATGCGCGATCCCTCAGCAGCTCTTCTACCACTTGAGCCACCAAGACATTTCGGGTTTTCTGATGGTTAATTAGAGTTAAGAGTCTCACCAACTTTCCTGCCCTGGCTGGCTTTGAACTGCAATCTTCAGATCTCAGCCTCCTGAGTAGCTGGGATGACAGGCGGGAGCCACCAGCGCCTGGCCTCAAACTGGTTTTGTGTGCATGCTAGGTTTCAAACTCAGGGTTTCACACTTTTTTTTTTTTTGCCTCTGAATTATTATTATTATTTTTGTCAGTCATGGGCTTGAACTCTGGGCCTGGGCGCTGTCCCTCAGTTTTTCAGCTCAAGGCTAGCGCTCTACCACTTGAGCCACAGCGCCACTTCTGGTTTTCTGGAGATTTATTCGAGATAAGTTTCTCACGGACTTTCCTGCCTTTGTAGGATTTGAACCTCAGTCTTCAGATCTAAGCCTCCTTGTAGGCAGGATTATAGGCATGAACCTTTGGCTCCTGGATCTCTCAAGTTTTCTTAGCCTGGCTCTTAAATGTTGTCATGAGATTAGATTTTACTCCTTTCATTTTCTCAATTTATTATCCCTAAATGATCTTGTTGACACTTGTGGATATGTTTCTACTTCTAAGCTTAAGTCAAAATCGACTTAAACACCTGCTGTTACTCCAGGATTTCCTGTCTCAGCAATGGTGCCCAGTCCAACTCACTACTTTCCCAAATAGAAGAGTATCGCCTTAAACTTTGCCTTTCTCAGTCATCTAGTCTTGCCAGCTAACTACTAACCATTTCTGATGGTTCATGTCTGTCATCCCAGCTACTCAGGAGGCTGAGATCTAAGGATCACCGTTCAAAGCCAGCCCAGGTTGAAGATTCAGACTCATCTCCAGCGAATCACCAAAAAGCCAGAAGTGAGGCTGTGCCTCAAGTGGTAGAGCACCAGCTTTGTAAAAGCTCAGGGACAGCGCCCAGGCATTGAGTTCAAATCCTAGGACACACACACACACACACACACACACACACACACACACACACACACACACACACACACAGCCATAACAGCTCCTTAGTAAATATCTGCTGAATGAGCGTCTGGAAGACGAACTGAACGCTCAGGGTGACGGGTTTGTGAAGAGCGGGTTACACACAAGACATAAACCTAACACTAGATCGGGTACTTGATGGGAAGTGGACTTTTTTTCTGCACCGCCATGAAAAGAAGCCTTTCAGAGCTGGGGGCGGGCCCAGGCCTAGCAAGGCCGAGGTCCATGAGTTGAAACCCCAATACCCCCTCAATCTCTCCCCACAAAGCGATTCCTGTACCCCAAGTCCCCCACAAAGCGATCCCCAGCGCTCTTTGCCCCCCCCACAAAGCGATTCCCAGCACCCCACAACCTTCCTCCACAAAGGGACTCCCAGCACCCCTTCGCCCCCCCCAAAGCGATTCCCGCACCCTTTGCCCCCCCACAAAGCAATTCCCAGCACCCCCTCGACACCCCCCAAAGCGATCCCAGCCCCCTCAGTCCCCCTCCAAAGCGATCGCCAGCCCCCCTCGGCCCCCCCAAAGCGATCCCAGCCCCCTCGACCCCCCCAAAGCGATCGCCAGCCCCCCTCGGCCCCCCCAAAGCGATCCCAGCCCCCTCGGCCCCCCCAAAGCGATCCCAGCCCCCTCGGCCCCCCAAAGCGATCCCAGCCCCCTCGACCCCCCAAAGCGATCCCAGCCCCCTCGGCCCCCCCAAAGCGATCCCAGCCCCCTCGACCCCCCAAAGCGATCCCAGCCCCCTCGACCCCCCAAAGCGATCTCCAGCCCCCCTCGGCCCCCCACAGCGATCCCAGCCCCCTCGGCCCCCCCAAAGCGATCCCAGCCCCCTCGGCCCCCCCAAAGCGATCCCAGCCCCCTCGGCCCACAGGCGGCGGTGGGCTCATCTGACAGCTCTGACAGCGAGGCTCCGCTCCCCCGCCCGGCCCGGAGAAGCCGCAGCTGGGCGCCGCCCCGACGTGAGGGCGGGAGGCCCGCGGCTGCGGTGACGGCGCTGACCGGACGCGGGAGGCGCCGCCCGGCGGCGGTGCGGCTCCAGAGGCCCGCGGACCGCGGGACCCGCTCCCGCGTCTGCACCCCGCAAGCCAGGCCCGACGCCGCCCCGCCCCCCCTTCTTTATCGTCCAAGAAATGGCGCCCGGGACCCGCTCACGACGCCGGGGCCCCCGGGCCGGGACCTCGGGGCGCCAGGCCCCCGCGGCCGCGGTTCCCCCACGCCCCGCGACCCCTGACCCCCTCCTCCGGCCCGCTCTTACTGTCCAGATAATGTTCCAAATACATCCCAGCAGCCATCTTGAAGCAAAACAAAGCAACTTCCGGTTCGCCTCGGAAGTGACTGACGCGTAGGAGACAGCACAGACGCCGCCGGCGCGACGCTGAGGTAAGACGGCTTCCGCCCTTCCTTCAGCCTCTCGCACGACCTCTTCCGCCCTCACCCGCCAGCCGCGCGCAGCTGCGCCCCTCGCCCGAGCCTTGGCCTGTGACGTATGTCAATGGCGACGGCCCCCCGCGAGGCCACTTCCGCCCGCTTCTGCCCTGACTGCGGCGCCGCGCGCGGTCGTATGACGTCACGGAAGGGCGCCATTTTGCAGTCTAGCTAACTTTTTCCTCTTTTTTCCGTTTTCCCCTCCAAGCCCAGACTGTGCCCTAATGGGGGGCGAGGAGCCGCGCTGTGCGGGGTACGGTCCACCCTCCCTCTTCTGCAGGTGGAGACGCTACACTTTATTCGTTCCTTTGTGTGCAATCTGGTGAGCAAAGCAGCTGAAGACTTTCCCCCAGGACAAGTTGGGAAGGAGCCGCAAAGGTCCAGAACTTTCTCCAGAGTCTTCGCGTTCCAGATGTCCCCTCACAGGAGCAGCTGGACCTCGAGCCCAGGGCCTGGCACACACTGCCCAGCGCCCCGCCACTGAGCTATACCCCCAAAATTAGGAATTGTCTTATTCATAAGGGTGGAGAACACAGCACTGGGGAAATTCTGTAGCCACAGCTCCGTGGTGGTTCATCGGAGCTGGGGTTCCTGGGTTTTTCCTGCCCAGGCTGGCCTCGAACTACCATCCTCAGATCTCAGCGAGGAGGACAGGTGTGAGGCACCTGCACTTTGGATCAAAGTTCTTGTCCTTCTTTGCAAATATGGCTTCCCATGGAAATGACATACTACTTACTTCCCTCCACGCTTTGGTCTCCTTTGGTATCTCTGGCATAAATGATGCCAGTATTCCGAAAGGCCTGGGAAAATGGAGCTCAGACATGCTAGCCAAAGAACAGATACTGTGCATTGCACTCAATGGAAATCAGCGAGGACTTCCGACCACAGCTGACTTGTGATGTAAAACCTGCCACAGTGATGTAAGACAGCACTAATCCTAACACACACCGCTATAATTACTGCTGTGCTCTGGCAGGCTTTTAAGCCACCAGCCCTTGGTTCATTTATTTATGTACGTACTAGGGCTTGAATGTAGGACCAGAGCAGCATTTTTTCACTAAATTCTGGTTCTCTACTACTTGAGCCACAGCTCCACTTCTGGCTTTTAGCTGTTTGTTTTTTTTTTTGGAAATAAGTCTCATGGGCATTCCAGGCTGGCTCCAAACGGTGCTTCTCAGATCTCTGCCTCTGGAGCACTGGAGTAGCCTAGAAATGGGAGTTATGTGGGGCTCAGTCCCTTGGATAATGTATCAGTTTCCCTCTATACAACAATAACAGTACCTACCTCGTAGCATTGTGATAAGGCATTACAAGAATATTCTGGTTCTAATTGTGGTGATGAAAGAAGAGAGAGCTGTTGGGCTATTTCCAAGTTGTTGAAAGTTAAGAGAAAATAGTTATTCAGGAAGCTACCAACACTGCTGTATTTATTCTCAATATCAGACTACTTGCTGAGACTCAACCTTAGATATCTACCTCCAAACTAAGTGGGCCTGATTTGTCCACACCCCACAAAGTAAGCCCAAGAGAACCTCCAATTGTCGTAAATGGGAGCTTGGACTTTTTCCAGTGGTTTATTATCGTGTGTGCAGATGCTGGGGTTTGAACTCAGGGCCTGGGCGCTGTCCCTGAGCTGTTTCGGTCTGGGCTAGTACTCTACCACTTGAGCCACAGCTTCACTTCCACTTTTTTTTCCCCCCCATGGATTTTTTTTTTTTTTAAAGTGGAGATAAGATTCTTACACTTTCCCGGCTTGGGTGACTTTGAACTAGGATCCTCAAATCTCAGCTTCTTTAGTAGCTGGGATTATAGCCGTGAGCCACCCAGGCTGTGTGTGGTTTAGAATTCTCTGGCTGCACAGGGTGCTGACCCAAAGATCACATGCTCTACCACCTGAGCTGCATTTCCAGTCCTCTCAGTGCTTTTCCCAGAAAGGATTTGAATTTTCAGCCATCCCTTCATTCCCCAGCTCCGGTGGGTAACCCCCTGGTCAGTACTGCTTCCCACGGGGTGAGAGGCTCAGTCCTTCCCTGCTTCCCACGCAGCAGCCTGGGGTGCGCAGCAAGCCGCGTCCACTGCTTGCTGGTGCTCACAGACCTGCAGGTAATGTCCTGCCAGGACCACAGCCGCGCATGCCCGCGTTCCTCAACCACAAGCAAGCTTTCACCTCTGCAAGGCGGGGGTGGAGGGATCAGGCACGTGGCATTCGTGCACCTGACCCTTTTTTTGGGGGGGGGGGTCCTCCCTCAGTATCTCCCCCCAAACAGCCTCTTCCCATGCTCGCTCACACCATCAGCTCCACTGTCTCTGCGCCTTTCACATGAATTTATTTCTATACAATGTTCTAAAAACACCCCTTTGCTTTTTGTACAGAAGGTTTTGCTTTTTTTTTTTTCATTTTGCAATTGCTTTGTTAACAACTGGGTTCCTGATTTATGTTTCTTTTCTTTTCTCTGACATCTGCCATGATTAAAAAAATAAAAGAAGGGAAAAGGAAATAAAAATGCCATGGCCAGAGGACAAGGTGGAGGGGGGAGGGGAAAGGCAAAAAAAAAAAAACAAAAAAAAACCAAACAAACCAAAACCATCAAATATGAAAATTCTGAGATAATGCATTTATAAACACAGAAATGGTTACAACAAAGATGGCCGTGATGAGCGGGTATATATATATTTATATATATATATTTATATATAAATCCATGTCCAGCATCTGACCGTGGCACCATGGGAGATTAAGTTCAGTCCTGGGGTCTTAACTCTCCCTTCTTTGCACCGCCCTGGCTCTTGGGGGGGGGGGGGGTCACAGAGGACAAAACTCCTCATAGCTTCTTGGCCCTGGGACGGGGATGGGGTACAAGGCCTTGGGAGAGAGGGGGGAAGGAGGCTCTAAGGAAATTCATATCCCTCTCTGAGCCTCCTGGAGGGAATCCACGGCCCCTTGGGGACCACCTCCCAGCCCCTGCCCCCCCCCCAAACAAACAAAAAGCGGTCCAAGCCTCCCGATTCCTCCCTCCATGAGCAACAGCAGGGAGCGGAACCATGGGGAGGGGGGCAGATGACTCTGAGGAGAACGGGGAAACCCTCTGTTCTTCGCAGGCAGGCAGGCAGGGGGCGACTTGCACTTGGGGCTCCCCCTTGTCTGTTCCTGGGGGGGAGGGCCAGCCTCTAGCCTGCGACCAGCCCCCAGCGCCGAGGCCGAGGAGGGAGGGAGGCCGAGGGCTGGGGCTGGACTGGCTTCTGTCCGGTCACAGCTAGAGCCTTCCCTTGAGCACCAAGCCCCCGTGTGAAAAGCCCTGCTTGGTAGGGGCTGCGGGATGACGCCTGCGGCTCCGGACCCCTTGGCCAGTGAGGAAGGCTGCGGTTCCTTTTGAAGAGCGGTGGGGGGTGAGGATGAGAGCTGCGTCGGAGGCCCAAGGTTTGTCAAGAGAAGAGGATGCTGCCGCCACTCCCGCGGGGACGGAGGGACAAGGGGCCTGGGGCCCCCCTGCTCGCCCTCGGGGGAGGGGCGTCTGCAAGGGAGGGCTGAGGGGCACCGAGGATCTCTACGAGCTGGCCAGGTGTTCCACCTGGATGGTGCTGGTGGTGACCGTAAGGCAGATGTCCTTATGGTGATCGGCCGTCTTATAGGGCGTCAGGTCGAAGGAACACTGGGGCGGGGGGTTGGGGGTGCTGTCCGCCCCACCCCCGCCCTGGGGGGCCGCCCCAGGCGCCTGGAAGTGTGGTGGCTGCTGCTGCTGCTGCTGCTGCGGCTGGGAGGCCTGGGAGGCCTGCGCCTGCGCCTGCGCCTGCGCCTGCGCCGCCGCCGCCGCCGCCGCCGCCGCCTGCACTTGCTGCTGGAGATCGGGAGGGTTGTGTTTGCGCATGTGTTTCATAAGGTACGTTTCCTGAGGGAGGCAGCAAGGAGGGGGGCTCAGGGGGGGCCCGGGCGCGCCCCGCCCCTGCGCCAGCCCCCCCACGGCCCCGGGGCTGGGGACTCACCGAGGTGTAGGCCCGACTGCAGATGGTGCACGTGTACACCTTGGCGTGCTTCACCGTGTGCGTGGACAGGTGCACCTCCAGCGAGGCCGCGTCCGTGTACGCGCGATGGCAGTTGTGGCACTTGAAGGGTTTATCTTTGTTGTGCTGCCGTCTGTGGGACTGACAGGGGCGGGGCGGTGAGGGGGGGCCGCTCCCTCCACGCACCCGCAAACGCCCCGCCCGCGGGAATCTGACTGCGCGCGCGGGCCTGCGTGCGGCTGCGCATGCGCGCGCCAGCACTGGGGCTTGAACTTGAGGCTGGCGCTCGGCGGCGCTTCTACGGCCAGCTTCTTGCGGGTTCGTTGGGAGGTCAGAGACTCGAGAGTCCATGTCCAGGCTGGGCAGGTGGCTCCGCGGTGCAGCGCTCGCCTGGCATGCATGAAGCCCGGGGTTCGATCCCTCAGCACCACAGACACAGAAAAAGCCGGAAGCGGCGCTGTGGCTCAAGGGGTAGAGCGCCCGCCCAGAGCAGCTGCGGCTCCAGGACAGCGCCCAGATCCTGAGTTCAAGCCCCAGGACTGGCAAAGAAAGCAAGAACAAAAAAAAGTCGGGCTGGGCAGGTGGCTCAGTGGTAGAGCACTTGCCTTGCATGCATGAGGCCCTGGGTTCGATTCCTCAGCACCACATAAGCAGGAAAAAAAAAGCCAGAAGTGGTGCTGTGGCTCAAGTGGTAGAGCACTAGCCTTGAGCTGAAGAGCTGAGGGACAGAGCCCAGGCCCAGAGTTCAGGCCCTATGACCAGATCCCCCCCCAAAAAAAAAAGTCAATGTCTGGGCTGGCCACGGAAGGTGATCCTCAGATCTCAGCTTCCTGAGTGGCTAGGATTACAGGCATGAGCTGCAGCTGGGACTGCAGGCGTGAGCCGCAGCTGGGACTGCAGGCGTGAGCCGCAGCCGGGATTACAGGCGTGAGCCGCAGCTGGGATTGCAGGCGTGAGCCGCAGCCAGGATTACAGGCGTGAGACGCAGCGTCTCGCTTCTGGAGCTTTTTTTTTTTGGTGCCAGTCCTGGGGCTTGAACTTAGTTGTCTCATGGCTCTTTTGCTCAAGGCTGGTGCTGCACCTCCATTTCTAGCTTTCTGATGATTCATTGGAGAGGAGGCTCATAGATTTTCCTACCCAGGCTGGTTTTGAACCACGATCCTCATGACTCAGCCTCCTGATTAGCTGGGATGACAGGTGTGAGCACCAGCGCCAGCTTCTCAGCCCCTTAACTAGCTAGAATTACAGGCATGAGCCGTGGACTCAGCTTTGAAACTGGTAACAGTGAACCGGCACCGCATTTGCCTTTTTGTTCTGTTCTAACCAAAGAGGCTGCACCCTACCTGTGCCCTGACCTTACCGCGCGGAGGCCGCACTCAGCCACACTCCACTTCAGCCCACCCCAGCTCAAGGAAGCCTGCAAAAACGCCAGGCACACCGAACACGCCTGTAATCCCGGCAGAGGCAAGAGAATCTTGAGTTTCAGCTTGGCCTGGACTTAAGGAGTTCAAGGCCAGACTAGGTAACACAGAGACCCTGTCTCAAACAAAAAAATAACACGAAGGGAGGAGGTGGGGTACAACTCAAGTGGTAAAGCGCCTGGCCTAGCTGCATGTATCAGGTCCTGGGTTCAATCCCCAGCTATGCAAATAACAACAACAATTGGAAAAGCAGAAAACAATGCTTCCTCCCCCCGCAACCACCACCAAAGTTCCTTTGGGGATTCTGGAAGATCTATTTATGTTATATACAATGAGGCATGCTGCTGATCACATATATGGTACATATGTGCACACCGGAGGGAAACTAGGAGGATGACACAGAACTAGAGGGAATCAGGAAAAACATACACCAGTGGCACCCATCAGCTGCACTGGACATTGACCAAAATGAACTAAGCAACTCGATGGCAGTGATGGGAGGGAGGGAACGAAAAACAAAAGAAATGTACATATCACCCAATGTGGAAGAAATAACTGTATCGCAAAGCTCATAGAACTCATAAATGTTATAGACCACGATAGACAATTTGCCCCATGAACGTTAGAATGTGTTTGTGGCTTTAACTAAACATCACTATCCCACAATAATGGGAAATTTGGGAAATTTATGTAATCACTTAATCACAATAAAGAATTTGAAAAAAAAAAATATATATATCTATACAATGAGGCTTACTGTGCGCGGGTAGACAGCTTACCACACATAAACCAGAGGAAATGTTTTGCCTCTTTTTGGGGGAGGGGGTGGAGAGGTTGTCAGTACTTCCACTCAGGGCCTAGGCCTGCCGCTTTCTCACCAAGGTGGGTGCTGTACCACCTGAGCCACAGCTCCACTTCCGGCTTTTTGGTGGCTCAATGGAGGTAAGATGCTCAGCTCTCGGCCTCTTGAGGCAGGATTACAGTGGCAGCCTGCTAGGCCCGGCCTGACTTCGTTACGGCTGCTGAGTTCGGGGGTTACTTGGGGCACCTCGTGAGCGCTGAGGGCGTGAGTCAGCAGTGGCGGCCGCTTACCTGCAGGTTGGAGAGCTGCGTGAAGGCTTTCTCACAGCCGGGGTGTGCGCATTTGTACGGTCTGTCCCCAGTGTGGATTCTGCACGGGTGAGAGAGAGGACAGGGCGGGTGAGCAGGCGCTGCAGGGCCGGCTCCGCAGCGCCCCCTGCAGGCGCCCTGTGCCGCCGGCCGCGGCGGCGGTCAGCTCCAGGTGAGCAGCCCCAGTGCTGGGGGGTGGGGGGGTCTCGGCGCACCCTCCTATAGTACCTGCCCCTCGGAATGGTCAGAAACAAGGTGAGCGCGGTGGCGGCGGTAAGGAGAAGGAAGGAAAGGACCGGGCTCGGCCCCCGTCGCAGTGTGAGCCAGCCGGGCATCGAGAAGGCCGAGGGAGGCTGCGCGCCAAGCCTTGTGGCCACGGATGGCAAGGCCAGCTCCCAGCGCGCTGACCTCTCCCCCACACCACAGGGCGCGCTGCTGTGTGGGCCTGGCCGGGCGCGTGCCCAAGCCCTGCTCCACGGGGCCTTCCCCACCATCGCCGCAGCTAGAAGCTTCTCGGGGCCTCTGGACAGGCCTCCGCGTCTTCCGGCCTGTGTCTCTTCTTTGTCCTCCCAGCCGGGGGCGGCGGCCTGCGTTCCCGTGGGGCCGCCTCGTGCACCGCGGCCGGGCCAGGACCCGGATTCCAGCTCAACTTGCGACCATCCATCAGCTCTAGCAGTTGCCATGTTCCGCTTCCCCCTGCTCCCTCCAGATCGGGGGGACGATGGGGCGCATCCTTAGGAAGTGGAAGCTTCTTGATCTTCGGAGAGTACTTAGCGCGGGCGTCTTGCGTCCTCCACTCCCGGCATTCCTGAACTGGTGGCTGGTGCCACTGGAGCGGCTCCGTCTCCTGCTCATCACCAGGGCTACAGGTGGGCACGGGCTTCTCCCATCCAACGCCTGGGGCTTGGGCGCGAAGATCTGAACTAACTCCATCTTGCAAGACGCATGCGCACATTTCCTTTTCCCGCGGGGAAGTGGGGGGTGCGGGGAGCAGTCCCGGCTTCCCTGGCTCCAGCGCCGTTCTGTCGTGTCCCCCAAAGCTCCGGCCCGGCACGCCACGACCTCTTGGCATCCACTCGAGTCCTCCTCCTCCTCCTCCTCCTCCAGCCAGCCTCTCCTCCAGCCAGGCGGGTCCCCCGCCCCCCCGCATGCGGGCTGCAGTGGGTGTCGGGGCGGGGGGGTGGGGAGGGCATGCCGGCGGGGCGGGCGGGCCCGCCCCTCTCCCTTACCGTGTGTGCTGCTGGAGGTGGGAGAGCTGGCGGAAGGCCTTCTGGCAGTAGGAGCAGTTGTAGGGCTTGGCGCCCGAGTGGATGCGGAGGTGCTGAGCCAGGTAGGAGGTGTTGGCGAAGGTCTTGGAGCAGTGCGGGCACTTGTGGGGCTTGATGGTCTCTGTGTGCATCTTGGAGTGGATCCTGCCGGGGGTGAGGGAGGAGAGGAGGAAGGAGGGAGGAGGGAGCACTCGCTCCGCGGGGGGCGATGATGGTGGGCGCGTGGGCGGACGAGCCCCTCCCCCCCAAACACAAGTCCGCCAGGGAGAGAGAGAGAGGCCATGCATCATCACCGATCGATCGATCGACCGCGATCGATCGCAGGTCGGGTGCTGGCCGAGAGGATGAAGAGCGCCACCTGCAGCTCCGGGACACCTTGTGCTCTGTCTGATTACGCCCTCCGCTCCCTCCCATGGTGTCCCCCGCCTTGGTCATGGGTACCCTGATTTCCACATGGTAACTGACCAAGAACAGCACCTGCCCTGCCCGCCCCCCAGCTGGACGCCCATGGCCGCCCTGGCCAGAAGGTGGGCTGCGCCGCACATCCCCCACCCCCCCAGTGGCACAGCCCCCGACTTGGGGATCGGAAATCACAACGCTCAAGCCCTCCCCCCGCCATGCATGTGTGTATATAGTTTATTTCTCAGACAGCTGGAGGTGATCGAGGATGCCAAAGGTTCGCAAAGACCCCCGAGGCACATGGCCTGGGGGGAGAGGGGGCACGCAGGCGTGGGCGCGCGCGCGGAGCGGGGTCGCGGCCCTTACCGTGTGTGCTGCTGGAGGTGGGAGAGCTGGCGGAAGGCCTTCTCGCAGAAGTTGCAGCTGTAGGGCTTGGCGCCCGAGTGGATGCGGATGTGCTGAGCCAGGTAGGAGCTGTTGGCGAAGGTCTTGGAGCAGTGCGGGCACTTGTGGGGCTTGGTCTCCGTGTGCGACTTGGAGTGGATCTGCATCTCCGACTTGGAGTAGAAGGTCAGCGAGCACATGCGGCACCTGGCCAAGGGGAGGGCAGCGTCAGGGCCTCGCCGCTGGGGGGCGCTGTGGAGCCCCGCTGCCCGCCTGAGCTGACCTAGAGGCCCGCGGGGAGGGGCCGCCTCCTCAGCCCGTGCCCACACCTGGCCACGCTCCCCGTGCGTGCAAAAGTGATCTCCACGCACAGACGTCCACTCGAGTCCTCTTGGGCCATGTCCGGTGGGACGGGGTGGGGAAAGGAGGATTCCCGAGGCCCTGGCCAGCTGGGCCTGGGCCCCCTACACTGCAGTTCAAAATCGTACTCCCCCAAACCCCTGCTGAAACAAGCCAGTAGCTATGGGGGTGTGGGCCGAATGGGAGGAGGCTACGCCGGGGCCCTGATCTTTCCTAGCACGCTGGAGCCAGGAGATGGAGGACAAAGTCACCTTGTAGGGGTTTCCCGATTGTCTCAGAAATGCCCTCAGCGCCCCTCCCCTCTGCTCCCCCCATAAGCTGCAACTCTTCAGAACAGAACCACAACATTTTTCCTAGAGCTTGAACTCGGCCTGGAGATCAGAGTTTCATGGACTTTCCTGCCTGGGCTGGCTTTGAACTGGGGTCCTCCGATCTCAGCCTCCTGAGATGCTGGGGTGCCAGGCGGGAGCCACCAAGTTCCTCAGTAAAGGCACGGGCAGCCAGCCGGGCTACAGGCCTTACAGGGATGCGATTGTCTGGACAACCGGACTACCAGTTCACCCAGCCCCTGGCCTCTGTCCGAGAGGCCACGTCTCCTGAAGGCCAGTCCGCAGGATGCGCCGATGGCAGTCTGCATTACCTGGGCTCTAGTCCAAGAGTGCAAGTTATAGGCTGGCATAGGAAGCCAGGCCTCAGCGTTTGGCTATGGGAAATGGAGAGACCGGCTACATCCAGGACATTGTGAGCTCAAGCGCCAGCCTCCATCAACAGAGGCTCTGAGCTGAAGTGGCCACGGCTTTGCTAGGACCAGAGCCCGCGGCTACAACACTGGCATTTTAATGCAAATAAAGCCGCTGAGTTCCACAGCACTCTTATCAAGAAAGTTAATTACATTAAAAAATGTCAGAGCAAGCTGGGCACTGGTGGCGCCCACCCATAATCCTAGCTCAGGAGGCTGAGATTTGAGGGTTACTGTGCAAAGCCAGCCCTGGCAGGGACAAGTCTTGTTTTTGAGAGTCTTGTTTTTGGTGTTGCGTGGTCCTGGGGCTTGAACTCAGGGCCTGGGCGCTGCTGTTCCTGAGCTATTTTTTGCTCAAGGCTAGCGCTCGACCATTTTGAGCCACAGCTCTACCTCTGGTTTTTGAGGGGTTCATTGGAGGTGAGAATCCCAGGGGGCACTTTTCTGCTCAGGTTGGCTTCCAACCCTGATCCTCAGATCTCAGCCTCCTGAGTACCTAAGATGAAGATGACAGCCGTGAGCCACGGACGCCTGGCCCCTGAGACTCTGATCTCCAATGAACCATCAGGAAACCACAAGTGGCGCTGTGGCTCCAAATGGCAGAGTGCTAGCCTTGAGAAGAAGAGCTCAGGGACAGCGTCCAGGCCCTGAGTTCAAGTCTCACGATCGACACAGACAAATAAACAAATCTGCTTCAGAAGTTCCCATTAGAGCAGAATCTGCAGAAACTGCTAAAAGATCATGACAATAGACTAAGCGATCTTTAAAGGCCGATGCGGGTTCAGTAGCTCCCTCCCGTCTGTTGCTGTGTTTCTCGGTGCCAGGCACCTGCAGCATTTTTTGCAGTTCATGGGATGGAGATGAGTCTCGTGAACTTTTCTGTCCAGGCTAGCTCTGAACTAAGATTCTCAGACTCGCAGCCTGGAGTATTACAGGCGTGAGCCACTAAACCTGGCTTATGTTTCCTTTCGTTCCAACCAACCTCCCAAAGAGTGTCCCCGGTTCAAAGGAGGCTGGGAAAGTGAGTAATTCGTCCAGAGGGGTGGCTGCTCACTACAAAGCCGTGTCGCCAAGCTAACACCCCCTTCCTGCCCAGTAGAGATGCTGGGCAGGCGCTGGGCAGGGGAAGGGGCCTAGATCACTGGCCAGTCGCTCTGGGAGTCAGATCACCCCGGGACCCCCACTCAGAACAATTGAGCTGCTTTCCCATTCTGAAGCCTCCGAAGCAGCGACTTGAGGCCCAGGTGAAGTCTACACGGGCCCCCGTGACAGGTTCCAGCCAAGGTAAAATGCAGGCTCGATACAAAGACCCAATAAAATTCCTCTCAGACTGTGTGGGCAACATACATACATACATTTATTTTTTCTCAAGAGGCTACCAGGCCAAGGTGGCCTCAAACCCTCGATCCTTCTGCCTCAGCCTCCCCAAGTGCTGGGATTGCAGGCATGCAGCCGGGCCTCACAAATTTTCCAGTTTAGATAGGGGTCCCCCGCTCCCCGAGGAACCTCATCGTCCTGTATACACACAGTTTGCACTACCAGCAACACCCCGGGTGGATCCCGAGCCCTCTGGGCAGTGGATGCTCAGCCTGTGATTTCTAACTGTGAAGTCGGATGAAGTGAGAGTCCTGAGCGATCTGACCTAGGCGAGTGGTGGCCAAGGCAGCCCTGTGCCCCACGGGAGCTAGTGCCCGGCCTCAGGACACACCCTGTGTGGCCACTGCAGCCCCAAGAGGGCCAGGGGCACACCACGGGGAAGGGGGGGGGCGCCATCCTGTTTACAGTGACCCGATAAATAGCCTGGATTTTTCCTCAGTTTTTAGGAGGGGTCGGTCGTGGGGCTTGAACTCAGGGCCTGGGCGCTGTCCCTCAGCTCTTCAGCTCAAACGCTCTACCACTTGAGCCACAGCGCCACTTCTGGTTTTCTGAGTGCTTTATTGGAGATCAGAGTCTCATGGATTTTCCTGCCCAGGCTGGCTTTGAACTGTGATCCTCAGATCTCAGCCTCCTGAGTAGCTAGGATGACAGACGGGAGCCACCAGTGCCCGGTGCTCAGATGCCCATTTTAACCATTTTTAATGCTCAGATTTCCCTCCGAACATTTCCACGGGACAGATGAGGGCTAGAATGATTCATGACTTATCTTCTCCTATTAGAGACACAAGGCTGGCGTGCTCCGAGCGGCAGAACTCAATCCTCCCAAATCCCAATCCAACGCTAGAGCAGAGGTCGCTGATGCAGGACATGCCAACTGGGAGCTTTCGTTCCGTTTTTTAAAGTTTACATCTATACCATGGAACCAAAGTGAAACTCCTTGAAGTAAATTTTTCCCTTTGGAACTTTATAGAGAATTCTGCATTTCTTTTCTTTTGCCAGTCTTGGGGTTTGAACTCAGGGCCTATGCACTGTTCCTGAGATTTTTTTTTTTTTTCCTCAAGGCTGATGCTCTACCACTTGAGCCACAGCGCCACTTCGGGCTTTTTCTGTGTCTGTGGTACTGAGGAATCGAACCTGGGGCTTCATGCGTGCAAGGCGAGCGCTCGACCACTGAGCCATCTTTCTAGCCCTAGGGGTCTGCATTCCGAAGGAATTATTTTTATCTAGGATAGTTAGTCCCTCTTCAATTGTACAGTGCTCTTTAGTCATGTAAGCATGGGGTCTTTCATGCATTCGACAAACAGCCTGGTGCTGGTGGCTCACGCCTGTACCCCGAGTTCAAACCCCAGAACCGGCATAAAAGAACACGATTCCAAGAACATTGAGGGGTGGAAGGCCTAGCAGAGTCCTTCCCACTGACCATGCCGGGAGGGGAGGGGGTTCACACACATCCCCATGAGGAGAGATCTTGACAGACCCGAACCCCGACAACAGCAGCATCTACACTGGCAGAGGTTTGTGTCCCGGTGGTCACGCTTGGAGCAGGTACAAACCCGCACGTCTAACGCACTGGAGGACACAGGGGTTTGCACGTTATCAAGGGATACACAACGGATCGCCTCAGTGAAAGGAATCAAACGTGTCAGGTACCTTTGGAATATGGTAGGATGGAAATGTTCCGGGAACAGTTAATTGTATAAAGTGGGGTACACCTGTAATAATAAAGCTGCAGTGAACTTGGGGATGACCAGCTGGAACCCCGCAGTGCTCAATACTTGGGCCCAGAAACTCTGCCCTCTGCTGGGGAGGGGGGAAGGGTGCGCTCCACGGCTCGAGTGGGCTAAGGCTGCACGCACGCACGTGACGTGACGTGGCTACCGCTCGACCTCCTGCTGATGCTCCCCGCCGTGGCGCGCTTGCTACCTCCTCCCGACACGCGGGAGGTGCGCGCAACTCTCCCCATTTTACAGATGAGGAAACTGAGGCCCAGAGAGGGGGGGGGAAAAAGGACTTGCCCAGGGTCACACAGCAAGTTCGTGGTGGAGCCGGGAACTGTATCCGTGAGCCCAAGGCTCTGTCCACTTCCTGTGCCGCAGTTCCCTTCGCTCCTAAAATGGGAACAACATTGCCCATCTCGGTACGCTAGGGACGACCCCCTGTCCCAGCCATGCACTCGGCCCTGTCCGCAGCGACTCCCCAAACCCGTGGGGAGGGGGGGCGGGGGGGGAGGGACAGGCGGGCACTGTGATGGATCTGCGCGTGGCGCCATATGCAAAAGCTGTGAACCACCGAAGAGCACCGACTTCTGCCATCAGCGGGGGCACAGTCCTTTAGAGGAGACACCCCAGAAAGGGTGTGCGTGTATGGGGGGGTCCTACTCCCCGCACCCCGGCCATACAGGGCCCCAGGGTGGGCAGATTCTTGGAAAAGGGCCGTGGGAGAGAGAAATCCTAGTCCGGCCTTCTTGTCGCTCGGCAGTTAAGGCTGACTAATAAAAAGGGGGGCAGGGGGTGCACGTGGGCAGCAGCTGACACATGCAGGAGGCCCGGGCCCGCCCTGCGCGGGGTGGAGGGGCAGGGCAAGCGGGCGCAGCGACCCTCTCTCTCCCCACGAGGCCCTGGCCCGTGAGTCCTACCTGTAGGTCTTGCCGTCTTTCTGGTGTCCGTCGTCCTCGGGGGCGAGGACATACGGGTCACTCATCTCGGGGAGCCCCGACTCCAGCATCCGCTTCTTCTTACGGCCCCGGGGCGCCTTGGGGGGGGCGCCACCACCACCGCCACCACCACCGCCACCGCCGCCGCCGCCGCCGCCGCCGCCACCTTCCTCCGGGAGAGTGGACCCCGCTTTCTTGGACAGTTCGGGGACCACCTGCAGGGCTTGGGAGCCGGGGGGGAGAGCGGAGACTATCATGGGAGCCGAAATGGGGAAGGTCTGAGCGGAGGAGGCTGTGGTCACAAGAGATCCGGAGGGAGACGTGATCACGAGACCCGGACCTGGGGGGGAGGGGGGGGAGACAGGTCAGGTGGGGTCCGGGGTCCCCCCTCCACCCCAATCCTGCCCTAGTTCCTTCTCATGACCCCCCCCCACCATGTGGCCTCGGAATCCCCTCCCCACCACCCCAACCCACGGGGCCAGGGAACCCCAGGCCAGCGGGGTGCCAACCCCTGACCCTGCTCCCTCCGGGGTGGAGAGATTTAACCCCACCCCCTTTTTAAACGGCCAGTCCTGGGGCTTGAACTCGGGGCCAGGGCGCTGTCCCCGAGCTTCTTTGGCTCGAGGCTGGCGCTCTGCCCTGGAGCCACAGCGCCACTTCGGACTTCTTCTGCGTGTGTAAGGGGTACTGAGGACTCGAACCCGGGGCTGCACGCGTGCCAGGCCTTCCCACCCCGAGACTCACCCCTTGATTGGCTCCCTTCTCTTCTCCACCGCTGCGAACAGGAGACGCCTTGAGTCAGAGGAGGAAAGAGGGTCACCTCGTCAAAAGCGGGGTCTCCGTGCGCACCCTCGACACTACTCCCCTGCACCCCGCCATGCCGAGCGCTGGGCCAGGCACACAGCAGGCGCTTAATAAAGAGCCGATCGCGAGCGTCTCGCATGCGCGGCCATCCCAGCTCCCCGGGGGGTCAGAGCCCCGCAGGGCTGGGGTGCTGATTCGTGGGGAGACCCCCTCCCCGGGGGCTGGGAGGAGGCTCACCGGCAGCCATGAGTCCGGTGGAAGGCACGGGCACCACCGTGATGTTCTGGGTGGCCGGCGCCTGGCTGTGCGGGGTCAGCTGCTCCGACTTGGCCTCCCCGTCCATGCTGATGCCCGAGGGGAGGGAGACTGAGGCAGGGACGGTGAGCAGGGTGGGGTAGTGGGGCGGGGCCAGCCCACAGCCCTTCTCCGGCAGCAGCTGGTCCTTCATCTTGTTGATGAACATCGTGTTTTCGATCTAGGGGAGGAGCGCGCCGAGCCACAGGTCAGGCGTGGTCCAGTCTCGCGCCCCCTTTCCCCCCCCAGCCAGGAAGGACACTCAGGGTTCGGGGGTTCAAGCACACGGCGCTCACCTGTCCTGAGACGGTGGGGATGGAAGGCCAGAAGTACGGGTTAGAATTGAAGTGAGATTCTTCCATTCTACCTGCGGGGGGAGAGAGAGCTGTTACAGGCCGGCCTGGGCGTGGGGTGCAGGGCCTCAGGCCCCCTGGGCTTCCAAGCATGGGGTGTGTGTGTGTGTGTGTGTGTGTGTGTGTGAAGACCTTGGTGCAAATGGCCCCTCTCAAAGGCAGGGACCCCGTTTTCTACTTCCCTGGAACCCCACGATGCCCAGCACACAGCTAGGCACCTCAGAAGGGCTGGATTAGAAGGATCACACAAGAACCCCTGGACACGAGCCACACGGGGTGCAGTCCTGAAACAGAGAGGGGGTGCTCTGCCTTACTAAGGGACAAAACCAGGGAGCCACCGGGCCGATGGGACAGGGCGGATCGCTTTCCTTGGAGAAAGGAGGTCAGGAGGAGAGGGGGGAGAAGCCGCCGGGGCCATGGGCTGGCCTCCTCCTCTGGCTCCTCCGGCCTTGTACCGGCCTCCCCGCCCCCCCCAACTCCATCTTCCTCGTCAGGAACTTTCCAATCTCTGTCTACAGTGCTCTGTAGCCTGAGCGGGTTTGAAGCCACATCGCAACAAGGAAAATGCAGCCCACCCGCGCTGGGGGGCGCCATGGGGAAGTCACGCCGTGGACCCCTTGACACACACCTCCAGATTTCGGGTGCTTGAGTTGTGTTTCTAGGGTTTCATGTGTGTTTTGCCCGGGGCCGACCTCTGACCCAGAGCCTCTCTCCTAACACGGTGTAGATCCCAGATGCGCCCGAGCATGCGCGCTGTAACTAACTCTGAGATATGGTCTCACCAAGTTTGTCCGCCTGGGTTGGCCTCCCCCTGCTTCAAAGCCTCCTGCGTGGCTGGAGTTACAGGCGTGCACTACCACGCTCAACCCAGAACCAAGTTTGGGGGCACCTGTTGAAATCTGGGGATGAAGCGGCCGCACTGAACGCGCCATGGTTGAAGAACACCTGTCCTGTCACTGAGTACATGCTTGCTGGACTGAGCAGTGGGAACAAGGGGATAAGGGGGTACACCGGAGGAGCACCCCAGACTTCCAGCTGAAGGAATTTACAACACGATATGCTCTTGCTTTGTATTTCTCCAATACTTTGCTTCTGGGAGTTCAAACTCCACTCTGTGGCTGATAGCTAAGCTTACGAGGAATGGGGAGAGGGAAGGGAGCTGTGGTTCAAGTGGTAGAGCGCCAGCCTTGAGGGGGAAAAGCTCAGGGACAGCGCCCAGGCCCTGAGTTCAAGCCCCACCCGAAGCCTGAAAAAAACAACCAGAATGACCATCTGAGGGTCTAGGCATCCATCCCTTTGCCAGCTCTAACATCCTACTAAACTGCTTCTCTGTCTAATAACTGGAACAGCATCAGAGGACAGGGCAGTTTAGAGGAAGAGACCGGTAGGGTGGCTCAGCGGTACACAACTTGCCCGGCATGCACCTGGCCCTCCATTTCAACCCCCAGCACCACAGGAAGAGCCATGGACTGGAGGCATGGAAGGAAAAAAAAAAAGAAAGAAAGAACAGGAAATAAACATTATCACCAAAGAAATGGGTTTCCTCGTGTGTGCGCCAATCCTGGGCCTACGCACTGTCTCTTACAAGCTTTTTTTTTTGCTCCAAGCTAGCATTCTACCACTTCCGCCGTGTCTTCATTTGTGTCTTTTTGCTGGCTAATTGGAGAAAAGAGTCTTCTGGCCAGGCTAGTGGCTCACACCTGTAATCTAGCTACTCAGGAGGCTGAGATCTGAGGATCGGGTTTGAAGCCAGCTCAGGCAGTAAAGTCCATATGAGATTCCTACCTCCAATAAACCACTCAGAAGAAGCCAGAAGTAGTGCTGCGGCTCCAAGTGGTAAAGCGCTCGCCTAGAGCACACGGAGGCTTAGGGACAGCGCACAGGCCCTGAGTTCAAACACCAGGACAGGCAAAAATAAAAAATAAATGTCTCCTGATCATTCCTGCGCAGGCTGACTCTGAACTTTGATTCTCAGATCTCAGCTTCGTGAGTAACTAGGATTACAGGCGTGAGCCACCAGACTCCCTCTATTTGAGAGAGAGGCTAATTACACTGCTCTGATCAGTGCACTGTATCAGGTAGACAATGGTCATATTCTACTCCACAAACATGAACAATGAAAACTACGTGTCCGTTATATTTTTACCACCACAGCGCACCAGGCACCCGTGGCTCATACCTGTCATCCCAGCTACTCCAGAGGCTGAGAGCTGAGCTTCCAAGCCAGCCTGGGCAGAAAAGTCCCCAGGAGACTCTCATCTCCCAAGAACCACTCCAAAACCCGAAGTGGCGCTGTGGCTCAAGTGGTGGAGCGCTCGCCTTGAGCTAAAGAGCTGAGGGACAGCGCCCAGACTTTGAGTTCAAGTTCAAAGAAAAAAGTTACCAGCATGCAGAGCTAAGAGTGACCAGGGCTGGTTTTGAACCATGATCCTCGGATCACAGCCTTCTAGTAGCTGGGATTACAGGTGTGAGCACCAATGCTCCTGGCCCATTCCAGGTGTTTAACAACAGCAAAGGAACAAGCCGTTCTGGACCACATCCCTCAATCCACCTCTTGTGAAACCTCGGGATAACGCATTGTAAGTAGTGGGGTCCAAATAAAAGGCCTCAACTTTCGGGGGCAAGTCAGGAGCAAGAGGCTCCTCACTGCCTGGACCCCCATTGTGCTGCTCTGCCCTGGGCCATAGAGAACCATCCAAAAGTTTCGGCAGGATTCTCAGATACAGATGAGCCCTAAGTCTTACGTTTCCTGGAGGGAATCCTGCCAAACCACCCATGCAGCCACGTGAACGCACAGAGTGACGCTCTGCTCTTCGCTTTGTTTTTTTTTTTTTCTGTGCTGGTCCTGGGCCTTGAACTCAGGGCCTGGGTGCTGTCCCTGAGCTTCTGTGCTCAATCCTACTGTTCTACCACTTGAGCTACATACAGCTCTATGTTCAAGTTTTTGATGGTTTACTGGAGATGAGAGTCTCATGGATTTTCCTGCCCAGGCTGGCTTCAAGCTACGATCCTCAGATCCCAGCCTCCCGAGGAGCTAGGGTGACATGTACTGAGCCATTTGTACCCCAGCAAATTATTACCTTTGTGCCAAACCTGGGGCTTGAACTCAGGGCCTGGGCACTGTCCCTGAGCTTCGTTTGCTCAAGGCTAGCGCTCTACCACTTGAGCCACAGTATTACTTCCAGCTTTTTGTTTATGTGGTACTGAGGAATCGAACCCATCCCCAGGCCGGTTGCATAAATGTCCAACCCCAGCACTTGGAGAGCCAAGACAGGAGACTCCCAACTTTGAGGTGAGCAAACCCTGGACTCATAAAACCAAACAACATGGGCTGGGCAGGTGGCTCAGTGGTAGAGTGCTCGCCTAGCATGCATGAGGCCCTGGGTTCGATTCCTCAGTGCCACATACACAGAAAAGGCTGGAAGTGGCTGGTGCTGTGGCTCAAGTAGAAGAGCGCTAGTCTTGAGCAAAAGAAGCTCAGGGACAGTGCCTAGGCCCTGAGTTTAAGCCCCAGGACTGGCAAAAAACAAAAACCACAAAACAACAAAAAAGAGCTGGTTTGTCCTGGGATAGGAGGAGGAAGCTTCTGTTATAGCTCAAAGAAAGAAAGAAACAAACAAACGAACTAGTATTTGGAAAAAATGCTAGTGGATTTGGGCTCTAGGGAGGGACCAGCGGTTCACACCTGGAATCCTCCTTACTTAGGAGGTTGATATCTGAGGAGCGTGGTTTGAATCCAGCCTGGCCAGGAATATCCTAGAGACTCTTATCTCTGATGAACCACCAAAAGAGCCAGAAGAGGGTGTGGCTCAAGTGGTAAAGCACCAGGCTTTAATGGAAAAGCTGAGGAACAGTGCTCAAGCCCTAAGTTCAAGCCCTGGTGCTGGCACAAACAAATAACAGTAATAATTAAGCAACAACATCCCCCCCTAGACAAGGTAACCTTGAGAAAACCTTGGAGAGTCACAGACACTTCTACCAGCCACGACTACACAGGCCACTCATTACAAAGAAACCACCCAGAAGTAAAGGGTTTAGTGATCAGCTACAAGGTACAGCAAAAAACAGCAGACACAGCCAGGTACCAATGGCTCACATCTGTAATCTTCTTTTTGGGTCAGCTGTGGGGTTTGAACTCTGGGCCTGGGCGCTGTCCCTCAGCTCTTCAGCTCAAGGCCAGTGCTCTACCACTTGAGCCACAGCGCCACTTCGGGTTTTCTGGTGGTTCATTTTGGAGATCAGAGTCTCATGGGGACTTGATTGCTCTGGCTGGCTTTGAACCGCGATCCTCAGATCTCAGCCTCCTGAGTAGCTAGGATGACAGGCGTGAGCCACCGGCGCCACATCTGTAATCTTAACGGCTCGGAAGGCTGAGATCTGAGGCTCGCAGTTCAAACCTAGCTCAGGCAGCAAAGTCCATGAGACTCTTATTTCCAATTAACACCAAGAGATGGAAGTAGAGTTGTGGTGGTAGGGCTCAAGTGGTAGAACACTAGCTTTGAGTACAAAAGTGTAGGGACAGCTAGCTCCCAAGCTCAGAGTTCAAGCTCCTAGACTGGCGTATACACACACACACACACACACACACACACACACGATCAATCTGAGGGTTGGAGGCATGGCTTAAGTGGTCGAGCACTTGCCTACTATGGAGAAGGTCCTGGGTCCTCTCTTCAGGACTAGCACCAAAAAAATATGCATATGTCAACCAACATGAACCAATGAAAATGAATGTAAGGCACTCAACTGGGCCTGTTCTATTGGGCTCATTCCTGTCATGGGAGCTATTTGAGAGGCTCAGATAAGAAAACCCTAGTTTGGGCTGGGCAGGTGGCTCAGTGGTAGAGTGCTTGCCTTGCATGCATGAGGCCCTGGGTTTGATTCCTCAGCACCACATAAGCAGAAAAAGCCGGAAGTGGCGCTGTAGCTCAAGGGCTAGAGCATCAGCCTTGAGCCGAACAGCTCAGGAATAGTTTCCAGGCCCAGAGTTCAAGCCTCACAACGGATAAGTAAATAAAGAAATAAATAGCCGGGCACTGATGGCTCACGCCTGTCATCCTAGATACTCAGGAAGCTGAGATCTGAGGATCGCAGTTCAAACCCAGCCTATGCAAGAATGTCCGTGAGACTCTTATCTGCCATAAACCACTAGAAAACCGGAAGTGCAGCTGTGGCTTAAGCGGTAGAGCCATCGCCTTGAGCTGAAGAGCTGAAGGACAGCGCCCAGGCCCTGAAAACCCCCCCCCCCACACACACACACAAAAGCTGGAAACAGCACGGGTGGCTCACTCCTGCAATCCCACATACTCAGGAGAAATCTGAGGATGCAAGTTTGAAGCCAGCCCAAGCAGACACGTGCATGAGAGCCACACCTCCAACTGACAAGCAAAAAGCCAGCTGCCTCGTGGCTCACATCTGAGAACCAGGTTGGAAGCCAGCCTGGACAGGAACGTTCACGAGACTCCAACTTTAAAAAAGCTAGAGGAGCAGTGGCTCAAGTGGTAGAGCGCCAGCCTTGAGCAAACAAGTTCAGGGACAGCGCCCAGGCCGTGAGTTCAAGGCCCAGGACCAGCACCTAAAAACAAAAGCCAGTAGAGGCAAGGCTCAATGAAGAAGCCTCATGGGGGAAGAAGGCAAGTGACGAGCGTGAGCCCCGAGTTCAAGCCCACCCGCACACAAATAGAAAATACAACCCAGGGGGTTGGGAAGGTAGCTTAGTGGAAGAGTGCTTGCCCAGCATGCATGAAGCCCTGGGTTCGATTCCACAGTACCACATATGCAAAAAAAGCCAGAAGTGGTGCTGTGGCTCAAGTGGTAGAGTGCCAGCCTTGAGCCAAAGAAGCTCAGGGACAGTGCCCAGGCCCTGAGTTCAAACCGAAGGACTGGTGCGTGTGCACACACACATACACATGCATGCACACGTGCACACACACACACACACACACACACGCGATACAACCAAGCCAGGCACCAGTGGCTCACATAAGTCATCCTAGCTATTCAGGAGGCTGAGATCTGAGGATCACAGTTCAAAGCCAGCCCAGGTAGGAAAGTCTGTGAGACTCTGATCTCCTGTGAATCACCAGAAAACCAGAAGTGGTGCTGTGGCTCAAGTGGTAGAGTGCCAGCCTTGAGCACAGAGAGGCTCTGGGTCAGAACTCAGTCCCTGAGTTCAAGGCCCAGGACAGGTTTAAAAAAAAAACCAAAAAACAAACAAGTGGGGCCTGGTAATTAATTCATCTTTGTAATCCTACCTATGCAGGAGGTAGGTAGGGGGACAGTGGCCTGAGGCTGTCCGGGGCAAAATGTTCAAGACCCTGGGGGGGGGGGGGGGGAAATGACAGCAAAAAGAGCTATAGGGGGTTGGAGGCATGGCTCAGGAGGTAAGGCACCTGCCCATGACTGAAAGCAGCAGCAGATACCAAGTCCAAGTCCCAGACAAAAAACAATGGCAAACAAACACTGTAGGTGTGACTCCTGTGGTAGTTGCTTGTCTAGCAAGTGGAAAGCCTTGAGTTCAAACCCCAGCAGTCAAGACACAATAAAAGGAAAAGGGGGCGGGGGGGGGGGGGAGGGGACTTAAGTCACTCCACTGAGAAAAGAAAAAAATTCCAAAATGCACAACTACACCAAGTTCGTGTTACCTCACAATGCCAAAAGAAGAAAGAGCCCGCCGTGGCTCACACCTGTCATCCCAGCCTCTCAGGAGGCTGAGATCTGAGGATCATGGTTCAAGGCCAGTCCGGGCAGGAAAGACCATGAGACTCTGATCTCCAATAAACCACCAGGAAACCGGGAGTGGCACTGTGGCTCAAGGGGTAGAGCGCCAGCCTTGAGCTGAAGAGCTCAGGGACAGCGCCCAGGCCCAGAGTTCAGGCCCCACGACCGACCAAAAAAAGAGCCCTATGAGGGACCAATCGCTCGCTCGTTCTCTCTGGTTCTAAGAAGAGTGAAGGACCCTTCCAACGGGACCTGCGCCATTTCCACGATGACACCCATGAACTGACTCCATCTCTCCTGGGACGGACCATGCTGGCACAATCGGAACCTGGCCTGCTCCGAGGCTGACATCCCCACTGTGGCTTCTACACGGGGCCCCGGGGGCCACGGTACCCGGCGCCCAGTGCAGTGACTGAGCTGAAGGTCCCTTTGCCTTGTCTCTTCCATTGCAAATGGGAAATGTGGGAAGGAAAATCACATACCCCTGGACTTGCAGCTCAATGGCACAGCATGCGTGTAGTATGCACAAGGCTCTGCTTGATCCTCAGCACTAACAAAACCCTAGTTCAACACATGCATAGGTACACACGTATACACATACATACACCTGTGTACCTCATATATGCTTACTGTACTGAAATGTGTGTTTGTGTACAAAGTAAAAATTAAGGAGATAAACAAGACCAGGAAATATGTAACACTTAAAACATCAGCGTTAGCTGGGCGCCAGTGGCTTTTGCCTGTCATCCTAGCTACTCAGGAGGCTGAGATCTGAGGATCCTGGTTCAAAGCCAGCCTGGGCAGGAAATGTCCGTGAAACTCTTATCTCCAATAAACCACCAGAAAACCAGAAGTGGCGCTGTGGCTCAAGTGGTAGAGAGCTAGGCTTGAGCTGAAGAGCTGAGGGACAGCGCCCAGGCCCCGAGTTCAAGCCCCACCACCAAATAAATAAATAAATAAATAAATAAAACATCAGCTTGTCTTCAAAACCTATGGAGAATAAACTTCATCACCCAGCTGGAAATTGATTAACCCATTATTCTCATTATTTAGGTCTGGAATTCTCCGTCACTCTTGCCCTCAGCTTCCTAGTGATAGAGAGGATTGCAGGCTGAGGCCACTGTGCCCAGCTGAAGTGGGTGTTAAAACTTCAGGTAGGCGCAGGTTGCTCACGCCTGTAATCCTGGCTACTCAGGTGGCTGAGATCAGAGGATTAGGGTTCAAAGCCAGCCCAGGCAGCCCAGTCCATGAGACTCTTACCTCCAGTGAACCACCAAAAGCAGGTAGTGGAGCTGTGGCTCAAAGTGATAGAGCACTAGCTTTGAACACTAAAAATCAGGGACAGTGCCCAGGCTCACAGTTCAAGCACTAGGACCAACACACACACACACACACACACACACCCAGGGACAGTGCCCAGGCTCACAGTTCAAGCACTAGGACCAACACACACACACACACACACACACACACACACACACACACACACACACACACACCCCTACTTCTAAGATTGAAAGTGCTGAACTCAAAGCCTCAAATGCATGCATGGCTATTTCCAGACTTCTGAAATGTTCTCTTATTACCACGAAGCCTCTGAATTTTGTATTCTCTCAGACAAACTTCTAAAGCCTACTCCATTGAATTTTACCCACTCCAAACTAGCTAAGAAACAATACTCATTTCCTCCCAGAACACTTCATCTGTCACATCAAATACAAATAACCTCAAGTCACAGATTCGAATCTCTCCACAGATCCACCTCAACACCTTCCACTAGAACATGAAGGACAGAAATCCCATGCTAGCAGGGTGCCAGTGACACACACCTGTAATCCTATTCGAGGCTGGGAGGTGAGGATCAAGTTTCAAAGCCTGCCTGTACAGCAAAGTCTGTGACATTTCTCATCTTCAACTAACCAGCAAAAAGCAGGAAGTAGAGCTGTGGCTCCAGTGGTAGAACACCAGTGTTGAGATAAAAAAACAAAAACCAGGGACAGCACCCAAGTGCTGAGTTCAAATCCCAGTATGGACACGGATAACAACACAAAACTGAAGAATAAAGAAGCAAAGAAACAAACCTCACTCTAAACTTCGCCCTTCAACTCATAAATCAGGCCATCCCTTGGATCTTATCTGAGAATCAATTTCTCATGTGCAAACAATACA
The DNA here is from genome assembly GCF_019054845.1 of Dipodomys spectabilis. Classification (NCBI taxonomy): domain Eukaryota; kingdom Metazoa; phylum Chordata; class Mammalia; order Rodentia; family Heteromyidae; genus Dipodomys; species Dipodomys spectabilis. Next base: position 246,091 of record NW_024871390.1, on the reverse strand, counting down.
ACCCTCTCCAGAGGCCGATGGTAGACACTTAACATTTCACTCCCAGTAGTGAGCAAAGGTGACAAGAGGTGCAGGACCAACTTTTCACACAAGAAAACTTCGCTTTCCTTCCACAGCCCACTCGGGTATTACACACCACTCCGCCGCCTCCAAGAACTCTTGTCACATTGTCCCAAAGGGAAAAACTTTTTTTTTTTTTTTAAATTATGATTCCCTCTCCACACCTCTCCCCCCTTCCATCCAAACTTAAGACAAGCCATGAGTCCCAAATTGTCTTACCCTCTCTCTCTCTTCCTCCTGGCGTCTTAGTCCTTGGCCTTTCCAGGGCTCCTGAACTTTCTGTAAACAAATTGTCTAGGTTACAGGGCCTGCACGGGTGCAGAATCTCAGCAATTCCTCGACTCTCAGCAGTCAGTCTGGGATGGGCCCCACCACGTCCCAATCAGTAAGAAGTCAGAGACAAGAAGGGCAGGAGCGAGTGTCTCTTCCCGCTTTCCGGGTGATGAAGGGAGATCGGTCCAATTCTCAAGGGGGGAAGGGGGGGGGGGGGAAGAAAAACAAACGACCAACTCTCAAAACACCAGTTTGTGGGTGCCACCTCCTAGGCTGCCGGCCACAGGTCACCAGGGCTCAGAGCACAGAAGAGATGGCAGAAGGGGGGGGGGGGGGGAAGGTCTCTGGGCCTCTACAAGTGGCTTCGGAAGGCCAAGCTGATGGCTAGGGAGGGGATGCCCAAGCTCCTGGGTCGGGCACCGCGCCAAGTTCAGGCCCAGCCACTTCCTCCAGCCTCCCCCCCACCCCGCCCCGTTACTTCTGCGAGGACTTCGCCCCCAGTGCGTCCCCCCCCCGAGGCCTGGCGCGGCCTCCCCGGGCCCGCACGGAGGGGGGGGTCTCGCCAAGCGGGGACCCTCAGCGGTGCCTCCCGCCCCCCCCCCCCGATCACCCTGCGACGCCCCCCACGGCCCGGGGAGCGCTCGGCCCGTGTCACCCCCCCCCCCGCACCCCGTCCCGCTCAGAGGCCGCGCCGGGGGGCGTCCCGCCCTCGCCTCTCCGGGGAGCTGAACTCTGCCACCCACCAGCCAGGCACCCGCCCCCTGGGCCCCCCCATTCCGCCCCAGCGCCCGCTCCTCCAGAACCACTTCCGGTTCCGGGACGGACACACAGTCAAATCGTGGATGGATGGCGCCCCCCCCCCCCCCCCCGCACACACTCACACTCCCCGCGTCCCGTCCCCGCCCGCCACCCCCCCCTCCCGCCCCCCGACGCCGGGGAGGGGGCGGGGAGGAGCGGCGCGCGCGCCCGCCGCGAGCACTCACCCGGCGGCGGCGGCGGCGGCGGGGCCTGGGCGGCGCGGGCGGGCGCGCGCGCGCAGGGGCGTCGTTTGCGGGCGCCGCGGGCGCGCGCGCGGCGGGGGGCGCGCGGGAAGGCGCGCGGGACGCCGCGGGGCGGGGGCGCAGGCGGCGCGCGGGGCCCTCCCTCCCCTCCGCTGCCCTCCCCTCCGCTGCCCTCCCCTCCCGCACACTCACCCGGAAGTGCTGTCGCGGCTCGCGCTCCCGGGAACCCCGCGCCTTCCACGCCCCCCTCCCGCCCTCCCCCACACGGGCTCCGAGAGGACTCGGCGCGCGGAGAAGGCGGGGAACCGGAAGCGGGGAGGGGAGGGAGGGACACAGCGCTGGAGGGGAGGGGGGGACGGCACTGAGGACAGGGGCGGAGTGAGTGCCCAGGCCGAGTCACTTCCGGAGGCGGCCAGGGGACTTCCGGCGCAGGACGGGCTCCCGGGGAGTCAGGGCGGAAGTTACGAGGGAAGGGCGGAAGTGGCTTCTGCCCTGGGAAGACGTTTGACGAGGCGGAGGTGACGTCGCGACGCCGGAAGTGGCGGGGAGTTAAGGGCGGAAGCCCAACGCTGCAGCTTCCTCCGGGAAGGAGTTGGGGCGGGAGGCGCGGCGGGTTCATGAATTATGCACCGAGGTACGAGGGGCGGCGTGGGTTCTGAACACTTGGGGGGCCGGGGCTTCCGGGCGCCCTAGGAGGGGCTTCGGTGTGCGCATGCCCCGGTGACGGGGCTCGAACCCCGGGCCTGGGCGCCGTCCTTCAGACTTTTCACTCGAGGCTGGCGCTCCACCACTTGGGTCACAGCTCCAGCCCAGCTTTTTGCTGGCTCCTTGGAGATCCGAGTCTCAGGGTCTTTCCTGCCCAGGCTGGCCTCGAACCGCGATCTCAGATCTCCTGGGTAGCTAGGGCCCCCGGCCTGAGCCCCTAGGCTCTTTGCTTTGACATGTGAACACTCACTGCTACCCGACGTCCCCTCTGCTCGCCTCCTGCACCAAGGTACGCCCTTCCCTGCTGGGTCCCCAGATCCTGGTCCTCACTGACTTGTCACAAGACGTTTGTCGCCTAAGCTACAGTTCATTACAAACGCCTGCTGTGAAGTGTCCCAGGAAGCCTTCCCTGATTGCTCCAACCCAAACATGGTCTCGATTCCCACAGCCAGCATTGTCTACAGCGTCCTTCATCCCCCCAACCCCACAACACCCCCCTCTTAATAACGAGGTGTGAACTCATGCTCCTTTTGCTTGTTTGCCTGGATGGTGCTGTACAGTTGAGGCTTGCCCTCCAGCTCGGTTTTTGCTTGTCGGTCATGGGGCTTGAACTCAGGGCCTGAGCTTTTCCCTTTAGGCTGGTTCTCTACCACTTTGAGCCATAGTACCGCTTCCAGTTTTTTGGTGGTTCACTGGAGATAAGAGTCTCACAGACTGTCCCACCTGGGCTGGGTTTGAACTGTGATCCTCAGATCTCAGCCTCCTGAATAGCTAGGATGACAGGCGTGAGCCACCAGCACCCAGTTAGTATGTGAGACTCTTATCTCCAGTGAACCACCAAAAAACTAGAAGTGGTGCTGTGGCTCAAGTGGTAAAGCACTCGCCTTGAGCTAAAGAGCTCAGGGACAGCGCCCAGAGTTCAAGCCCCAAAACGGACCCAAAAAAAAAGAAGAAGAAGAAAAAAAAACCACCTTCCTGCCCAGGTGGGCTTTGAACCAATACCCTCAGATCTCAGTCTCCTGAATAGCTAAGATTACACGCATGAGCCACCAGCTCCCCCCCCTTAGTCTATACTTTAATGGTGTTTTAGCTATTTCACGTATGTGATTTCTCAGTAAGATTGTCAGCATCTCAGAGAAGAAACTATTCGCAAGCTTGAAGACATAACAGATGCGGAGTAACTATATATTGTTTCAGTAACTGAGGGCTGCTACAAACCTTCGTCCTCATCTGCTCAGAAACCCGCTGGGCTCAGCTGTGTTTTGGTTAGAGCAGAATTAAGGTCCCTCTTCTCAACAGTAATGGCTCCTGGGGGAGAAGGAAAAATTTTCCCTAACAAATAATCGTGCCTATCTTTATAGATCTCAAAAATAAGACTCAGAAGGTTTATTTTGTACCAGGTATCAGGCCTGGAAGCTCAATCTCACATTCTCACTTGGCTTTTTCTCTTAAGGCTAGTGCTCTACCACTTGAGCCACACACCTCCACCTCTGGCTTTTTCATGGTTAACTGGAGAGAAGAGTCAGAGTCACTGATTTTTTTTTTCAGATTTTATTTATTTTATTTTATTTTTTAAGATCTCAGTGTCTGGGGCTGGGAAAGTGGCTCAGTGGCAGAGCGCTTGCCTTGCATGCCTGAGGCCCTGGGTTCCATTCCTCAGCACCACATAAGCAAAAAGAAAAAACCGGAAGTGACGCTGTAGCTCAAGTGGTAGAGCGCTAGCCTTGAGCTGAAGGGCTGAGGGACAGCCCCCAGGCCCAGAGTTCAGGCCCCACAACCGGACCCAAAAAAAAAAAAAGATCTCAGTGTCCGAAGGAGCAAGGATTACAGGCATGAGCTATGGCACATAGCTGGATTTTTTTTTTTTTCTTTTTTGGGGGGGCAGTCATGGGCCTTTGAACTGTTGGCTTGGGAACTGTCCCTAAGTTATTCAGCTCAAGGATAGCACTCTACCACTTTGAGCCACAGCACCACTTCTGGTTTTCTGGTGGTTCATTGGAGATAGGAGTCTCATGGATTTTCCTGCTTCAGCTGGCTTCGAACTGTGATCCTCAGATCTCAGCCTCCTGAGGAGTTAGGACAGACACCAGCACCTGTCTTAATCCTTAGGAGGCAAAGATCCAACTATTTGGGCTGATTTAAGGCTAGGTCAGCAAAAAAGGAAAAGAACTCTGGGCCTTGGCGCTGTCCCTCAGCTCTTCAGCTCAAGGCTACCATTTGAGCCACAGCGCCACTTCCACCCTTTTCTGCTTATGTGGTGCTGAGGAATCGAACCCAGGGCTTCATACATGCAAGGCAAGCACTGAGCCACCTTCCCAGCCCAGGAAAAGAAAATACTGATGAGATCTCATTTTAGCCAATAGCTCAGTGTCATCCCAACCATTTTGGGGATGGAAATCTGGAGGATTGCAGTTCCAAACCTGCCTGGGCAAAGTTCACAGAACCTCATCTCAACAGAAAAAAAGCTAGATGCAGAGATGCATGCCTGTCACCTAAAGTATCATGGAAAGCCCAAACTAAGAGGAATTGTGGTCCAGCCTGGGCCAATAGCAAGACCCTGTCTCCCAAATAACGTAAGCAAAAAGTAGCAGAGGCATGTCTCAAAAGATAGAATGCCTGTCTGGCAAGCAGAAAGCTCTGGGTACAAACCTAGGACCAACAAGAAAAAAAGACAAAAGCAACAGCCAAATAGTAATAATCACTTTACATTCAGGTTCTCTTGTGCCTAACTCCTCTGTTATATATAAGTGGCAAGTTTGTGTGTTTCAATCCTGGAGCTTGAACTCAGAGCTTAGGTGCTGTCCCTCCCCACCCCCACCCCCCCCGCCCCCACTTTTCTTTGTGGGTAATGGGGCTTGAGCTCTGGACTTGGGCACTGTCCCTCAGCTCTTCAGCTCAAGGTTGGTGCTCTACCACTTGAGCCACAGCGCCACTTCTGCTTTTCTAGTGGTTTATAGGAAACAAAAGTCTCACGGACTTTCCTGCCCGGGCTGGCTTTGAACCATGATCCTCAGATCTCAGCCTCCTGAGTAGCTGGGATGACAGGCGCGAGCCACCAGCGCCTGGTGCAGATCTGAAGTTCTTTAAACACCACAAAGCTTTGGAGGCCTCACGGAGGGGCGGAGGGGGAGGAGGACTGAAGTCATTTTAATCAGGGTTCCCAGCTGGCCCGATTTCCATCTTGAATCATTTCCACACTAGCTCTGGGCCTGGGAGTTCCCTCCTCACTGGGATTTCCCCAATCTGAGTCGATCTGAGCTGCCACGGTAAGTATTTCAGTTGGGTGCAGGCTGGCTGAGTCATTTGGTACTGAGAAATTGTGCCTGTTACCTAGTGTCCAAGAACTTTCTAGGGCCAAGCCCCGCGATCAACAAGAAAAAAAACAGAGGGACAGTACGGTCATTGCTGTGTGTGTGTGTGTGTATGTGTGTGTGTGTGTGTGTTTGTACATGCCAGTCCTAGGACTTGACCTCAGCACTCTACCACTTGAACCACAACTCCACTTCTGGCTTTTTGCTGGAGCTAAGAATCTCATCAACTTTTCTGCTACCCAAGCTGGCTTCGAACCATGATCCTCAGACCTCTCCGTCTCCTGAGTTAGCGGTGATAGTAAGCGTGAGCTCCCAGCGCCCGGCTAAAGTCTCTTGTTTTAACTCTAGGAGAAAAGGCCGTTCCTCAGGGTTGCGTGATGGTTCATCTTCATCTGTGATCATTTCTGTAGAACAATCCACAAGCCCAGGGTTTGTCCCCTTTCTCCTCTGTCGTTTGGAAGGAGGTACTGAGGAACAAGGACCGGGTAAGGATCTGGTGTCCTGCTGGTATATTCTAATTTATTTCAATTTGGGGAAACAGTCTAATCAGGCGGTAATTAATTCCCTCTTCATTAGGGGCCTTCACGTGTGCCTGGTGCATATGGATGAGCCCCGGGTCACAATGTCCCTCGGAAAAGGCTGCTGAAGGTGATAGTACTTGAAAGTCCCTCCCTGTGTCAATACCCGCCCCCCAAGACTTGATTTCGGGGGGGAATACGGACCCACAGCAGCCCTTGCCTTCAGCTGGGTTGATCGAGCCGGCCTCAGTGAGCACGAGCCCACAACCTGTTTTGTGCATTTAGTGCCAGTACTAGAACTCAGGGCTGGGCACTTCTAACTTGTCTTTTTAATCTTTCTTTTCTTTACTCAGGTTGGTACTCTACCACCTGAGCCACACCTCCACTTCAAGCTTTTTGCCAGTGCACTGCAGCTTAAGACTCTCCTGGACTTTTCCTACCCAGGCCGGGTTCAACCCACCCTCCTCGGATCTCCCCCTTCTGAGTCGCTGGGATTACAGGCATGCGCCACCGTGCCCGGCTTCCTGTCATTGCTTGATCACTCTTCGCCTTAACTTAATTCTCTTCCCTGAGGGGAGGCTGGCACCTTCAACAGGCACACTGCTCCAGTCTGGAATAATACCTCTGCAATGAGACACAGCCTCACTCCCCCACCCGTAAAACAACACCTACCAACACATCTGCATCCTGCCTTCCAGCCCGTAAGAGAAGCAGGTACAGCCCTGGGCTGCCCACAGTGCCCTCTGGCACGCGCATGCGCGCACACACACACACCATGGTCTCCTATCCCTCCTTGGGGGCTACCCTATTTCTAGGGAGCAGGTAGGGGCATAAATGGGGGGGGGGAGGAACTGGGGTGGTTACCATGACAACGGAGCCTAGCAACAGCTGAGAAGCTGATGTGTAGGCCACAATGGAGGCTTCAGAGGTGACTGATCCCAGCTGGGCAGCCTGCGTGCCCTCCCCCCAACACACCCCGTAATTCCACCCCCGTACCCCAGCAAGTGCCTCTTTCTCAAGCAAGGGCAGAGGAGGAAAACTAATCAGATGGCCACAGGCCTTCTCAGGAGACATTTTTTTGGGGAGGGGACAGCTGCAAATGGGGGCCAATTAGCAGGCAAGGACAAAAATAAACAAAGCGGGCCAAGCTCGCTCCTCCATCTCCTCTGCGCCATCTTTCTCTTCTTCCAGCTCTTCCCCTCCACCCGTCCTAGAAGTTCTCTCTTTGCTGGCTTGCGCCGTTGCCTGGCCTATATAATTACCCCCTCCCTCCTTTTCTCTTGACCTTCACAGACGGGAACCACAGAGGCACACTTCCGATTCCAGTTCTGGTTCTTTCCATTTCCAGACTGCGCATCCGCACCCTCCCTCCGCTTTTTCCTACTTCTCCTATTCTGTCCCAACTGGAAGATGCCCATGGAGGCTGAGATCTGAGGATCGCAGTGCAAAGCCAGCCTGGGCAGGAAAGCTCCTGAGAGTTGTCTCCAGTTAAGCAGCAAATTGCCAGAATGGAGGTGAGGTTCAAGTGGTAAAGCATCAGCCTTTTTTGTTTTTGGGAGGGGGAACCTAAGGGATAGCACCCAGGCCCTGAGCTCAAGCCCCAGTATAGACAGACAGACAGACAGACACACACACACACACACACACACACACACACACACACACGATCGCCATCAGTCCCATTCAGCTGGCGCAGGTCAGGTCCAGTCAGACCCTTCTTCCTCTCCTCCCTGCCTGCCCTTCCCCTCCTCTTCCTCTTCCGAACTGCCGCACTTGGAGTATCTTGCAAAGGCTTTATTTGAAAATTCTGAAACTTAACATCCCACAAGAATTCAAGGTAATCACCACGAGAAGAGAATACAAAAATATATATCACAGCGAGGAGCCAGGTGTCATGGGGGGGCAGGCGGAGGGGGGGCCCGGAGGAGGCGGGAGACGTGGTGGAGACAGCTCCTGATGGCCTCGAACCAGCCCCAGCCCCTGGCAGCCTACCCTGAGCTCCGGAGGCCCGAAAGGAGGCCGGGAAGTGGAGGCCTGGCTCAGGCAGGGGGAGACTCACAGACAGACAGCCAGGACAGACAGAACGAGGAGGACTTGGGAAGGACAAATGGAGAGTCTCTTTGTCATGGAATGCAGCAGGGGACTCCCCAAATCCCCACCCCTCCCACACCCAGACCTTCGGTCATGGGGGGCCCCAACTACCCCCACGGGGCCGGGGACGGGGGAGGGGGGGTGACGCGGGGCGTGAGGAGGGCTGGGGCGGAGGAGGGGCGCCAGGAGCCCCGCCGGCCCCGCGCCCACCCCGGGCGGCATGCAGAGGCCACGGACACGGGCCGGCGGGGGCGGAGGAGGCGGACGGACAGCAGGACCCGCCACGCCAGTGCACCTGACACGGCCCTGGCGGGAACCACGGCCGGCCGCGGCCTGGAGTGTGCGGCGATGAAAGACGGGGAGACGCGGGTGCGGAGGCGCGCGCACGGGGGTGGGGGCGGGCGCGCGCACGGGGGTGGGCCGGGGTGGGGGCGGCGCGCGCGCACGGGGGTGGGCCGGGGTGGGGGCGGCGCGCGCGCACGGGGGTGGGGGCGGCAGGCGCGCGCACGGGGGTGGGCCGGCGGGCGCGCGCACGGGGGTGGGCCGGGGTGGGGGGCGGCGGGCGCGCGCACGGGGGTGGGCCGGGGTGGGGGCGGCGGGGCGCGCGCGCGAGGGTGGGCTGGGCTGCGCAGGCGCGCACGCGAGGGCAGGGCCGGGGCCGAGGTGCGCACGCGAGGGCGGGGTGGGGCCGGGCGGTGCAGGCGCGCGCACGAGGGCGGGGCCGGGGCGCGCACGCGAGGGCGGGCTGGGCTGCGCAGGCGCGCACACGCGGGCAGGGCCGGGGCCGAGGCGCGCACGCGCGTGTCCGCAGGCGCGCGCACAGCACGGGGCATGGGGGGTGCCGAGGAACAGTGAGCAGCGGCTGGCGTGCGGGCGGGCGTGTGGGCCCCGCCCCGGTCACCCCAGGCCGGGCAGCATCCGGGGCGCAGCGCCCAGGGCCGGGGGGGCCCCCATGGCTCCGCCCGTGCCCCTCAGCCGGGACCCCCGGACTCCTGCTTGGCGGCTCCCCAACACAGGAGGGGGAGCGTCACAGGTTCACCAGGGGGATCCTGAGGGGAAGAGCAAAGGGCGGTCAGGAACCCAGGGGCTGGGACAGAAGGGTGGGGGCCCGAGGGAAAGGGGGGCCCCGCCCCCCACGGCCCGGCTCACCGGTTCATCTGCAAGGCTGGAACCCCCTTGGGCTGGGGCATCCCGGGCCGGGGCCCCCCTCGGGGCTCTTCGTGGTCAGGGGTGGGGGTGGGCGAGTCCCCGAAAGCCCCCAGCACAGTGACCCCCGCGGGGGACAGGTCTGCGAGCGGCTGCTGGCTGTCCTCCGGCCGCAGGGCGCCCTGCTGCCCCGAGGGCCGGCGCCGCTTCTGGCTGCGATCCCAGCTGGGGGGCACACGGGGGGGGGGTCACACACTCACGCTGCCCCCCCAAGCCACCCCCAAAGCCCACACACCTGACAGTTCCCTGCACGAGAAACCGGTGTGACCTCCCCCCAACGTATGACCCCATGCTTGTAGAAACCTCTAGATGCTCTTCATCCTGCCTGGATGGGAGGAGGGATCTGCAGCCTGTCTTGGAGGGGTCCCCACCAAAAACCCCTCCTCCCACACTTTAGAGAGTCCCCAGGCCTGGCCCTGGTGGGGCACACCTGTGATCCTAGCTGCTCAACAGACAGAGGGCTGGGCAGGTGGCTCAATGGTAGAGGGCTCGCCTAGCATGCATGAAGCCCCAGGTTCGAATCCTCACTACCACAGACACAGAAAAGGCCAGAAGTGACGCTGTGGCTCAAGGGGTAGAGCACTAGCCTTGAGCCAAAGACAGGGAAGGAAGGAGGGAGGGACGGAAGGAAGGCAGGCAGGCAGGCAGGCAGGCTGACATCTGAGGATTGCAGTTCAAAGCCACACTAGGCAGGAAAGTGAGACTTATCTCCAAGAAACCACCAAAAAGCAGTACGTGGAGCGTAGCTCACAGGGGTAGAGCGCTAGTCTTAAGCAGAAATAAAAAACCGTGGACAGTGTCTAGGCCTTGAGCTCGAGCCTACAACTGACCCCCTCCCCCCAACAAAAATTCTCCATTCTCCTTTCCTCCCATTCTCTACAGAAGAAAACCACAATGGTTCTCACAGCCCGGCCTAAGGTCTAACCTGCAGTCAATTTCTGCCCCAGCCTTCGGCAGACTGCCACCCTCTTCCTCCTCCCCCTCATACAACTTCATTTTCCAAACATTCAGTTCCCTGCCAAGCACCAGTAGCTCATGCCTGTAATCTGAGCTACTCAGGAGGCTGAGATCGGAGGCTCTAATTTCAAGGCCAGACCAAGCAGGAGAGTCACACTTATTTCCAATTAACCCCCCCCCCCCAAAAAAAAAAGAAGTGGTCCTGTGGCTCAAATAAATAAAAGAGTGTCATCCTTGAGCAAAAGAAGCTAAGGGACAGTGGCTAGGCCTTGAATTCAAGCCCCAAGACTGGCACAGAAACAAAAACCACACCACAACTCAGGGGGGCCCCCATCCAGGGGCCGGCACCCCACAGCTTACCAGAATTTGAATATGATGCCAGTAGCCACCAGAACAATGATGATGGAGATGGTGATGGTGACATACAGCTGCGGGTCCACACCTAACGGGATGGAGACCGCGGTTAAGTTGAGCACTGTTCTGAGTCCACACAGCCCGCCCTTCCTGCTGTGTCTACCATAATGGAACTTTAACTCAGGGCCTGACCATTCTCCAGTCCCTTAGCTCCCCCACCCCACCCATAGTTGGTCCTTTACCACTTGAACCATGCCTCCAGCTTTCTGGTGTGGCTTCACTGGAAAGGAAAAGTGTGGAGGACTTTTCCTGCCTGGGCTGGCTTCGATCCACCATGCTCAAATCTCAGCTTCCTGACTAGACAGGATTCCAGGCATGAGCCACTAGTGCCCAAGACCTATTTATTCTTGAACTCAGGGCCTGGGCGCCGTCCCTGAGCTTCTTTGGCTCAAGGCTCAGCGCTCTACCCCTTGAGCCACAGCGCCACTTCCAGCTTTTTCTGTGTATGTGGTACTGAGGAATCAAACCTGGGGCTTCAAGCATGCTGGGCGAGCACTGAGCCACCTGCCCAGCCCCCCCCCATTTATATGTTATTTTTTTATTTAAGGTCTGCTAACTGTCTACTCCACCAGCTCTAACAGGTCGGTATTCTCCAAGATCACAGGAAACTGACATCTTCAGAGCTCTCTAGACCCTGGTTGAACCCAAACCCTGGCCTGGGCCATCTGTGGGCTCCCCCTGAGCCAGCCCTTCCTGCAGCATCTCTGCCTGAACCCCCCACTCTAGTTTGCCAGGCCCAGGCTGGTATTACAGCATGCATGACGTGAGCTGTCTCTAAGTGTTCACACGGCCGACCCTCACTGATAAGGCCTCTCCACCTGCAGCCAGCCCCTCCGCCCCGCCTGACCCCCCCCCCCGCCCCCGCCGGCCCCCTCACCTTCGCCACGCCCCCCAAACAGGAATGGTCTCAGGGTGGCCAGAGTCTCCCCCAGAATCAGCCCGTCTCCGTCATCCCGCATGGAGTCTGAGTTGGGGTGGGGGGTAGCCAGCCCGTGGGGGGCTACAAAACCATAGTCCAGGGGTAGAAACCCGGGGTTGACAGAGTTAGGGTCTCCCCCGTCCTCTCGAGACACCGTGGGCCCCCATACAATCGCCCAGGGGTACTGGGAAGATGGGGGCCCCTCCTCAAAGCCTGAGGGGGTGGCGGGGGGCGCCGTTCCCGGCAGGATCTGCCGCCGGGATCTGGGGGCCCGGGAGGATCGACTGGGTGGGGGTGCCCGTTCCCACACGCACACGTGTCGGGGGGCTGAGGGCCCGCCTCGGGAGCATGGCGGGCGGGCTGGGGCTGGTGGGGTTCGAGGGGAGGAGGAAGAAGAGGAGGAGGAGGAGGAGGAAGAAGAGCCCTGAGCAGGCCGTGGGAGAGGCAGCAACAGCAGAGGCCAGAGAGGGAGGAGGGGAGACAGAAGCCTACAAGAAGGGAGAGAAAGCCGGTGAGAGACCCAGGCCCCCTCGAGCCCGCGTGAGCCACAGGGCAGACTCGCAGCAGAACTTCCCAACCGCCTCCCTCCAGCTCCAGCAGCTCCTTGCAAAGACCCCGGCCTTCCTGGCCTCCCCTCCTAGGGCCCCTCAAGATGGATGGCCTAGGTAGGAAAAGCAAAGCCACCCCGACCCCACCCCCAAATGACCCCCTTGGTCACCTCCCCTCCTCCCACCACCAGCTAGGCCAAACTTACCACATTCTGCATTTCATGTCTGAGGTCTTTCTCAGCTGTGACCCAGATTTTCAACCTTTACTGGGGGTGGGGGGGGAGTGGAGAAAAGAAGTGGGGTCATCCCATACGCACCCCCAATCTTCACCCACTCTGCACCCCTTCCATCCTCCAGCCAGGACCCACCATCTCCCAGCATCCTTGTCGATTTCTTTCCCGGCCCCCCCATCTATAACTTCCTGGGGGGGGGTGCCCGCCTTCCCTCCCCGCACCCCAAGCCTCCCCCCTCCTCCTGCCCCACCGCGCCAGGCTTTTCCTGGATCTTAAATTAGAGGCAAGAACCTTGTGATTCCTGGAGCACCTACCGCCAGGGAGGGAGGGAGGGAGGGGGGGGGAGGCCGAGGGGAGGGGCCCCCCCCAAGAGTCTGCAGGGAGGGGAGGGTGGGCGGGGAGCTGCGTTTCCCAGTCAATCACCCTCGGGCCCAGGTGCTCTCCCCTCGGGGAGCCCTGGGGGGGAGGGGGAGGGCTGGCCACGTGTGGTCAGGGCTCAGGGGGCTGGATGGGGGGCAGGCTCCCCCAAATGAAGGAGGACCTGGTCTCCAATGAACCCAGTTCTGAGCCTCAGCTACTCCCCCAGCAGAGAGAGGGGGGGAGTGGGGAACCATCTTGGGGAGACAGGGAGGAGGGGCGGGGAAGGGGGGAGAAGAGGAGGGGGCAGAGGAGGGGGAGGAGGGGGGAGGAGGCGCCAGGGGGCCGGAGGGTCAGGCCGGGGTGAGGAGGCCCAGGCTGGAGGAAGGAGGCCGGAGGCTGGGGCAGGGGGGAGGCGGGGCGGGGCGGGGGGCGCGGGGCGAGGGGAGACGGGTGGGGGGGTGGGGAGGGGATCGTCCCCGTGCCCGTCCGGCCGCGGGGACGGGCGGGGAGGGGGGGGGGTGGAGAGGGGCCGCGTCCCCCCACCCCGCGGGCCTCCCCCCGCCGCGCCCCCCGCCGCGCCCCGCGCCCCCCGCCGCGCCCCGCGCCCCGCGCCCCCCGCCGCGCCCCCCGCCGCGCCCCGCCGACCTGTTGGGCGCCGCCGCCGGGGGCGGGGGAGGCGGGCCGGGCCCCGGGCGGAGGCGCGGGGCGCGCAGGGCCGAGCCGGGCCCCCTCTCCCCCCTCCCCCGGGCCGGGGCGGCGCTCACCTGCCCGCCGGGCGCGGCGGCGCGGGCGCTCGGGCTGGCGGGGGGCCGGGGGCGCGCGGCGGCGGGCGGGGCGCGGGGCATGGTCGGCGGACCGCGCAGCAGCCGGGCCGAGGGGGGCGGGCGCCCGGGGCGGCGGCGGCGGCGGCGGCGACGGCGGGAGACGCGGAGCTCGGCCCCGCTCGGCCCCGCTCGGCTCGGCCCCGCTCGGCTCGGCCCCGCTCGGCCCCGCTCGGCTCGGCTCGGCCCCGCTCGGCCCCGCTCGGCTCGGCTCGGCCCCGCTCGGCTCGGCCCCGCTCGGCCCCGCTCGGCCCCGCTCGGCTCGGCCCCGCTCGGCTCGGCCCCGCTCGGCTCGGCTCGGCTCGGCCCCGCTCGGCCCCGCTCGGCTCGGCCCCGCTCGGCCCCGCTCGGCTCGGCCCCGCTCGGCTCGGCCCCGCTCGGCTCGGCCCCGCTCGGCTCGGCTCGACTCGGCCCCGCTCGGCTCGGCCCCGCTCGGCTCGGCCCCGCTCGGCTCGGCTCGGCCCCGCTCGGCTCGGCTCGGCCCCGCTCGGCTCGGCTCGGCTCGGCTCGGCTCGGCTCGGCCCCGCTCGGCCCCGCTCGGCTCGGCTCGGCTCGGCTCGGCTCGGCCCCGCTCGGCTCGGCTCGGCTCGGCTCGGCCCCGCTCGGCTCGGCCCCGCTCGGCTCGGCTCGGCTCGGCTCGGCTCGGCTCCGCTCGGCTCGGCTCGGCCCCGCTCGGCTCGGCTCGGCCCCGCTCGGCTCGGCTCGGCTCGGCCCCGCTCGGCTCGGCCCCGCTCGGCTCGGCCCCGCTCGGCCCCGCTCGGCTCGGCCCCGCTCGGCTCGGCCCCGCTCGGCCCCGCTCGGCTCGGCCCCGCTCGGCCCCGCTCGGCTCGGCTCGGCCCCGCTCGGCTCGGCTCGGCCCCGCTCGGCTCGGCCCCGCTCGGCTCGGCTCGGCCCCGCTCGGCTCGGCCCCGCTCGGCCCCGCTCGGCTCGGCTCGGCTCGGCCCCGCTCGGCTCGGCTCGGCTCGGCTCGGCCCCGCTCGGCTCGGCTCGGCTCGGCTCGGCCCCGCTCGGCTCGGCCCCGCTCGGAGCCCGGGCCGGTCTCGGGTCAGTGGGGTGCAGGGCTGACCACCCCCCTGCCCCACGGTCCCCCGAGCAGCTGGGGGACGCTGGGCCCAGCTCCCGCCGGCCCCGGGGAGCCCGGCCGCTCGGGAGGCCGGGATCGGAGGACGCGGTTCGAAGCAGCCCGGGCAGGAAAGTCCGTGAGACTCCGATCTCCAATGGACCGGCAAAAAGCCAGAGGTGGGGGCGCGACCCAAGGGGTAGAGCGCCAGCGCCGAGCGAGAAAGCTCAGGGACCGGGCCCGAGGCCTGAGTTCAAGTCCCAGGACCTCAGACACAGACAGACAGACACACAGGCATGCATGTGTACGTACACACACATACACATATGTACACGTACACACCGACGCATGCATGCAGACACACATGCATGCATGTGTACATACACGCATGTACATATACAAACAGACACATGCATGCACACACTAGGTAGATGCATGTATGCAGACACACAGACACAGACATGCATGTGTACTACACATACACTTATACACATATAGACACAGACGCATGCATGCATACACACAAGAGGTAGACGCATGCACACACACACGGGAGGTAGATGCATGCACGCGCGCGCACACACACATACACGCACACTGAGAGGTAAACGGAAGGACAGCGAAGACCTCACTCTAACATCAACAGTACACCTTTCTCTTCCATTCTGGTCCTGCTACAACGAATTCCCTCAAAAACAACCCAAATGATCTTTAGAAACCAGTGGATCAAGCCAGGCGCTGGTGGCTCACGCCTGTAATCCTAGCTACTCAGCAGGCTGAGATCTGAGGATCGCGGTTCAAAGCCAGCCCGGGCAGGAAAGACCGTGAGACTCCTATCTCCAGTAAACCACCAGAAAACCGGAAGTGGCGCTGTAGCTCAAGTGGTAGAGCGCTCGCCTTGAGCTGAAGAGCTCAGGGACAGCGCCCAGGCCCAGAGTTCAAGCCCCACGACCGACAAAAAAAAAAAAAAAGAAACCAGTGGATCAGGTCCCAGGTGTAGTACCGGATTCCCAAACTTCTCTGGTTTCTCTATTTCTAGATTTCCACACTGCAGCCGCAGTGGCCCTGATCCCTTTCCCACAAGGAGCCAGGTGGAACCTTCCTCTGGGACTTCATATTGCTGTTCCCTCAATCCGGAACAATTTTCCCTATCATTCACCCGTCCCCTCGGGTCTCACTTAGAGCCAAAGTCTCCTTGGGAGGATTTCCCTGATCTGTCTCCCTCCCTTACATCACCCTGGCCTGAAATCAGACATGTAGAAGATGCCAAATCCTGTTTTATTGTTGTCAGTCGTGGGGCTTGAACTCTGGGCCTGCGCACCATCCCTGAGCTCTTCAGATCAAGGCTGGTGCTCTACCACTTGAGCCACAGCGCCACTTCCGGTTTTCTGGTGGTTCACTGGAGATGAGAGTCTCCCAGACTTTCCTGCCAGGGCTGGCTTTGAACCATGAGCCTCAGATCTCAGCCTCCTGAGTAGCTGGGATGACAGGCGGGAGCCACAGGTACACAGTGGCTGTTTTCTTTTATTCTTCCTGACCTCTAAATGCTCTAGCCTCTTAGGACCTAGCCCTTCTCATCCATCATCCATGTTTCAAAGTTCTGTTCAGTGATCTCATCCGATCTCAGGATTTCAATGTTATGGAAATGTCAGTGAGCCCTAAATTGATATCCAGAGGGCTTGAGTCACCCATCCGACTGCATGCACTGCACGTGAGCAAAGGTAACACGTTAGAAGTAGACATTATGAATGCCTCCAGCATAATCGATTGCTCTCCTGGTGTTTCCCATCCTGGCCACCATAACACCTGGTTATTCAGACTAAAAACCCTTAACTGGACCCTGGCAGCTCCCGCCTGTCATCCCAGCTACTCAGGAAGCTGAGATCTGAGGTCAAGAGTTTGAAACCCAGCCCAGGCAGGAGAGGTTTTAAGATTTATTTCCAGTGAACCACCAAAAAGCCAGAGTGGAGGTATGGCTCAAGTTGGTAGAGCGCTAGCCTTGAGCACAAAAACCTCAAGGAAGCACCCAGGCCCTGAGTTCAAGCCCACAAACAATAATCAACTTATATTGTTTTTGGAGACTCATTTTGTAGACTCAGTTTACCTTTGTTTATGATCTGCTTCTCTACCCTGAAGAGCAGACAGTCGCGTTTGTCTTGCTTACCCTGGATCCTAACTCCTACCCCAGTGCCTTTGCATATGTCAGCCGCTCCAGAGTCATGACATTCGTGGCTTAGTGAATTTGGTGGGAGACTCCTGCCTACTCTGAACTCTTCGTTCTCTTTGGCTTGTCCCTTTGCCTTTCCTCTCTGTCTCTTCCCAGTGCTGAAAGCCTCAAGCGGAGTCTCTATTCCCAGATTCTCCCCCCTAATACTGCAGCTGCTCTGTCATTAGCCTGGCACCCGAGCGACCAAGTAACTCATGACTCAGTGGAAATCCTCCTCACCAGCTGTCAGCACCATGATTCATTTGTCCTTCCCTCCTTCCTTCCTTCCTTCCTTCCTTCCTTCCTTCCTTCCTTCCTTCCCTCCTTCTTTCCTTTTCTTCCTTCCCTTTCTTCTTTCCTCTCATTATCTGCAAAGAACTGATGGATGATTGAGAGAACCAGAACAAAGCCACCTGTGTCCTCTTTGGACTGTGTAGCCAGTACTGGGGCTTGAGCTAAGTACCTGGGTACTGTCCCTAATATTTTTTCACTCAAGGTTGGCACTCTACTACTTGAGCCACAGCTCCACGTCAGGCTCTCTGGTGGATCATGGGAGATAAGAGTTTTATGGGCTTTCCTGTCTAGGCTGGCATTTGACCTGGGGTCTTCCTATCTCTGCCTCGTGAGTAGCTGGGATTACAGGTGTGAGCTACCACCACCTGACATTCCCTGTTGTCTTTGTAGAACTTATTGTAGCATAAAGGAGAAGTTGAGCTGACAGCAGAAGAGGCCCAGAGTAGAGGTCATTGATAGAGCCCATGCTGAGCATGCTCAAGGCCTTAGCTTTCAGTCCTAACAAGGCCATTTGTGTGTGCATGTGCGTGCACGCGTGCATGCGCACACGCATGCCAGTACTAGGGCTTGAACTCAGGGCCTTATACTCTTGCTTGGCTTGTTCTGTTCAAAGCCAACACTCTACGACTTGAATCACAGCTCCACTTCGAGCTTTTTAATTAGAGATCAGAGTCTCAGGAACTTTTGTACCTGGCTAGCTTTAAATCATGATCCTCAGATCACAGCCCCCTGAGTGGCCACTGGGTGCCACCAGAACCCTGTATATCTTTCTGGTTTCATTGCTGTCTCTTCACAAAGCACTTCCTGTTACTTAGGTTAATTTCGCGTATATGTATACACATAAAAACTTCATTGTCATAAAACACATAACATACAATTTACCCTCAACTAATTAGTGTATAGTTGAGTACTATTAAATACAGATGGAATATTCTACAAAATGACCTCCATTCATTCCCAGAACGCTTTATTTTTGCCAATCCTGGGGCTTGAACTCAGGACCCTATCCTGATCTTCTTTTGCTCAAGGGTAGTGCTCTACCACTTGAGCCACAGCACCACTTCTGGCTTTTTCTGTGGATGTGGTACTAAGCAATCGAACCTGGGGCCTCATGCATGCTAGGCAAGCGCTGTACCACTGAGCCTCATTCCCAGCCCCCAGATACTTTTTTTTTTTTTGGGTCCGGTTGTGGGGCCTGAATTCTGGGCCCGGGTGCTGCCCCTCAGCTCTTCAGCTCAAGGCTAGCGCTCTACCACTTGAGCCACAGCGCCACTTCCGGCTTTTTTCTTTTTGCTTATGTGGTGCTGAGGAATCGAACCCAGGGCCTCATGCGTGCAAGGCAAGCGCTCTACCACTGAGCCACCTTCCCAGCCCTGGATATTTTTTTTTAATGTTGAGACTTCTTGTTATGGATGTGAGATAGCTTTCCTTTGATTTAAAGCCTCCTAAATAGCTTTCAATGAAATATAATATTTTTTGCATACAGATAAAGTACACATTCTGTCTTATTGGCTCCTAGATATTCTTTTGATTTTTCTGTTATAGTTAACATTACTTTCTCAAGACTGAAGTTTCAGAAGTGCTTTTTGCTGATCTATAGGAATGCGGTTGATTTGCAATATTAGTTGTAGTAGAGCAAACAATTTTGATACAGTCTTGCTTCTGTGCAATAATTTTTTTCTATAGACATTCGGAATTTTCTCCCAATCACCTCATCAGCAACAAGATAGAAGAAGTTTCCTTTCTCTGTTCCAGTGCTAAGCTTTTAATTTCCCTTTCTGTGCTGGCAGGACTTTTATTGCAATGTTCAAAGGAAGAAGTGACGAGCCGTTCTGTTCTTGCTTTTGAAAGAAACACTTCTAATATTTTGTTTCTCGGAACGGTGGTTGCAGTGTGAAGCCGTGAGGTTTCAACCTCCAGCGCCACAAAGATGAAAAACACCCAGAAAAATAAGTGAACAAATGGTGTTTGCTACAGTGTCTTTCGTTTTCTTTTCCATTTATTTATTCTTTTATTCTTTTAGTTGGATGTGGAGCTTGAACTCAGGGCCTGGACACTGTCCCTGAGCTTTTCTTGCTCAAGGCTGGTGCTCTACCACTTGAGCCACAGCACCATTTCTGGTTTTCTGATGGTTCATTGGAATAAGAGTCTCATGGACTTTTCCTAACCCGGTTGGATTCAAACTGTGATCCTCAGATCTCAGCCTTCTCAGTATCTAGGATTACACACAAGAGCCACCAGTGACAGGTTCTTTTCTTTTCCCTTCCCTCCCTCTACTCCCTCCCTCCCTCCCTCCCTCTCTCCCTCCTTTCCGTCCTCCCTTCCTTCCTCTCCCCTTCTCTTTTTGGTCAGTCATAGGGCTTGATCTTCTTTTGCTCAAGGCTAGCGCTCTACCACTTGAGCCACAGCGACACTTCCAGCTTTTCTGTGTGTGTGGTACTGAGGAATCGAACCTAGGGCTTCATGCATGCTAGGCGAGCACTCTACCACTGAGCCACCTTCCCAGCCCCTTTCCTTGATTTTGTGCCAGTACTGAACTTGAACTCAGGCTATAGGCACTATCCTTTAGCTTTTTCACTCAAGGCTGGTGCTTTGCCACTTGAGCCACAGCTCTACTTCCAGCTTTTTATTGCTTTAATGGAGATAAGAGTCTCACAGACTTGGCCAGTTGCTGGTAGCTTCTACCTATAATCCCAGCCAGAAGGGAGGCTGAGAAGTGAGGATCATAGTTCAAAGCCAGCCTGAGCAAGAAATTTTGTGAGGCTGGGAAGGTGGCTCAGTGGCAGAGCGCTTGCCTTGCATGCCTGAGGCCCTGGGTTCAATTTCTCAGTGCCACATAAGCAAAAAGAAAAAAAAAAAAGAACTTTCATGGGACTCTGATTGCTCATGAACCACTAAAAAGGCTGGAAATGGCTCAGGTGGTAGAGCACTAGCATTGAACAAGGAAGACTCAAGGACAGCACCCAGCCCTCAATTCAAACCCAGAATTGGTGCATGCGAACACACACACACACACACACACACACACACACACACACACACACGGGATGAGTCTCACAGACTTTCCTGTCCAGGCTAGCTTTGAACCACAGTCCTCAGATCTCAGCCTACTGAGTAACTGGCACCCAGCTTGAGACAGATATTTATTGGAATGGTAGAACATTCGCCCAACATATACCAGCCCATCACCCAAGTCACAAACAATTAGGTGAGAGCTGGGTGCAGTGTCTCAACCTGTAATCCTAACTACTTGTCACTCAGGTAACACAGGTTGGGAGAATCATAGTTCAAAGCTAGCCTGGGGTAAAAGTTAGTGAGAACTCCAGCCTAACTAAGAAAAGCATTTACCTGTGGCATTTACCTGTCATCCCAGCTAACTGGAACGATGAAATAGGGAAATTGTGATACAAGCCAGTCGAACATGAGAACTTAAACAATGACTAAAGGTCTGGGAGGGTGGCTCAGTGGTAGAGCGCTTGCCTCGCATGCATGGAGCCCTGGGTTCGATTCCTCAGCACCACAGACACAGAAAAAGCCAGAAATGGCACCGTGGCTCAAGTGGCAGAGTGCTAGCCTTGAGCCAAAGCAGCTCAGGGACAGCGCCCAGGCCTGGAGTTCAAGACCCCTGATGGGCAAAATAAAAAGACTCAGGCAAAAAATGGTAGGAAGAGCCAGGCGCCGGTGGCTCCCGCCTGTCATCCCAGCTCCTCAGGAGGCTGAGATCTGACGATCGTGGTTCAAAACCAGCCTGGGCAGGAAAGTCCATGAGACTCTGATCTCCAATAAAGCACTCAGAAAACCGGAAGTGGCGCTGTGGCTCAAGGGGTAGAGCGCCCGCCTTGAGCTGAAGAGCTGAGGGACAGCGCCCAGGCCCAGAGTTCACAACACACGACCAAATACATAAGTAAATGCCGCAGGGATCTTCCTCAAGGGATAGAACACGCGCCTATCGTGCTCAGGACCCTACAGAATACATGTTTAAATGTCGCACCTGTGGATTCTAAGGTACACACGTGCACAGTTAGACACGCGAGTGTGTGCACAGACACGCGTGTGCATGTGTATCTAATGCAATACGCCGAGCCCTGAGTTCAAGCCGCGTGCACGCACACGTGTCCACGCAAGGTGTGTGTGTGCACCTGCGTGTGTAGATGGGTGTGCATCCAGCCCCGGGCGCCCAGTCCACCGTGTGTCTCCTGGATCAATAAAGTTTTATTGTCACGAAGCCGGGAGCAAAGAAAAGCGCCTGTCAGTTCCTCCCCAACAGCCAATCACAAGCCGGGGAAAGCCTATGTCCCGCCTCCCGGGGGGGGGGGGCCCGCAGTCGGCGGAAGTGACGTCCCTCCCACCCGGAACGTGCTTCCGGAAAGCGGTCGGCGGCCATAGAGGTCGGCGGCTAGAGCGTCCGGGCGGGCCGGCGGCAGGAAAGGCTCCGGACGGCCGCCGGAGGTGACGGAGCGGCGGCCGCGCCCCGGGAGCTGGAGGAGCAGCTCGGCGGGTGGCGTTCCGGAGCGTCCGGTCCGGGGTGCGAGCGGGGCCCGGCGGCGCGGCCCCGGGGCGGGCGCTTTAAGCGAGGGGGTGGGGCCGGCGGGCGGACGGCGTCCCGGCGGGGTCACGTGGGCGGCGCGCGCGCCGCCGGCGCGAAGGGTGGGCGGGGCGTGCCGCCGGCGCGATGGGGGCGGGGCGTGCCGCCGGCGCGAGGGGGCGGGGGCGCGAGGGGTGGGCGGGGCGTGCCGCCGGCGCGAGGGGTGGGCGGGGCGTGCCGCCGGCGCGACGGGGGCGGGGCGCGAGGGGTGGGCGGGGCGTGCCGCCGGCGCGACGGGGGCGGGGCGCGAGGGGTGGGCGGGGCGTGCCGCCGGCGCGACGGGGGCGGGGCGCGAGGGGTGGGCGGGGCGTGCCGCCGGCGTGGTGGGGGCGGGGCGCGAGGGGTGGGCGGGGCGTGCCGCCGGCGGGGGCGGGGCGTGCCGCCGGCGCGGTCGGGGGGCTCAGCATGGGGACGGGTTCCTGGTCCAGGCCCAGCTGGGGGGGGGCCCGGCAGCCGCGCAGGGCCCGAGTACAGATGGGGGGGGTCCCCACACCTGTTTGTAGAAGCTTCCATCCCATGCCCCCCTGCCGGAGGGACTTGGTTGGTACCTTGTTCGGTTTGGGGTGCCAGTCCTGGGACTGGAACTCGGGGACCTGGGGCCTCCTCACTGCGCCTGTGCCCCTGGGACCAGACTCCACAGCCTCAGCCCCGCTGGGGCCGGCCTCGAACCGCGATCCTCGGGGGCGCCAGCCTCCCGAACGAACGAGGACTCCCGGCGTGAGCCACCCAGCCCGGGCTGCGCTTCCCTGCCTCCCCGGGCCGCCCCGGCTGCGCGTCCCCGCGGGGGCTCGGACCCCGCCAGCTGCGCATCCTCTTCCCCTTCAGCTCCCGCCAGCTGACGCCAGGGCCCGCCCCCGCCCGCGCAGCCATGAGTGCCGAGGTGAAGGTGACGGGCCAGAACCAGGAGCAGTTCCTCCTCCTGGCCAAGTCGGCCAAGGGGGCCGCGCTGGCCGCGCTCATCCACCAGGTGCTGGAGGCGCCCGGCGTCTACGTGTTCGGCGAGCTGCTGGACATGCCCAATGTCAGAGAGGTGGGTGGTGGCCCCTGGTTAGGACCCCCTCTCCCCCCTCCACACACACACTGGGGACAAAAAGTTTCCATTTGAGACTAGGAGGGACGGGCAGGGCCCATCTTCCATCCGGGTATCTATTCCATTCTGTTAAGAAGTTTCCTTTCCCTTGGGAGATGGGAGATCTGGAAAACCTAGTGTTCTTTTTCTGTGTGTGTGTGTGTGTGTGTGTGTGTGGGTGCGTGTATGTACACGCACCAGTCCTAGGGCTTGAACTCCGGGCCTGGGCGCTGTCCCTTAGCTCTTCAGCTCAAGGCTGGCGCTCTACCACTTGAGCCACAGCGCCACTTCTGGCTTTTTCTGCTTATGGGGTGCTGAGGAATCGAACCCAGGTCCTCATGCATGCAAGGCGAGCGCTCTACCACTGAGCCACCTGCCCAGCTCAAGGCTAGTCTTACCCATTTGAACCCCAGCTTCACTTCCAGCTTCCAATATTTTCCTGTCATGGCTGGCTTTGAACCGTGGTGCTCAGGTTTGGTACTCGGGTCTGCTGAGTAGTTAGGATTATAGGCATGGACCACTGACCACCCCCTCTCTCCCCTCTAGCCCCCAAAGCTTGGTTTTCCTTTTTAAGCAAGATAACATGCAAAATAGGAGCTTTTCAGCTTACAGTCTGTGCTCTACCACTTGATCCACACCCAGCTACTCACTTGATCTATTTTGCTGTTTTATTGGAGGTAAGGGTCTTGGATTTGTCTGTCCAGGCTGCTTCAACCCCAGTCCTCAGACCTCATTTTCTCTTTTTTTTTTTTTTTGGTCATGGGGCTTGAACTCAGGGCCTGCGCACTGTCCCTGAGCTCTTCAGCTCAAGGTGAGCGCTCTACTACTTGAGCCTCAGCACCATTTCTGTTTTCTGGTGGTTCCTTGGAGATCAGAGTCTCAGGGACTTTCCTGCCTGGGTTGGCTTTGAACCTCAATCCTCAGATCTCAGTCTCCTGAGTAGCTAGTGACAGGCGTGAGCCACCAGGCCCAGCTTACCTCATTCTCTCGGGTCCCTGGAATTACCAGGGGTGAGTCACTGGGACTCGCTTCCATTCTCTGGAGTAGGGCTAATTCGCATCATCAAAGGAGCAAAAGACGCCCTTTCTGGGTGTTGTGTGTAGGTGTGTGCGTGCATGCATGTTCTGGTACTGGGGCTTGAACTGAGGATCGGGGTGCAGCCCCTCGCTAGCAGCCCTTTCTGAATGGGTGCCTGGTTAGCTTCGAGGTGGACATGATGTCGCTTGTGAAGAGAGTAATCAGAGGGGTAAGAAGTCGCCTCCTGGTGAAGCGCGGTCGCACGGGCTGGGAAGGATGGGACCAGAAGGATCAGAAGAGGGGTGGGAGAGTGGGAGGCTGGCCTGACCGCCCTTCCTCTCACCCCCCCCCCTTCCTGACCCCCCCCCCCCCTTGCAGCTGGCTGAAAGCGAGTTTGCGTCCACTTTCCGTCTGCTGACGGTGTTTGCTTATGGGACTTACGCTGACTACCTAGGTAATCGGGGGCTGGAGGTTGGGAGCAATGGAGGCAGGAAAGGAAGGGGGGATTCTGGAGAGACTTGACAGTGCTGGTGTGCCCCGCAGCGTCAGGGCCAAGACCCCAATACAGGGGGAGATCAGTGCAGCGGGCTGGGAAGGGGCTCAGTGGTCCAGCGCTGGCCTTCCACACGCGAGGCCCTGGGTTCGATTCCTCAGCACCCCATAAGCAGGAAAAGCCGGACGTGGCGCCGTGGCTCAAGTGGTAGAGCGCCAGCCTTGCGTGCAAGGGCTCAGGGAAGGAGGAGCGCCCTCAGAACTGAGCCCCGCACCCCCCCCCCCCCCGGCCTTGCTCTGTCCCCCAGCGGAAGCCAGGAGCCTCCCCCCGCTCACCGAGGCCCAGAAGAACAAGCTGCGGCACCTGTCTGTGGTCACCCTGGCCGCCAAAGTCAAGGTGAGCCGACCCCCATGCCCCGCCCCCCTCGCCTAGTTCAAAGCCAATGAGGCTCAAGAGCACCCAGTTGTCCCGCCCCCTCTTCCGCCGTGATTGGTGTCTCACCTCCGCCTTGACAGCCATTTAGGCGCAACGTGGCTTTGTCTTCTAGTCTCTGGTGTTTTGATTGCCTGGGGCTTGAACTCAAGGTGAGCATTCTACTGCTCGAGCCCCAGCTCCACTCCTGGCTTTTTATTGAGGGGTAGTTTAGTGGCAGTCAGAGTCTCACAGATTTTCCTGCCCTGGCTGGCTTTGAACTGCGATCTTCTGATCTACGTCCCCTGAGTGGCGGGGATGGCAGGCGGGAGCCTGCTGGCGCGTGTCTGGGCTCAGTCTTGTGTCAGATACCATTGCTCCACATCTGCTACTTCTCTGTGACACTCTCGTCGATTCTACCACAACCAGGCCCCTGCATCTTTGTGTTCTGTTGGTCTGGGGGCTTGAACCTGAATACAAGCTGTCCCTGAGCTTTTTCTGCTCAGGATTGATTGGTGGCTGGTCTAGCACTTGAGCCACAGCTCCACTTGCTGCTGGTTAATGGGAGATGAGTCTCCTAGGTGTGGCCGCTTGAACGTCGGCTTCAGATCTCAGCCTTCTGGGTAGCTAGGATGACAGTCGCGAGCCACTGGCTGGGGCCAGGCCCTGCCTGTGAGTGACCGGCTCAGAAGGGAGTCGTAAGTGGCCAATAGTGACTCTGCTCCAGCCCAGGCCACGCCCACCGCCATGCACTCTGGGATCTTCTTGCCCGCCCCTCCCTTTAAGGGCTCGTGTGTGTGTGTGTGTGTGTGTGTGTGTGTGTGTGTGTGTGTGTGTGTGTGTGTGTGTGTGTGTGTGTGTGTGTGTGTGTGTGTGTGTGTGTGTGTGTGTGTGTGTGTGTTTTCCAGTCCTGGGGCTTGAACTTGAGCTTCTTTTGCTCTACCACTTGAGCCACAGCACCACTTCCAGCTTTTTTTGTGTATGTGGTAGTGAGGAGTTGAACCCAGGGCTTCGTGCATGCTAGCCACTGAGCCACCTTCCCAGCCCCGAGTCTTAGGTTCTAAGATCATCTTTCTGTGCGCTGGGCTCCAGGTGGCACTGGCCTATCATCCTAGCTGAGGATCCTAGGATCCTGAGATCTGAGATCTGAGGATCGCTGTTCAAAGCCAGCCCAGGCAGGAAAGTCTGTGAGACTCTTAATTTCCAATGAACCACTTAAAACCAGAAGTGGTGCTGTGGCTCAAATGGTAGAGCGCCAACCTTGAACAGAAGCGCTCAGAGACAGCCCAGGCCCTGAGTTCAAGCCCCACAACAAAACAACCACAACAAAATCCTCTTTTTCATGTCTGGTGCAGTGGCTCCCTCCTTTAATCCCAGTTACTCAGGAGGCTGAGATCTGAAGATCATGGTTCAAAGCCAGCCCGGGCAGGAGAGCCGGTGAGACTCTCTCATCTTGACAAACAAGAAGGAAGGCTGGGAGGGGCCCCCTGGCCCATATGGCCAGGCTCTCGCTGTTGTATTTGAATTGAGGCCGCGCTCTGGTTGTCCTGGACGATGCTGGGGAGCGGAGCGGAGCGCCTCACCCCCTCCCCCCTGTCCCCCCCCCCCCCCCCCCCCCCCGCAGTGCATCCCCTACGCCGTGCTGCTGGAAGCCCTGGCGCTGCGCAACGTGCGGCAGCTGGAGGACCTGGTGATCGAGGCCGTGTACGCCGACGTGCTCCGAGGGTCCCTGGACCAGCGCAACCAGCGGCTGGAGGTGGACTACAGCATCGGCCGCGACATCCAGCGCCAGGACCTCAGCGCCATCGCGCGCACCCTGCAGGAGTGGTGAGTGTGCATGCGTGCTTGGCCGGCCGGCCTGCCTGCGCGCGCCTACTGCGGCTTGAGCCCAAGGCCCAGCTCTTGAGCCACAGGCTGGTGGTTCACTGGAGATGAGTCTCCCAGACTTTTTGCCTGCACAAGCTGGCCTCCAACCATGATCCTCACCTCTTAGCCTCCTCCACTACCGCTGAAAGCCACACCAGGGATCTTCCAGGCCAGGAGGCAGGGGTGGGGCTAAAGGAAGACCTTCTGCCCCAGGGCTCTGAGCCAGCATCCGTCAGGCCCCGGCGAGGTCTGTGGAGTTGGTGCTGCCTTGTTATGCCAAAGACTTGAACTAGGCCTGGAGCTGGCTAGGCAAGGGCTCGCTTCTAGCCCTCCATTTCAGGCTCAGCGTGATCTTTTTCCCCCTGCAGCTGGGATTATGGTAGGCATCCATGCCTCGCTGGCTGGTTGAGATGGGGTTTCAGTGACACTTGTCTGTCCAGATTGAGCCCATGTGATCTCCAAATTCTCACGCAGCTGGTATTACAGGCGTGAACAGCCATGCCCAGGCCACAGAAGGGGCCTTTTTTTTTTGGTCCTGGGACTTGAACTCAGGGCCTGGGCACTGTCCCTGCGCTCTTCAGCTCAAGGCTGGCGCTCTACCCTTGAGCCACAGCACCACTTTCGGTTTTCTGGTGGTTCCTTGGAGATCAGAGTCTCACAGACGTTCCTGCCCAGGCTGGCTTTGAACCGAGATCCTCGGATCGCAGCCTCCTGAGTCGCTGGGATGACAGGCGGGAGCCAGGGGAATCTTCGGTGAGATGTTGGCCACCTGTCAGAGGTTGGATTTCGTGCCTTGGCCTGGAGTCCAGCGCGGCTCTTCCTCCTTTCCATTTTCCTTCCTCAAACGCTTTAACTCTTCCCGGTCTCTGCGCCTCTGCTCCTGAGCGCCGGGATTACAGGCCTGCGCTGCGCGCCTGGCACTGCTGTGTTTGCAGCACGGTGGGCCGGGCCCCTGGCTGCGGAGTGGGTGGCAGGGGCTGGCCTGTGACGCCGCCGTCCCGCAGGTGCGTGGGCTGCGAGGTGGTGCTGTCGGGCATCGAGGAGCAGGTGAGCCGCGCCAACCAGCACAAGGAGCAGCAGCTGGGCCTGAAGCAGCAGATCGAGAGCGAGGTGAGCGGGGCGGGCCCCGCCTGTGCCCGGGTCGGCCGGGGACCCGCCTGGTGAGCACCCCGTGTCTCCTAGGTGGCCAACCTCAAAAAAACCATCAAAGTGACCACGGCGGCGGCGGCGGCGGCGGCGGCCACGACCCAGGACCCCGAGCAGCACCTGGCCGAGCTGCGCGAGCCCGCGCCCGGCGGCAGCCAGCGCCAGCCCAGCAAGAAGGCGTCCAAGGGCAAGGGGTGAGCCGGGGCGGCCGCGGGGCGGGCGGGGGGGGCCGCGCGAGGGCGCCTGGCATCCCGGCTCTCTCCCCCTCGCCAGGCTCCGGGGCAGCGCCAAGATCTGGTCCAAGTCCAACTGAGCCCGCCGCGCGGTCCGTGGGATCCTGGGCCTCCGCCGCCTCCACCCAGCGCTCTCTCTCCCCGATCCCCCCCCCCACAGCCGGGGAGCGGTTCTGGAGGCGCCCCGGTGCCCCCCATTCTTGATCCCCCTTGATTCGCACCCGGGGATTTGTGGGGCCCAGTGTGGGGGCCCCCAGAGCCTGCAGCACACTACACGGTGTCCTGTCCCCCGCCCTCGGGTCCTGGGCGAAACTCCGCTGCTTCACACATCCCAGAGCCCAAGCCAGGACAGCGATCCCGCCGATGCTCGCCGAGGCCTGCGGGAGCACTGATCGCTCTCCTTTCTTGTGTGAGTTTGTGGGGAAGGGGAGGGGCTAGAGACTGTACAAAGGAATCTATGCATATAGCTCTATAACGCGACACAGAAATAAAGCTGTGAGAGTTGGCCCTCGTGTGCCTGGCACTGGCTTCCCACACCAAAGAGGAACGCGTGTTTTCAGCCTTCGATCCTGGGCTGTGTCTCAGCCCTCGAGGAAGAGGTGTTTGGCACCAGCACCGGCCTGCCCTCTGCCCTCTGCCCTCTGCCCCCTGCCCCCTGCCCTCCCCCCTCCCACCTCAGACAATCCTTAGGACGGGTTGGCAGTGAACTTGATGTCATTTCTTTGTACTAAAATTCCACACTGCCCAGCACCAGTGGCTCCCGCCTGTCATCCCAGCGACTCAGGAGGCTGAGATCTGAGGAGCCCGGTTCAAAGCCAGCCCGGGCAGGAAAGTCTGTGGGACTCTGATCTCCAAGGAACCACCAGAAAAACGGAAGTGGCGCTGTGGCTCAAGGGGTAGAGCACCAGCCTTGAGCACAAGAGCTGAGGGACAGGGCCCAGGCCCTGAGTTCAAGCCCCGCCACCAACCAAAAAAAAAAAAATTTCACATTGGGCTGGGCGCCAGTGGCTCACACCTGTCATCCTTGCTACTTGTGGTTCAAAGCCAGCCTGGGTGGGAAAGTTTGGGAGACTCTTCTTTTTGCCTGTGTAGGCGCTGTCCTGCAGCTCGTCAGCTCAAGGCAGGCGCTCTACCACTTGAGCCACAGCGCCACTTCCAGCTTTTTCTGCTTTTGTGGTGCTGAGGAACCGAACCCAGGGCCTCATGCATGCAAGGCAAGCGCTCTACCACTGAGCCACCTGCCCAATCCAGTTTGAGAGACTCTTAGCTACGATTAAGCATCAAAAACCCAGGAGTGGGGCTGTGGCTTAAGCGATAGCTAGTCTTGAACAAAAAAATGGACAGTGCCCAGGCCCTGAGTTCAAGCCCCAGGACAGACACCACACACACACACACACACACACACACACACTGAGTTTTCCCAGAGTTTGTACAGGGGGTGGTGGATCATCTGTGATGGGCTTTGTCTTCTGAAGACCCAGTGGGCCTGCTCCTCAGAGCCACCCTCCAGCGCTTCTGCTATTCTCTGCTGGGAGACTGAAGGGAGCTGACTTCACATTCATGAGAGGCAGGGGCTGGAGGCATGGCTCAGGTGGTAAAGTACCTACTTAACAAATGTGAGGCCCTGAGTTCAATTCCTCATACCACACACACACACAATCAGCTGGGTACCAGTGGCTCATGCTTATTCACACTTGTAATCCTAGCTACTCAGGAGGCTGAGATCTGAGGATTGCAATTCAAAGCCAGCCCAGGCAGAAAAGTCCATGAGACTCATTTCCAATGAACCACCAGAAAACCGGAAGGGGCGCTGTAGCTCAGGTGGTAGAGCACTACCCTGGAGCAAAAGAAGCTCAGGACAGCACCCAGGTCCTGAGTTCAAGTCCTAGTGTTGGCACAAAAAAAATCACAAAGTGTTTGCACTTGGCTATGTGTGTAATCCCTAGCAACACACACACAAATTAAATGCATCCTGTGCGATTGTTTTTGAGTAGCAGGGATTACAGATGTGAGCCACTGGTGTCTGCCTGGATTACATTTTCTGATACTGAAGTTCACATTTTTTTTTCTTTTGGGCCAGTCCTGAGGCTTGAACTCAGGGCCCTTGAGCTTTTTCTCTACTTGAGCCACAGCTTTACTTCTGGCTATTTCAAGTGACTAACAGAAGAGTCTCACGGCCTTTCCTGCCAGGGCTGGCTTCCAACCTCAATCCTCAGACCTCAGCCTCCTGAGGCCCTGGATGACAGGTGCCCGGCCCATTCTTGTTTTTTGTGGCTGCTTTTTCTAAAGTTAATTTCTGATAGAAGCTAATCATAAGTAGGGTGCTCACTGTAGCCGCTCGCCACCACGCTGAGATCACACCACCGTGGACCTCTTTTGAAGTGAACAGGGAAGGGCACCGAGAGGTCGCATGACTCACCAGGGCCACACAGCTTACAGGACATAGGATGGCCAGGAAGTGGTTGGGTCCACCCAGGGACAGCCAAGTGTGAAGGCTGTCTGTCCATATTAACCGCTATGTATGAAATCTCCAAGTGACACTTGTCAGAATCAAATAGTTCCCTAGTCAGCACTGGTGGCTCATGCCTGCAATCCCGGCCGAGATCTGAAGATCTGGGTTCAAAGGCAGCTCAAGGCAGCAAAGTCAATGAGCTTTTCAAGTCCCGTGAATGATCAGAAAAAGCCACATGTGGCGCTGTGGTTCAAGTGGTAGAGGGCTAGTATTGAGCAAAAGCAGGGACAGCGACCAGGCCCTGAGTTCAAGCCCCAGGACGGGCACATAAAATTAGTGAGGTTTGTTGCACTTGCCTGGTATGTGTGCAATTCTGGGCAACCACACCCACAGGTGCTGTGCGATTGAGTGATAGAATATGCTGGAAAGGCAGTGGAGCGAGCAGACCTTAGGTTAGGGGTAGAAGTGTGTGCGTGAGTATGGAAAGGCAGTGGGAGCAGCTCTGGGGTTGTAAGTTTCCTGCCTGATTGGAGTTAAGTCTCTCAGTTCGTCCAGCCCAGGCTGGCTTTGAACCAGGATTCTCAGGGCTCAGCCTCCTGTGTGGCTAGGGTAGAAGGCCCGAGCTCGGCATCTGCTGTCTACCCTCTCAGTAGCTGGTGTCAATGAGTCACCAACTGAGCTTGGCCTGATGCTCTCATTAAAGCCACTGGCTGGCTTTGTGAAGGCCCGTGCGGCATTCCTGGTGAGTTGCTAAATCTCTCCAGCAAAAACATAGCATCTAAAGCTTTTATTTTTGTTCTGCTACTGGGACTCGAACTCAGGGCCCCATGATCTCCCTTAACCTCCACTCAAGACAGGGGCCCTACTGCCTGAGCTCCCTGCCAGCCCTAGGCTATGGGTACCTACGTTTGCTGAGTAACTAGGATCACAGGCGTGAGCCACCAGTACCTGGCTGTAGACCTGATCCTTAAGACTGGGCCTGGAAACAGATGGCGCACACCTGTCATCCCAGCTACTCAGGAGGCTGAGATCTGAGGATTGAGGTTTGAAGCCGGTCTGGGCAGTGAACCAGCAAAAAAAAAAAACCCAAAACCCAAAACAGCAGTAGAGATGTGGCTTAAATGTGGTAGAGGGAAAAAAGGGTCAATGCTCTGAGTTCAAGACCCACAAAAGAATCACATGCCTGGAAGCGGGGTCCCCGTGGGAGAGTGGGGGGGTGCTGGAGAAAGTCAGCGTGGACTGGAGCTGAAAGGGAGCAGGAAAAGGCCAACTCAGGCCTAGAGCAGCCGAGAGGCGCAGACCCAAAGCCCGGGTCCATGAGCTGGCTGCGCGCGCCCGCGCGGCCCACACCTCCGGGCTCTCACCTTGCTATCCCTGGGGCTTGCTCCCAGACTCGAGAGAAAGTAAGCGAATGTGCAACGTGGCCAGAGCACGTATTAAAGATGAGGGCTCTGTGGGTTTCGAGTGCCATCCAGGTGCTGGGCACACGCCTGGAATCCCAGCTACCCGGGAGGTTGAGATCTGAGGATTGAGGTTCAAAGGTGGAGCCCAGGCGGGAAAGCCCAGGGTCAGCGCCCAGGCCCTGAGTTCAAGCCCCAGGATTGGCAGGAAAAAGACAAAAAATGCAGCGATCCACGTTCACCTACAGGCACGGGACGGTGTCTGCAGCCCACCCGAGATCTGCAGCGGGCCGGGCCGCGCTCACTGGGCCTGACCCACCTCCGGTCCCTGCTGGGTCTCCCCGTCAGCCCGAGAGTTGGTTTCCCCCAGTGGCGGCCTGGCCGGGGCCGTCCACGCCCGGCGCCCGCCAGCACGCGGGCCGGGCCGTGACCCATTTGGCTGTCCGGCCAAACCAGAAGCAGGAAACGTGAGCTCCTTCCTGCCCGTCGCGGGGCAGGGCGCTCGGGTTCCAGGCGCGGGGCCTCGCCCGCCTCCCTTCCCGGCTCGGGTTCTCAGCCTCTGGGGGGGGGTTGAGCTCCTCTCCCTCCAGTGTGTGCGTGCGTGCGTGTGGGGGGGTTGAGCTCCTCTCCCTCCAGTGTGTGCGTGCGTGCGTGTGGGGGGGTTGAGCTCCTCTCCCTCCAGTGTGTGCGTGCGTGTGCGTGCGTGTGGGGGGGTTGAGCTCCTCTCTCCAGTGTGTGCGTGCGTGTGCGCGTGCATGCGTGCGGTTGAGCTCCTCTCCCTCCAGTGTGCGCGTGCGTGCGTGTGGTTGAGCTCCTCTCCCTCCAGTGTGCGCGTGTGCGTGCGTGTGGTTGAGCTCCTCTCCCTCCAGTGTGCGCGTGCGCGCGTGCGTGGGGCTGAGCTCCTCTCCCTCCACTGTGGCCCGTGGCGGGCCGGGCACCGGTGCGCACGCCTGCAACCCCAGCTGTCGGGGAGGCCCCGGCGCAGGGCCCAGGCCCCGAGTTCGAGCCCCGGGGCGGGCGGCCAAGAACGAGGCGGAGGCGGCTCCCGGGCGGCTGTGTTCCGTTCTCCTTTATTCCAGAAACACCTAGCTGCGAGTCGCCCTAATCAGAAAAATAAAGAGCGGGGCGTGGATCTGTGAGCGGGTGCGGGCGGGGCGGGGCGGGGCTGCGGGGCGGGGCGGGGCGGCGCGCCCGGCCCGCAGCGCGCGTTAGTGGAGTTACTATTCCGTCGGGCCGGGGGTGGGGACGACGCTGTCGGGGTGACCTGGGGCTGCGCGGACGGGGCGCGGGCCGGGGCGCGCGGCTTCACCAGTCGTAGCGGCGGGACTGGCGCGACGGCGAGTCCTCGGGGCCCTGGATGGCCAGGCGCGGGGGGCCCTCGGCCCTGCGCCCCGCGCCCGCCGCCGCCTCGTGCCGCCGGAACTCCAGCGGGCGCTGCGGCCGGAAGCGCGACGTCTCCCGCCGCCACTCGTCGTCGAAGGCGGCGGCCTCACCTGCGGGCGCAGAGCGGGCGAGGCTCGAGGCCGGCCGCGCGGGAGCGCAGCTGCGGCTCAGCGGCAGAGCGCCCGGGCCTAAAGCGTAGGCGCCAGCGCCAGCGCCAGCACGCACCCACGCGCGCATGCGCAGCACCCACGCGCGCATGCGCAGTACCCGCACGCACTGCGCTGCCTGCGCACAGGTCTGCGCCAGGTACGCCCGCGCGCATGCGTAGTACGCATACCTGGGCGGCAAGGATAAAAGGCGGGAGCTGGTCCCGGCTGCGGGGGGGGGGGGGGGGGGCCGCGGGGTCAGGGGGCGCGGGGGTGAGGGGGCGCGGGGCGGGGCTCACTCTCGTCCAGGTTGATGTAGTCCTGCCGCTCCTCCTGGTCCCCGGTGCGGTGGTTGCGGGAGCGCTGCAGGATGTGCGCGCGGTCCCGGATGTGGTGGCCGATGGACATCTGCTCCAGGCCGCTGTCCGAGTCCCGCACCGTCCTCCGCGTCTCCCGGATCTGGGGGCGGCGGGGAGCGCGGCGCTCGGTACCCAGGTCCTGGGGTGGGGGTGGGGGGCACCCCGGGGCGCAGCCCCCCCCCCCGCCCTCCTCACCCCGCCCGGCCCCGATGTGGGGGTTTGGGGGGGCACCCCGGGGCGCAGCCCCCCCCTTGCCCGCCCCGGAGTGGGGTTTGGGGGGGACACCCCGGGGCGCAGCCCCCCCCGCCGGCCCCGGTGTGGGGTTTGGGGGGACACCCCGGGGCGCAGCCCCCCCCCGCCCTCCTCACCCCGCCCGGCCCCGATGTGGGGGTGGGGGGACACCCCGGGGCGCAGCCCCCCCCCCCGCCCGCCCCGGTGTGGGGTTTGGGGGGACACCCCGGGGCGCAGCCCCCCCCGCCCTCCTCCGATGTGGGGTTTGGGGGGGACACCCCGGGGCGCAGCCCCCCCCGCCGGCCCCGGTGTGGGGTTTGGGGGGACACCCCGGGGCGCAGCCCCCCCCCCCGCCCTCCTCACCCCGCCCGGCCCCGATGTGGTGTTTGGGGGGGACACCCTGGGGCGCAGCCCCCCCCCCCCCGCCCTCCTCACCCCGCCCGCCCCGGTGTGGGGATTGGGGGGACACCCCGGGGCGCAGCCCCCCCCCCCCCGCCCTCCTCACCCCGCCCGGCCCCGATGTGGTGTTTGGGGGGGACACCCCGGGGCGCAGCCCCCCCCCCCCCGCCCTCCTCACCCCGCCCGGGGCCGAGCGCATCTCCGACGTCTCCTGGTAGACTTTGGGGGCGCCGTCGCCCGTGTTGGAGTAGGAGATGACGGTGGAAGAAGAAAAGGTCTGGCAGTTGCCCCCCGCTGTCATGTGCTCCTGGGGAGGAGAAGGGGAGTGGGGGCGGGTCCCCCTCAGGAGCCTCTCCCCCCCCCCCCCCCCCGCACCCCACTTCCTCCGATCCACACTGCCCTGCTCTGACTCTGTGTCAGTCCCGGGGTTTGAGCTTTTGTGCTCCAGGCTGGCGCTCTACCACCTGAGCCACAGCTCCACTGCGGGCTTTCTGGTGGTTCCTTGGAGTAAGAGTCACGTGGACTTTTCCTGCCCGGGCTGGCTTCGAACTGTGATCCTGAGATCTCAGCCTCCCGAGGAGCTGGGGTGACAGGCAGGAGCCGCTGCCGTCCAGCCTGGGGGACCCGGAGCTCTCATTCACCCCTTTATTTAGGACACGCCTCCAGCTCCTACCAGAGGGGACCAGGCACTGGCAGCCATCACCGAGACCAGGCCTGGGACCACGGGGCCCGAGCCTCACCATGCTGCCAATCATGTCATTCATCATCCCAAACATGTCCATGAAGCCGCCGGACTGTGGAGAGACCGCGACAGCCGTCAGCATCCAGGAGCACCCGCCGCCGCCGCCACGTTCTCCTCCCTCCACCATCCACCCCCTCTTCAGACTCTGCTACTCCTTGACCCAATTCCCCCCCCCCCCCCCCAGACCTGGGGCTTGAGCTCAGGGCCTGGGCCCTGTCTCTGAGCTTCTGTGGCTCAAGGCTGGCGCTCTACCCCTTGAGCCACAGCGCCACGTCCAGCTTTTTCTGTGGATGTGGTGCTGAGGAATCGAACCCGGGGCTTCATGCATGCTAGGCAAGCGCTCTACCACTGAGCCACCTGCCCAGCCCCTTTCCTTCCTCTTTCTATATGAATTTAGGAAGGGGGTGTCTGCCCTTTACTTTTTCACTCAAGACAGATGACACTCTGCTACTTGAGCCACACAAGCTCCACTTCTGGCTTTTTTTTTTTTTTTTGCTGGTTAACCTGAGAGTCTCACAGACTTTGCTGCCTGAACTGGTTCTGCACACCACCATCCTTAGATCTCAGCCTCCTAAGTGGCTGGGATTACAGGCGTGCGCTACCTCCCTGTCCAGGGCTTGGCTTTCTATCTTTAGGGAAGCCAGCCATTGTGAAAGAATCCCAAAGAGATAGGGCATGAAAGAAGTTAAAATCTACTAACCTCTACTTCCTGGGCTCTGTGGGAGCATGCAACCCCTTCGCTACATAGTTACCCAGTGAAGCTAGGCACAGGGGAGTCTGTGTCTTGAGCAATCTACTTAGTAGCTCCCAGCAAGCCTCCCTGACCTGACCCAGCTTTGTGCATTATCCAAAAGAGAAGATTCTGGAAGCATTTACAAGTAACACACAAGGCCATAGACTCAAGAGACGGGGGGAGACAAGCACTCACCATTCCCAGCATCCCGAAGGGAGACACCACCCCAGCCTTCAGGAACATGGAAGAAGAGAAATTAGAACCCATGTTGTCTCTCCTTACAATCTCCCGCCGGGCCCATGAACTCCATTTTCTTTTTTTTTCTTCTCCATCCTCTCAAAAGGGGGTCAATCTGGTCCTTTTCCCAGCCCCCCCCCCCCCCACTAGTCCCTGAAGACCTTTCTCTTGCGAATCTGGAGTGTTAAGAAGAGCAATGTGCGTTCCCAAGCGCCAGCTACCCGAGCGCCCCGGGCTTCCCTCACCTGCATCCGGCGGCTAGCAGGCCTGGTGGCGGGCATGTTACCGTCGGTGATGCTGAGGAAGGGGCTGTAGCCAAAGCCCCCGGACAGCATGCGGCTCATGTGCTGGCGGTGAACTGCAAAAGGGTCCCTGGGAGTAGACAGGGCAGAGGCCAGGCCCGAGGGCCGACCCGACCCCCAACATAAGTCAGGGGGTACTACACATATTATAACATCCTCCCCTCCCCTTCTTTGGCCAGTAATGAAGCTTGAACTCAAGGCCTGGGCTCTGTCCCTTTGCCTTATTTACTTATTTAACTCAAGGCAGGTGCTCTGCCCACTTTTTGACTTTCTAGGGGTTCAATGGAAATAATCTCCGGGACTTTGCTGCCTGGCTGGCTTTGAACTGGGATCCTCAGATCTCAGCCTGAGTGGCTAGGACGACATCGCTCGTACCAGCCAGTGGTAACCGGCTTCAATGGCCTGCGTGTCAAGCGCTCCCAGGCCTGGGCGCACTGGGGGTGCAGGCTGGGGGGGTGGGGGGGCCCTTACATCAGGAACATGGGATCCTCGGGTTCCACGTCCCTCATGAAACGGAACATCCTGGTCTCAGCTCCTGGGGGCTCCACGCTGGAAGGACGGCGAGGCGGGGTTAGTTGGAGGGGTGCAGGGAACTCGGGGAGGCTTGGCTGCCCTTTTCAAGCCCAAGGCTGGTACTCCACCACTTGAGCCACAGCTCCACTTCGGGCTTTTTTTTCTCTTCTTTCTCATGGGAGGTGAGAGACCCCACACACTTTTCTAAAGCCTGGGCCGGCCCCGAACCCCGATCCTGCGGCCTCCGCCGGCTGGGGCGCTGGGTGACCGTGACAGGTGCGCACCCCACTCAGGGGGAGCGACTCTCGGGGGGGTGTCCCTGCCACTTCCAGACGCGGTGGCTGACACCCCAACTCCGGGCGCCCCACACCCATCGCTGGGAGAAAAGGGGAACCCTGCAAACGCGTCTTCCCGGTGAGACCCACGCAGAGTCCCCCCGCCCCCGACGGTGTCCCCACGAGCGCGAGCGCCCCTCGGAGGGACCCCCCCAGCCCGTCCCCGGCCTCCCCGGCCCGGCCTCCGCCGGCCTCAGCCTCCCCGGCCTCCCCCGGCCCCGGCCTCCCCGGCCCGGCCTCCCCCGGCCCCGTCCCCGGCCTCCCCCGGCCCCGGCCTTCCCGGCCTCCCCCGGCCCCGGCCTTCCCGGCCTCCCCCGGCCCCGGCCTTCCCGGCCCTGGCCTCCCCGGCCCGGCCTCCGCCGGCCTCAGCCTCCCCGGCCCCGGCCTCCCCCGCCCCGGCCTCCCCGGCCCCGGCCTCCCCGGCCCCGGCCTCCCCGGCCTCGGCCTCCCCAGCCTCCCCGGCCCCAGCCTCCCCGGCCCCGGCCTCCCCAGCCTCCCCGGCCCCGGCCTCCCCGGCCTCCCCGGCCCCGGCCTCCCCGGCCTCCCCGGCCCCGGCCTCCCCGGCCTCCCCGGCCCCGGCCTCCCCGGCCTCCCCGGCCCCGGCCTCCCCGGCCTCCCCGGCCCCGGCCTCCCCGGCCTCCCCGGCCCCGGCCTCCCCGGCCTCCCCGGCCCCGGCCTCCCCGGCCTCCCCGGCCCCGGCCTCCCCGGCCTCCCCGGCCCCGGCCTCCCCGCGCCCGGCCCCGGCCTCCCCGGCCCCGGCCTCCCCAGCCTCCCCGGCCCCGGCCTCCCCGGCCTCCCCGGCCCCGGCCTCCCCGCGCCCGGCCTCCCCCGCCCCCCCCCCCCCGCCTCACCGGTCCCCGACTCGGGCTCAGCGGCCCATCCGGGCCGGCTCCGCTCCTCGGGTGCGCGGCAGGCGCAGGGTCGCGGCCCGGGACGCAGCGATTGGTCGGGGCTCGAGCTCGGGGCCGCCCGCGCCGCCTCCTGCCTCCAGCTGCCACCTCCGTGCCCCCGCCTTCGGCCCGCGGAGCCTCTCCTCGGCCAGGCCCGGACGGAAGTGACGTCACGGCGGGCCCGCCCCGGGGGCCGGGCGGCCGGAGCCACGCCCCCGCCGTGACGTCGGAGCGGGCGTGCCCACTGCGTCGGGGGCGGGGCCGGCGGCGCAGACCTGGGGGGGTGGGGGGGCGCGGGGGGCCGAAGTCGGGGCTCGTTTACTAGCCGGGTCTTCGTTTCGGGGGGCCGGCTGCGGCTCGGACGAGAGTCTTGGGTGGGGGCGGTTGGGAGGAACATCCGGGTGTGGCGGGGTGGGGAGCGATCGCCGGGAACGGCGGGTAGGCCGCGGCCTGCGCGACGGGGCGGGGCCTGCGCGTGACGTCAGGCGCAGGGAGGCGGGGCTCCGGCGGGTGGGAAGCGTCCGGGCGGGGCGGGGGGGCGCAGCGGCGCGCAGCCGCAGGCGCGCAGTGCGGCCGCCAGAGGGCGCGCCCGGGCCGCGCCGGCCCCGGAGCCCGGCGGCCCCGGCCGAGGCCCCGCCCGGCCGCCGCGCTGGCCCTGGCTGCAGCGCCCGGCCTCCGGGCCGGAAGCGCGCAGGGTTCGGCGGCTGGCTGCTCTCGTCCGTCCTTTTGTTTGGTTTCGGGGGTAGAACGCGGGGCTCGGCCAGGCCGAGCACGCGCTCCGCCACCGACTCCATCCGGGTCCCTGCAAGGCGTTTCATTCCCCGCAACTTCACCTTGTGTCCTCGCAGAGCCCCCGGCCCGGCCCCGATCGCCCTCGCTTCCCGCCGGGTGGGTGAGGCCGGGAAGCTTCCAGAGCGGCCGGCGGGGGGCTCTGACCGCTCGGCCTCCTAAAATACCCCAGGGAGGCTGAACTCCGGAGGATCCCGGTTCGAGGCCAGCATGGACAGGAAAAGTCCCAGGAGACTCTTCTCTTCCATGGATGGGAGACGTGGAGACGTGCCTCCTGGACCAGCACCCATGGAAGAGGGGGGGCAATGAGAGGGGGAGCAGAAATCCCCGGGTTCACACACACAGGGTAACAAGTCCGAATCACCCAAGGGCAGAGCTCACAACCTGGTCCAACAGGCCCAGGTCCAAGGCCAGAGGCTGAC
The DNA here is from genome assembly GCF_019054845.1 of Dipodomys spectabilis. Classification (NCBI taxonomy): domain Eukaryota; kingdom Metazoa; phylum Chordata; class Mammalia; order Rodentia; family Heteromyidae; genus Dipodomys; species Dipodomys spectabilis. The sequence continues at coordinate 206,961 of NW_024871390.1, read as the reverse complement.
ACTTTGACATAGAGAAGGTCTTGCATAAAATCTGGCTCCCTGGGAGAGGAAGCCCCCCCCCCCCCCGCCCCGCTTTGGGGAGTCAGAAGATTTGCAGACAAAAGTTGGGGTGAACTTTGAACTAGACTCCAAGCTCCAGCCCTAAGAGAAACCAAGACCTGTTCTGGGGGGGGGGGCTGCTGGAGAGGGGAACTGGCCTGGAGATTTGGGGGTGGGGGGGTCACAATGACTCCGATTTCTTTGGATCGATTTGCTTGTAGACTAGCGAGGTACAGAGAAAACCACTGAAAGGTTATAAAAAAATGGTTGGTTTTTTTTTCCCCCCATTGAGATTTCTGGGGGAAAGCCTTTATAAAAACCTTTCCCGTGTCTCTGGCATTCTGTGTAACTAACTGCTTTCTCTCTTTGCCCCTAAAGGAAAACAGTTTGACCTGTGACCCAAAAGCTATCCTTGCAGGGTTGAGGGGGCTGGTGGCTCCCATCTGTCATCCCAGCCACTCAGGAGGCTGAGATCTGAGGATCATGGTTCAAAGCCAGCCCAGGCAGGAAAGTCCGTGGGACTCTGATCTCCAATAAACCACCAAAACAGCCAGAAGTGGGAGGAGTTGTGGCTGGAAGTGGTGGAGCACTAGCCTTGAGTAGAACAGCTCAGAGACATAGTTCAGGCCGTGAGTTCAAGCCCCAGGATCAATTAAAAAACAAAAGGAAAACAAACCCAGTCAACCTTTCCAAACCCTCCAGCTCATGCCTGTAATCTTAGCTACTCAGGAAGGTGAGATCTCTTGAAGATTGAGGTTGATAGCCAGCCAAGGGAAAAAAAAAAAAAAAAAAAAGTCTGTAAGGTTCTTATCTCCAATTAACCAGCAGGAAACAGTGGAAGTGGTCAGAATACCAGCCTTAAGTGGAAAAAGTAAGCAAGAACAGAGCCCTGGCACGCATGCGCACACGCACACACTCAACCAATCAATAAAAAGATCCATGAGTTCTAAATGTGTTATCAGATCCATTTCTTAACAGATTGCACTTTATCTGGAGGCTTCCAGCTCTCTCTCTCTCTCTCTCTCTCTCTGTCCTGGGGTTTGAACTCAGGGCCTGGGTGCTGTCCCTAAGCTTTGGTGTACACAAGGCTGGCGCTCTACCACTTGAGCCACAGCCCCACTTCTAGTTTTCAGGTGGTTCCTCGGAGATAAAAGTCTCAATAGATTTTCCTGCCCAGGATGGCTTTGAACCATGATCCTCAGATCTCAGCCTCCTGAATAGCTAAGATTATAGAAGTGAGGCACAGTACCCAGTTCTGTCTGTCTCTTGAAAGGCAAGCACTCTACCACTGAGCCAACTTCCCAGCCCCCGTCTGTCTCTTGAAAGGCAGGTACCAGGAAATTTTATCTTTCAGCTTTAAATCTTAATCTCACAACTCAGTCCCTAACAGCAAGTAGGAAATCAGTTTGTTGAAGTAGAAGATTTTTCATATAGAGGAAAAAGAGCACTTTACATGTTTTAAGTGAAGTTTTTCTGTGTATGTGTGCTGGTGCTCTACCACTTGGACCACACCTCCACCTCCAGCTTTTTAGTGGTTCTTTGGAAATACCCATCTCACAGACATGCCTGCTCAGGTTGGCTTTGGACCTCCATCCTCAAGGCTCAGCCTTCTTAGTAGCTGGGATTGTTACAAGCACGAGCCCCTAGTGCTGGCCAGGCCTGAGTTAAAAGATTTTTCTTTCTTTCTTTTAATGGGGAAGCCACTTGCGCCAGCTACTTAGGAGGCTGAGATCTGAGGTTGGAAGTTCAAAGCCAGTCTGGGCAGGGAAGGCTGTGAGACTCTGATCTCCAATAAACCACCAGAAAACCAGAAGTGGTGCTGTGGCTCAAGTGGTAGAGCGCCTGCCTGGAACAAATGAGCTCAGGGACAGCGCCCAGGCCCCGAGTTCAAGACCCATCACCTACCAGTGAGAGAGGGAGAATGAGATGGAAATAACTAGCACTCAGCTCTTCCCACGCTCAGTCCATTTTAGGTTGTGTGGCCAGAAGTCAAGAGTTTCTGGGGGGCTCAGCCCTCGCTTTGGTCACCCCATTTCCGGGAATCACAGGTTTTTCCCTTCCCACTAGAGGAGGAGGTGCGATGGGAGAGCTGGAGGACGGGGAGCCGGCCCCCCAAGGCCGGGGTCCCCCCCCAGCTCCCGCCTCGCCCCTCCCCGGGGCGCCCCGGGTCCCAGGCCGGGCCTGGGGGGCGCAGGGTTCCCATTCCCGGCCTTTCCATCTCCCTGGAATTTTCCACGGCAGCTGACTCCACTCCCAGACACCCCTCCCCGGGCAAAATTCCCGGCTCCCCCCCTCCCCCTCCCCCTCCCCCCTCCCCCCTCCCGATCGCACCCTACTCCAGCCCCAGCCCCCCCCCCCCCCCGCCCCAGCCCATCCTGGGGGGTCCCGTGGGGGGGGGGGGTCCCGGGGCAGTGGGCAGGGGGGAGAGGCGGGGCAGGGTGGGGAGGGCCGGTCCCGCAGGGGGGCTGCAGTGGGGGGGAGTGGCCCTCCTCACATCCCCATATAAGGCAGGGCAGGGAATGGCGCCCCCGGATTGGCTGATTCAAATGAGCAATCCACCTGGCAACAGCGTTCCTACTGGCCGCCAGCGGGGAGGGGGAGGGAGGCGGACGGAGGCTGGTGATTGGAGGGGGCGGAGGGGGAGGAGGGGCGCCGAGGTGGGGGGGGGGCGGTTACCAGGGCAACGGGGTGACCAGCCCAGCAGGGCGTCCCAGACAGCAGGCGGGGCGGGCGGGGGAGAAAAGTGGGGTGGGGGGGAGGAAGGGACGGGGGGGGGCCAGACGGGGGGGGGGAGAGGATGGAGAAAAAGGAGATTAATGAAGCCTGGGAGGAGCGGGGGGGGGGGGCAGGGGGGGACGGGGGGGGGGGGGGAGATTAAAGGCATCAGCCAGAGTCGCAGAGACAGATGGAGAAGGCCGGTGGGGAGATCTCCGAGAGGACGATGGGATCGAATTCTGCTGGGAAGATCCCGGGGTTCGGAGGCCGAGACCCCCCCACCGTCCCCCCCACAGGAGGAGGGCGGGGCCGTGCGACCCCCCCAAGCCCCGACCCGCGCGATGTGTCATTTACAGAATTAAAAGGGTGCGGGTGACCCCTGACCGCGGCCCCCCACCCCTGCGCGAGTGCGCGTGCGCGCGCCCCGCCTGGCACTCGGGACCGGAGGCTCGTCCCTCACTGCCCCCATCCGAGGTCCCGGTGGGCGCTCTACCACCTGAGCCACGCCGCCACGCCCGGGGTCTGCCCTTTGTGTGATGTCTCCTTCCCGGCCGGCTTTGAACCGCGACGCTCGCATGGCCGCCGCCCCAGGCGCTGGGGTGACGGCGGCCTGCCCCCCCTTCCCACCCCCCTGCTTTCCTTGAGTTTAATCCACGCGTTAATCCGGGGCGCGCGCGCGTGTGTGCGCGTGTGCACGTGTGCGCGTGTGTGCGTGCACGTGTGCGGCCTAATTTTAGACTTGGACCCAGAGAATCCAGAAAGACCGATGGAAAAGCAACGGGGAAAATAGGAATAAAGACGAGAGAAGGAATCAGATGGGAAGGGGGGGAGGGAGAGCGAGGTCCGGATGGGACGAGAGGTCAATGCCCAGCCCTGCAGGCCGCGGGGGGGGGGGGGTCCCGGGGGGGGATCCCCGGAAAAGGGGGAGGACGGCCCGGCCCCGCGGGCGAGGAGGGGTGAGGCGGAGGGGGAGGCCGCTGCCCTGCCCTCGCCCATCCTTCCCCCCCCCCCCCCCCCCCCGCGCCTCAAGGCCACCCAGACAATGTGGGGGGGAGGGGAGGGGAGCCGGGCAGCCCCTTCTTTCTTGGGGTTCGCAGATACCCGCGCGATCTCTCCATCCGCCGCGCCCCGCCCGCCCTCGCCCGGCGGACACCTCGGGGTGTTCTGATTACATTTATGCGTGTGTGTGTGTGTGTGTGTGGGGGGGGGGGGATCAGGAAGGTTCTGGGCGCCCTCCCCGTCGGGAGGGAGGGGCGTCTCCCCGCGGAGCCCCGCCCCCGCCCCGCCCCGCCCGCCGGCCCCACCCCTGCGCCCAGGCCCCTCCCGTCGGGCAGCGCTCGGCCTTATAAGCGGGTTCGCTGCCCGGGGGCGGCCGCGGCTGGTCGGCGGCAGCTCTGCGGGTTCGGGGGGTGGCGGAGCCGAGCACCGATCGCCGCCCGAGCGCCCCGGCCGCGCCGCCCCGCCCTCCGCACGGCCGCAGCCCCGCGGGGGCCCCCCGCGCCGGACGCGCCCCGCCCCACCCCGCCGGCGCCGCCCGCACCGGCCCCCCCGCGCCCGCCGTCCAGGCCCCGGGACCCCGGCCCCCCCTCCCCCGCCAGCCCCGGCCCCGGCATCATGTCGGAGAAGAGCGTGGACGCCGCGGCCGAGCTGAGCGCCAAGGTACGACCCCCGCGGCGATCGGGGCGGCCCTCGGGCCCGGGCCGGCCCCCCCCCCCCCCCGCCCCGGCCGGCCGCCCCCCGACGGGCCGCGCTCCGGGTCCCCGCGGACCCCGCGGCGCCCCCCCCTGCGCCCCGCGCCCCGCGCCCGCGCCCTCTAGCGGCGGCCGGGCCCCTGCGACCTGCCCATCCCAGCCCCGCCCCTCTGGGCCTTCATTATCCTAGCCCCGCCCCCACCGTGCCTATCACCCTAGCCCCGCCCCTCCGGCCTCCTCTTTACCCTATTCCCGCCCCTCCGGCCTGCCCATCGCCCTGTCCCCGCCCCTCCGGCCTACCATCACCCTATCCCTGCTACCTGTCCATCATCCTATCCCCGCCCCTCCGACCTGCCCATCCTGTCCCCGCCCCCTCGGGCCTGTCCATCACGCTCTCCCCGCCCCCTCGGGCCTGTCCATCACCTCCAGCTCCACCCCTCCGACCTGCCCATCCTGTCCCCGCCCCCTCGGGCCTGTCCATCACGCTCTCCCCGCCCCCTCGGGCCTGTCCATCACCTCCAGCTCCACCCCTCCGGCCTGTCCACCTCCATCCCCACCTCTTCTGCCAGTTCGTCTCCCTGCCCTCGCCCCTCCGGGCCTGTCGATCACCCCCATCCCCGCCCCTCCGGGCCTGTCCGTCACCGCCGCCTCCACCCAGGGTGCGATCGCCCCGTCGGGGGAGGGGCGGGGGGGCGTCCAGCCCTGACCTCACCTTTCCTCCGCGCTGTAAACACGACGGCCCTCCCCCTCCCCCCCACTCGGCCCCTCCCCTCGGTGCCCGACGTGACCCCCTCTGCCTCTGTTTACCCCCCCATGCCTTCCTTTCCATCCGATCCGACCCCCACCCCCAATTCTTGGATTCCTAATACATAGAGACAGACAGACAGACAGACAGACACCCTTTGGAAAAGCTAAGGCTTCGCTTTGCCTGGCTCCCTTCCCTTCTGCCCACCCCCCCTCCCCTTTCCAGCTTCCCTCTGATTCCCTGCTCCCCCGAGGTGGGGGGGGTGCAGGCGGGATTGGTGGGGTGCTGCTGTGGGAAATGAAGGCAGGCAGGGTTTTGTGGGGGCCTGCAGAAGGGGGGCGGGGTGGGGGGGGCCAGGGGGTGAGGGGACTCCGAGTGAGATGGGGCAGGGGGGTGCCGCCCGCTCCCTGCGTGTCCGTGGGTGACGCGTGTCGCCATGGAGCCGGTGTCTTTGTGTGCGTGTGCCACACAGCGAGTGTGTGTGGGGGGCACTGGCAGTGGCAGCTGCTTTGTGAGTGTGTGACGGAGAAGCCCAGACACTGGCACATGGGCCTCCCGGGCCCTGGGTGCATGTGCATGTGCGTGCATGTGTGTGTGTGCACACGCGCGTGCATGTGTGTGTGTGCACATGCGCGTGCATGTGTGTGTGCACATGGGTGGCTTCTACAAAGCCCAGGCCCCAGGGATCACGGGAGGACAGTGACCAGAGGACAGGCTGGGCAAGAGAGGTCCCTGCTCCCTGGACTTTGGTCTTTGGCCCCCTCCCTTCTCCTCCCTCCTCCCTCCCTCCCAGATAGGAAACCGGCCACAGCTGTGGAGCCGTGTGCACTGGGCCTGTGGGCTGGCCTCCTGCAGTGTCTCCATAACGGGCAGCGCTCCAGGGGAGGAGAAAAGCTGGAAAAGCCCCAGGGCAGAGAAACGAAGACATCCAGCACCCATGGTCCTTGCCTGTCATCCTAGCTAGTCAGGAAGCTCCGATCTGAGGATGGTAGTTCTAAACCAACCAGAACAGAGAAAGTCCTATGAGACTCTCCTCTCCTGATGGTCACTGAACAACTGGCCGTGGAGCTGTGGCTCAAGGGGTAGAGCGCTAGCCCCAGGACCACCTCAAAAGAAAGAAAAGGCAAAGCGATGGGAAGAAATCTTAATTTGAGTTTGCCCAGTGTCCCCTGGCATCCACTGAGCCCTCCCTCCTGAGATCTGTGCACCCCTCTAACCAGACACACACACCCTGTTGGATGTCTCCTCTGTCTGATGTTCCATTCCATGTGTTGTTTCATGGGCCAGTACCAGGGCTTGAATTCGGCTCTCCCAAGGCTGGCGCTTCCCCCCCCTGAACCATGCCTCCAGTCCGGCATTTTGCTGGTCCACTAGAAAATGGAGTCTTGTGGATTTGTCTCCCCTTCCCACCCCCCTCAAGCCCCCCCACACCCCCAGCCAGGCTTGCTTTGAACCCCAACCCTCAGATTGCAGCCCTCCTGAGTTGCTGAGATTACACGGGTGCGCGCTAGCACCTTCCATGTTTCTTTGATCTTTACCCATAATTCTTTCCACTTGCAAACGGCCACTTCTGTCCTAACAGTTGGCAACACCCAGGAAGTGGGGGGGGGGGGGTGGAGGAGCCGCTAAAAATGTTTGGGGTTAGGGTTGGTGTAAGGGAGGGCTTGGCCTGGGAAGTGTTCTGGAGGGTTCTCTCCCTATCCCTGGAGAATTAGACTTAGGGAAACAAAGTCCCGATTTGCGGAGGGAGGCGCTGGGAGGGACAGGTTGCTCAGGAAAAGGACATTGAGGGAGACAAAAGGTGCACAGGGCAGGTGGATTGGGAGGTGCGGGAGAACTTGGGGTGTGGTGGTTACCCTGGCTGCCTGCTCCCCATTTCTTCCTCAGTTTCTTACTCCCTTGGGGAAGGAGGTGTTGGATGTCAAGCCACCCCTCTCCACGTGTGTGTGCGTGTGCGTGCGCGTGTGCCCAGGGCTTGAACTCAGAGCCTGGGTCCTGGCACTTCCCTAGCTTTTCCACAAGGGTGGTGCTCTACCACTTGAGCCACAGCGCCTCTTGCAGCTTTTTGGTGGTTCATTGGCTATAAGAGTCTCCTAGGGCCAGGCACTGTTGGTTCACACCTGTCCTCCTACCTACTCAGGAGGCTGAGATCTAGAGGATCGTGGTTCAAAGCCAGCCCGGGCAGGCAATTCTGTGAGACTCTGATCTCCAGTGAACTACCGGAAGTGGTGCTGTGGCTCAAGTGGTAGAGCGCCTGCCTGGAGCTGAAGAGCTGAGGGACAGTGCCCAGGCCCTGAGTTCAAGCCCCATGACTACCACCAACAACAATAAAAAGTCTCATAGATTTCTCCACCTAGGCTCTCTTCAAACTGAGATCCTCAGCTCTCAGCCTCCTGAGCAGCTGGGATGACAGGCGGGAGCCACCAGGGTCTGGCTTTGACTGTTAATGCCAAAGTGTTTCGTTTGTGTGGGTATTTGCCACTATTGGGGCTTGAACTCAGGGTCTCTTGCTTGCTTTTTTCCAGTGACAGCTGGAATCTTACCATTGAGCCATACCCTCAGTTCCAATTTGCACCTTTTATGATCCTTTGGTATGAAGATGCAGGGATGTGTGTGTGTGTGTGTGTGTGTGTGTGTGTGTGTGTGTGTGTGCGCATGTGCATGCATGCGCTGTTCCTTGGGCTTGAACTCAGGGCCTGGGTGCTGTCCCTCAGTGCTTCAGCTCAACGCTGGTGCTCTACCACTTGAGCCGCAGCGCCACTTCCTACTTTTTTGCTGGTTCACTGGAGATAAAGAGTCTCACAGACTGTCCTGCCTGGGCCGGCTTTGAACCGTGATCCTCAGCTCTCAGCCTCCTGAGGAGCTGGGATGGCAGGCGGGCGCTGAGGTACCAGCACTGCGCAGGGGGTTCTGGTCCCATCTCTTAAGCCGTGTGGCTGCCTGGGTTCACTCTTGAGACCCTAGAGCCGGAGGCCATTGTTGATCCTAAACAGAGCCTCTGTGTCCCTGGCAGGATCTCAAGGAGAAGAAGGAGAAGGTGGAGGAGAAGGCCGTGCGGAAGGAGCGAAAGAAAGAAGTAGTGGAGGTTCGGAGAGGCTGGGCGGGAGAGGACCACGCATGTGTCCACCATCCTCCATTCCCAGGACTCCCTCGCCCTGGCTGCCTCTCCTTCCGTGTGTGTGTGTGTGTGTGTGTGCACATATGTGTGCATGCATACGTGCTGGTGTTAGGACTTGAACTCAGAGCCCGATCCTCTTCCCTCAGCTCTAACACTCAAGGCTGGTGCTATACCGCTTGAGCCACAGCCCCACTTCTGGCTTTTTGCCAGCTCATGGGGGAAATAAAACCCAAGAGACTTTGTGTCCGCCCCGGCTGGCTGGGAACTGCGATCCTCCTATCTCAGCTACTTGGGTAGCTGGGATTACAGGCGTGAGCTACCCGTGTGTACCCCCTCCCCACCCCGTACCTTGGGTGGGGGGCATATAGCCCGCCTGCCTGACTGGCCTGGTTCCCCACAGGAGGAAGAGAACGGAGCCGAGGAGGAGGAGGAGGAAACGGCCGAGGATGGGGAGGAAGAGGATGAAGAGGAAGGTAGGGAGGGGCTGGGGGGAGGGGGAGGCCCGGAGGAAGCAGAGGGCCCCCCAACGCTTCCCCAATCACCCCTTTTCTGGCTCTCAGATGAGGAAGAAGAAGATGAGGAGGATGAAGGGCCCGCGCTGAAGAGAGCTGCCGAAGAAGAGGTTTGGGCCGTGTGGGGCTGCCCGAGGCGGCACCGCCCGCTGGGCTTGAACCCCTGAACCGTGTGGCCGTTGGGGTGCGGGGGGGTCCTGTCCTGTTGGGTAAGGGAGATGTCCAACCCTTCTTTTCGCCCTCTCCACAGGAAGAAGCGGATCCCAAGCGACAGAAGACAGCGAATGGGGCGTCGGCATGAGCCCCCCTTCCAGTGGGCTGGGGACGGGAGGCTCCCCCCTCTTTTTGGGGGGGGCCTGGACGTGGGGGCGGGTGGGGGACACACACACGCGGAGCCCTCCCTCCCCTTCCCCTGGCTCCCTGTGGTGGGGGCGGGGTGTGTCTTGTTTCCGGGCCTCTCTTTTCGGGCCTCCCTTCTCCGGCCTCCCCAGCCAGCCAATGTCCCTCCGTACTTTTGCCATTGTTCACCCTTGCCCCTCTGCCCTGACCTGCTTCTCCTCCTGAGTCTCCCAGGTGGACCCCAGTCACCCCTCGCCCCCTCCCCTCCCCCCCTGCCACCCATCCCAGATCCAGGCCCTGGGCTCATCCCATTCCCCCATCCACCTGCCTGATCGGTCCCTGGGTGTCTCCCTTACATTCCCACCCCCCAGCCCCTCCATTCTCCCAGACAGCGCCAGGCCGGGGTGGGGCCGGGGGTGGGGCCGAGCCCCCTAGCTGCCCCCTTCCCCTCCCCTTTTTGTATAATTTAATAAAGAAATGGTCGCGCTTCTGTTTTTAACCTGTCTCCTGCCTTCCGGGGGAGGGGGTGGGGCTCCAGGCCAGGCCTGGAAAAGGGGGAAAAGGATGGAGGGTGGCGGAGGCCAGGCTAAGGATCCAGGTTCAAAGCCAGCCCGGGCAGGAAAGTCCTTGAGACTCTGATCTCCCATGAACCACCAGAAAACCAGACATGGCACTGTGGCTCAAGGGGTAGAGCACCAGCCTTGAGCAGAAGAGCTGAGGGACAGCGCCCAGGCCCTGAGTTCAAGCCCCATGACCAACAAGAAAAAAATCACCTAAAAGCCAGAAGTGGAGGTGTGGTTCCAGTGGCAAAGCACCAGCCTTGAGCAAAAAAGAACAATGCCTAGGCCCTGGATTCAGTCCTGGTACTGGCCAGTGGAGGGAAGGAAGGCCATGGGAGGAGCCCCAGGAGGCCGGGAGGGATAGGCCCTTCTGGGGATGAGGAACGGCCACACCCTGCGGCTGCTGCTGCTGGGTTTATTTGGACGGAGCTGTGGACATTGTTTAGCCTGGCTCTTGGGTGTCAGAGCTGCGTCAGCTCCGGCTCTGCTGGTGGCTCTAGCTCTTGCTCCATCTCCGGCTCCAGGTCCAGCTCCCACTCCTCCGTCTTGCTGGGAGCCTGGGGAGGGTAAGTCCCAAGCTCTAAGGCCGAAAACCTTCTTTGTAGCCACTGTGGGAAGCGATGGAGAGAGATTGGGGGGGGGGGGGGTGAAGAAAGAAACTATGAAAAAGAAGGGAGGCTGGGCAGGTGGCTCAGTGGTAGAGCGCTCGCCTCACATGCATGAAGCCGGGGGTTCGAGTCCTCAGCACCACAGACACTGAGAAAGCCGGAAGTGGCGCTGTGGCTCAAGGGGTAGAGCTCCAGCCTTGAGCCAAAGAAGCTCAGGACAGTGCCCAGGCCCTGAGTTCAAGACCTACGACTGGCAAAGATAAGAGAAAGGGCTGTGAGCTCACTGCCTTCATCTGCTTCGAGGAGTCCCTGAAATGCAGGGGCTTGTGGAGAGGGCTCTCATGACAGGTCTACACTGGGGATCTGTGGCTCCCGCCTGCCATCCCAGCTACTCAGGAGGCTGAGATCTGAGGATCCTGGTTCAAAGCCAGCCCACCAACAGCCTGCAGTGGTGGAGCTGTGGCTTACGCGGTAAAGCACCAGCCCTGAGGGACGGCGCCCAGGCCCTGAGTACAAAAAGAGCTCAGGGACGGCGCCCAGGCCCTGAGTTCGAATCCCAGCGCACACAGCGCTCGGAGAGATTAAGGCCACAACTCACCTGTCTTCTCCAGTGGTGAAACCCAAAGGCTCCCGTCACCAAGAGAAGAGCACCAAGCGCGAGAAGAAGAGCCAGACGGCTTCCGCCAAGGGAGCCTGGAGCTTTGCCAGAACGCCGGGCCCCTGCCGAGCAAGCACAGGCTCAGCCGGGTGCCAGCGGCTCCCGCCTGCCATCCCAGCCACTCAGGAGGCTGGGATCTGAGGATCACGGTTCGAGGCCAGCCCAGGCAGGGAAGGCTGAGACCATCAAAAAGCTGGCAGTAGAGGCGTTACTCAAGCGGTAGAGCACCAGCCTTGAGGGGGGGAAAAAAGCTAAGGGATAACACCCAGGCCTTGGGTCTAAATCTTGGAACTGGCGTGCGTATACACACACACACACACACACACACACACACACACACACACTCTACCACCTACCTAGCATCTACCATCCATCATCAGCTATTTATCTATCATCTACCATCTATCTATCATCTATATCTATCTTGCCGTACTTAGCTACTCTTAGAGAGCTTGAGATCTGATGTCTGACCGGGAAAGGAAAGTGTGGGGAGTGGTGGGGGTGGGCATGGGGTCACAGTTGGGGTTGGGGGCGTGGTCTCGGGGCCGCTGACCTTGCCTGGACTCCAGGAGGGGCTTCGCTGCCCCCAGAAGCGTCTCCCGCTGGTACACCTGGCACTGCCAGGGCTGCGAGTGGGGCCCGGCCTCCCCGGCCTCCAGCCAGGGTCCTGGGGATGACTTCTTGGATCGGGGGTCCAGGGGGCGCCACACGAAGTTCTCTCCGCCAGACGCTGGGGTGACTTCACACAGCAGCTTCCCTGATTTGGGAGTCACTGGGGAAAAAATGACACCTGTAATCCATCCTGGCTACTCAGGAGGCTGAGATCTGAGGATCGCGGTTCAAAGCCAGCCTGGGCACCCAGCTCATTTCTGGCTCTTTAGGGGTTCACTGGAGACAAGAGTCTGGCGGATTTTCCTGCGGGGCGGGGGAAGGTCTAGCTTTGGATGGCGATCCTCAGATCTCAGCCTCCTGAGTCGCTGGGATGACAGGCGGGAGCCACTGGCCTTGGCCTGTTCAAAGTTCTGTCACCTCCCGGGTCTAGGTTCTCAGGCCGCCTCCGCCCCCCGCCTCCCCTGCCCTCCCCCCCGCCCTCCCCCCTCCCTCCCCCCCCCCCCCCCCCCCCCCGCCCCAGGTGTTCAAAGGGGAGCCCCTTTGAACGCAGTGGAACATTGACTTGGTGACTCAAGGGAGATTTTCAGTTTCAGTTTCTTTTCAGGGAAGTGAGGAGAGGCCATGGCAGAACCCCAGGGCCTGGAGTCTTGGGGTGACTGACAACTCGCTCTCTGAGCAGCCAGCCTGCCCTCCCTGGCTTCCTGAAGCCAGGAGCAGACATTATCTTGATGGAGGAGGTAGGGCTTGAACTCAGGGCCTGGGCGCTGTCCCTCAGCTGGCGCTCTACCCACGGTGCCACTTCTGGGGTGGTTTGTTGGTCTCATGGGTTTTCCTGCCTGGGGCTGGCTTTAAACCTCGATCCTACAGAGCTCAGCCTCTTGAGAAGCCAGGATTACAGGCATGTGCTACCAGCGGTGCCCAGCTCAGGGAGTACCCGTGCTTCCCACCCATGGCTAACCTGTAATGACCGCCAAGGTGATGGTGATCTGGAGAGATTGGCCCGGCACGCGGACGCGGCAGGTGTAGCTCCCCGCCTGGGCCACACTGACCGCTTGGAGTCGGAGGGTGAAGTTGCCGTGATGTCCAGCCACCGGAAGGTCTGGGCCTCCTCCGGGCGGGGTCCACTGGGCAGCCAGGGAAGTGTGGTTCCCCAGGTCCGAGGGCAGGTGGCAAGGCAGCTCCGCCCTCGAACCCGCAGCCGCGTACACTGTCAGGGGAGCAGGGGGCTCCAGACCTGGAGAGGAAAGGCAAAGGTCAGGTGTGATCTGAGCCTGCCATCCCAGCGACTCAGGAGGCTGAGATCTGAGGATCGCGGTTCAGGGCCAGCCCAGGCAGGAAAGTCTGTGACAGCTCGTGTGTGTGTGTGTGTGTGTGTGTGTGTGTGTGTGTGTGTGTGTGTTGGTCCTGGGGCTTGAACTCACAGCTTGAACACTGCGTCTTGGGCCACAGCTCCACATCCGGCCTTTTGCTGGCTCACTGGAGATGAGGCTCCCAGATTTGCCTGCCCAGGGCTGGCTTTGAACCTGGATCTCAGCCTCCTGAACCACGAGGAGGCCGGGCCAACAATGCCTGGCTGTAGGAGAATTTTTATCTTCAATAAACCAGCAAAAAAGCTAGAAGTGGCACTGTGCTCAAGTGGTAGGGCGCCATCTTTGAGTGAAAGAGCTCAGGGACAGCGGCCTAGGCCCTGAGTTCAAGCCTTAAGACTGACCCGAAACAAACATATTATTATTGTTGATAACAATACGTAGCAGTGGCTGCTGAGATGCTGCCTTGCGGGATGGGGGGGGGGGCGCATGGATCACGGGAAAGCAGACTCACGACTCACCCAGGACCTCGAGGTTGTGCGTGATGGTCACGCGGAAGCCATCCGTGTACGTGAGCACGCAGCCCCACGTGCCCGAGTCCGTGGGGCCGACTTGTGGCAGGAAGAGGAAGCTCTCCACCATGTGGTGACGGGCAGACTCCTGCACGGGGACCCGGCCTCTGCCCTGGCCTCGGAACCACCGCACGGAGGCCGGCGACTCGGGGCGCTCAAAGGAGCACTTCAACGCGACGCGGTCGGAGGTCCTGAGAGACCCTGGGGGGCTGGCTGTCACTGCTCAGGGGCCAGAGAAGAGCCTCCATCAGCCCCGCCAACACGGCAAGGCCAAGCTACAAGCTTCTAGAAAGGGAGCCCAGAAGGCTCTAGAAACATGTTGTAGAAGGTTCCAGAAAGAGAGCCTAGGGAGTTTTAGAAACGTGCTCTAGAAGATTCCAGAAAGGGAGTCTAGAAGGTTCTAGAAACATGTGCTTAGAAGGTTCCAGAAAGGAAATCCAGAAGATTCCAGAAAGCAAAGGGAGTCTAGAAGCTTCTAGAAACATGTTCTAGAAGGTTCTAGAAAGGGAGCCTAGAAGGTTCTAGAAACATGCTCTATAAGGTTCCAGAAAGGGGTCCAGAAGGTTCTAGAAGATTCCAGAAAGGGAGTCGAGGTTCTAGAAACATGTTCTAGAGGGTTCCAGAAAGGGAATCCAGAAGGTTCTAGAAAGTTCTAGAAAGGGAGTCTAGAAGCTTCTAGAAACACGTTCTAGAGGGTTCCAGAAAGGGAGTCTAGAAGCTTCTAGAAACACATTCTAGAACCTTGCTGTTTAGATTTGCCAACTCCAGCCGGAAGCTGGTCATCTTAGCAGATCTGAAGATCAAGACTCAAAACTAGCTTAGACCAGAAATTCCATGAGACTCTTTTAGTTTTCCTTTTGGTCAGCCGCGGGGCTTGACCTCAGGGCCCGGGCGCTGTCCCTCAGCGTTTAGGCTCTGCCACCTGAGCCGCCGCACCACCTCTGGCTTCCTGGTGGTTCAGGGACTTCCCTGGCTGGCTGGCTTTAAGCTGCTGCGGTGACAGGCGGGAGCCACCGGTGCCGGCTCCCGTGAAACTCGCGTTTCCAACGAACCGGCAAACAGCCAGAAACAGAGCCAGGGCCTGGCGTGAAGCGGCCGGAAAGAGTCTTCCAGGATTCACCAAAGAGCTGTGGGTGGCGCCGTGGCTCAGGTGGTAGAGCGCCAGCCCAGAGCAGCAATGATGGCGGGTAAGCACCGTCTCTGTCCACACACCCTGGCAGGGACTAAACGCACCCCTGAGCTACAGAACGAACGCTCGAAATGAATCACCTCCCAGCCCTCTCAGGGGCGCCTCTCTCCCCCACATGCCGGGGTGCTCCCCAGGCTGTGGGTGGAAAAAAGGGGGGTTCTTGGGGTGGTGGTGATGCAGTCTCTCCATGGTGCCCACCCCATGCTTCTCTGGACTGCCAGCTCCCCTCCCTTCCCCTCCTGGACACCTGGGGAGACCCCATCTCACACCTCCCCCAGTCCCGCCCCACCTACTCGAGGCCTGGCCCAGGCGCAGGCGCAGGTGGCAGGAGAGGGCCCGGTCGCCCAGGTGCACGGTGGCTCGGTACTGGCCGGCGTCGGCGCGCAAGGCCGGGCACAGCCTCAGGGAGAAGTCCCCGCGCTGCAGGCCCCGCTCCGCCAGCTGCACCCGGGGCCCCAGGGGCGGCCGGCGCAGGCGCAGGCCTTCGGGGGACACGCTCAGCACCGTGTAGCCGAGGGGGCCGGGGGATCCCCCCGGGCTGGCGGCCGTCGGGGGGCTGGGGCAGGAGAGAGAGAGAGAACAAGAGAGAGATTGGAAGCTGGAGTCTGGTGACGCATGCCTGTAATCCCGGCCGCGCAGGAGGCTGAGCTGGCAGAGGCCCAGGCTGTGGAGGCCGGGGGAGGGCAGGGAGGGGTGGGCGGGCTGGTGGGGGGGGGTCTCCCCTGGCTGGCGAGGGTGGGAGTTCTGTGGCTCAGTTTTGGGGTGCGTACCTGTCTGGTTGGTGTCTCCAGGTGAGCCGCACGCTCCCCGGCAGCCTGCCCTGCTGGAGGGGGGGCGCAGGGCCACAGGGAAGCCGGGCCGGGGCCCCCTCCTGAGCCCACACCACCGGGATGGCTTCCCCCCCGCCGGAGGCCGCCCCTGCTGGAGGAGAAGAGAGAGGAGAAGAGGGAAGAGGGCCGGCTGGGCAGGTGGCTCAGGGGCAGAGCGCTTGCCTTGCACGCACAGAGCCCTGGGTTCGATTCCTCAGTACCACAGACCCAGAAAAAGCCAGGAGTGGTGCCGTGGCTCAAGTGGTAGAGCGCCAGCCTTGAGCCAAAGAAGCTCAGGGACAGCGCCCAGGCCCTGAATTCAAGCCCCAGGACTGACAAGAAAGACAGACAGAAAGTAAGTCAGTGGATGGAGAGGCTTCAGTAGGGAATCCGAAGGGGGTTGGGCAGTCGGAGGACAGGGAGGGGAGGATCGCGATTGGAGGTCAGCCTCCTCCACCCGCATCTTACCTGGCGCGGCCCCCAGCAGAAGAGGAAGCAGCCAGCCCAGAACCTGAGCTTCCCGCATCTCCCGCCGATCGCCTGAGCTCTGCAAAGGGGGACAGAGATGGGGGGGCAGGAACTAGGGGATTGGGGGTGGGGGGGGTGGAAGAGGGGGAGCCGGAGACAATCGGGCGCAGAGACAGCCACCAAGGGCCAAGGATCCAGAGCCAGATTCTCACAAGAGTTGGACCAATTCTTTTTTTGGGGGGGCCCTCAGGGCACCCCAGGAAACGGAGCAGCAGCAGAGAGCAGAGTGATGAGTTGGGGTGCCGTGCCTCCAGATTCCTTACCCTGTCCCCCACTTCCCCTGTAACCCCCCCTCCGTGCCCGCCCCCCACAGCCCGAGGTTTCGGGTTCACTTCGTGGTGGAAAGTCTGAGGGGGCTGATTCCTAGCAGAGGCGCCCTCAGCCTCGGGGTGACACACCCCTTGTTTATTTCCTCAGCCTCGGGGCTCCCCTCCACCCCTGTCCCACCCTGGCCGGCTCCTCTCTCTCTCCCAGAATCTTGGGACTTGAACTCGGGGCCTGGGCGCTGTCCCTCAGCTCTTCAGCTCAAGGCTGGCGCTCTACCACTTGAGCCACAGCGCCACTTCTGGTTTTCTGGTGGTTCCTGGGAGATCAGAGTCTCACGGACTTTCCTGCCCGTGGCTGGCTTTGAACCGTGATCCTCAGATCTCAGCCTCCCGAGTGGCTGGGATGGCAGGCGGGAGCCACCGGTGCGTGGTTTGCCTCCGGTGCTTGTTATATGTTGGATGCAACATGAAATGGCTCATGCAGGCTGATTTCCCCCTAAAAGGAAGAAAAATGAAGGCCAGAGTGGGGCGGGGGGGGGTGAGGAGAGATCAATCCCGTACCCCACAGAACTTTTCTGGGGGGAGTGCACCGGCAAACAGGAGGAAACATCTTAGTGCCGGTCAGCTCACAAGACCTGAGAGGGCGCTGTGGCTCCCGCCTGTCATCCCAGCCCCTCCGGAGGCTGAGACTGGAGGATCGCTGCTGGAGGCCAGCGGGGGTAGAGAAGGCCGTGAGAAGTCAGGCCCCCTTGGCTCCCGCCTGTCATCCCAGCTCCTCAGGAGGCTGAGAGCTGAGGATCGCGGTTCAAAGCCAGCTCGAGCAAGGAAAGTCCGTGAGACTCTGATCTCCCATGAAGCACCAGAAAACTGGAAGTGGCGCTGTGGTTCAAGTGGTAGAGCGCCCGCCTTGAGCTGAAGAGCTCAGGGACAGCGCCCAGGCCCTGAGTTCAAGCCCCACAACTGACAAAAAAGAAAAGGAAAAAGCCCTGCTTGGGTTTGGATTTCGTTTGTTTGGGGTAGTTTTTTATGCCCTTCCTGGGGCTTAAACTCAGGGCCTGGGCGCTGTCCCTGAGCTTTTCTGCTCCAAGGCTGGCGCTCTACCACTTGAACCACAGCGCCACTAATGGATTTAGTTTTTGGTGGTTCATTGGAGTCTCACAGACTTTCCTACCCAGGCTGGCTTTGAACCATGATCCTCAGACCTCAGCCTCCTGAGGAGCTGGGGTGACAGGCGGGAGCCAGCTGCCCTGAGCTGTTTAGGCTTTTGGGGTACTTCTTCCCAGAAACACCTCCCCCCTGTCACCCCCAAACCACACGAGCCTGACACTGCTGAGCCCAGTGGAAACAGCACCGTCTGGCGAGGCTGAATGGGCCGAGTAGAAACCGGAAGTCCCGCCTGGCGCTGAGGGAGAACTTTCTGGCAACTTTCTTGCTTCTGCCTAAAGCAAGGTTCTTAACTCTCAAGTAAGAGCCAAACTGCAGTTTTCTGGAAGCTTCCCGAGTCTGTCTCCTGACCCCTGCCCTTTGCTGACTTGTTCCAACACTGGGATTTGAATTCGGGGCCTCCAGTTCTCCCTTGACTTTTTTCCTTCGTCGGTTCCAGGCTGGTGCTTTACTACTTGAACCACACCTCCACCTCTGGTTTGGGGTGGTGGTTCCTTGGAGACAAGAGTCTTGGGGATTTTTTTTCCTGCCTGGGCTGGCTTTGAACCACGATCTCAGATCTCAGCCTCCTGAGGAGCTGGATGACAGGCGGGAGCCACGGGTGCCTGGCTTCTCACGGCCTTTCTACCCCAGCTGGCCTCAAACAGCGATCCTCAGACCTCAGCCTCCTGAGTGGCTGGGATGACAGGCGGGAGCCATGGCGCTGGGGATAAATCTGACTTTATCTGTGGGCCTCTCCTAAGAGCGCCCTCCTCTGGTCTCAGCGTGTGGAAATATTTGGGGTCCTCTATCATTGATCACACCCCGTGTATTTCAGATCTACCTCCCGCAGAGGAGAGAAAACATGGCGCTGTTCGTGTCTCTGAGCAGGGCTGACCTCGCCGAACGTGATTTGTTCTGGGTCCTTCCATTGCTCTGCAAACCACACATCTATTCTTCTTTCTAATGACGAGGTAAAAATCCATTATATAGAGGTGCCACGTTTGGGGGTGAAAGGTTGAGAACAGAAAGATTCATTGGACTTGGCCAGAGAAGCGTGCCCCCACAGCCAGGGAGAGAAAAGGAAGGAAAGGCTGATGGCTGGGAGAGGGGCCGGGTCTGGGGTGACCTATCTAACCTAGGGGGTCCAGGAGGGGCTAGAAGGAGGAGACCCCAGTGTGGAGCTGTGGATTAGGGGTTCCACCATGGCTGCTGGGTGGTTCATTGAGAGCAGAGTCTCACAGAATGTCTGGCTTCAAAGCAGGATCCACACACATCTCTGCTTCCTTTGTAGCTGGGATTACAGGCGTGAGCTACTGGTCCCTAACATGCTTTCTGACTTCTGGGTTTCTTCCTTGCTGGCACTCTGTCTCTCTGTCTGTCTGTCTGTCTCTCATCCTCCCAACTACATTGTACTGTCTGCCCTGTTTCTTTTGTGTCTTAGTTGAGTTTAGTTATTTGTCCATTGTGGGGCTTGAACTCAGGGCCTGGGCGCTGTCCCTGTGCTCTTCAGCTCCAGGGGGGCGCTCTACCACTTGAGCCACAGCGCCACTTCTGGTTTTCTGGTGGTTCAATGGAGATCAGAGTCTCACGGACTTTCCTGCCTGGGCTGGCTTTGAACCGCGATCCTCAGATCTCAGCCTCCTGAGTGGCTGGGATGACAGGCGGGAGCCACCGGCCCCTGGTTCATATATATGGTTAATTGCATTCCAGCTCCTGTGTTGGCTTTCTGGGTGATGCGCATGCGCGCATGCACACACACACACACACACACACACACACACACGCCCCTGTCACCAACTTTGCCAGCTCTTTCTGCTCAGGCCTGGGTGCACACCGCCCTCTGGTGGCGGCCGCGGGTCACACACCCTCCTTGGAATGGCTGGGCATCTGGGGATTGGTGCGTGCGTGGTGTGCGTGGTGTGCGTGCAAGGCTCCATCCCCACCCCACCCCCCGCCCCCGGGCACAGTCACGTTTTGTGCAGCCGGCTGGAGAGGTGAGGAGCAATGCACGCTGCAGGAAATCCAGCCCCGGGCCCTGGCCAGATGACCCGAATGCGACTAAGGACAGAGCTGTGGAACAAAACACCACAAGACAGACAGGCGGACATTGGTCGGTCAGCCCCGGCTGTGGCTGCGGCCCTGATGGCCTGCCTGGCCTGTGGAGAGGCGCCCGCCCTGTCTCCTCCAGCCTCAGCGTCCTCTCCGTGTCAATGAGATCAAGGCTGGGCGCAGTAGTTCAAGCCTGTAATCCCAGCCACTTTGGGAGGCTGAGGTAGGAAGATCCCTTGAGTCCCAGAGTTCACCACTAGCCTTGGCAACACAGGGAGACTCCCATCTGAAAAGCAAACCACAAATAAATGCAATAAGAATCCACCAAGGCTGGGTGCAGTGGCTCACGCCTGTAATCCCAGCTACTCAGAGGCTGAGATCGGAGGATCCTGGTTCAAAGCCAGCCTGGGGTATAGGAGAATCTGTGAGACTCTGCTCTCCAATAAACCACCAAAAAACCGGAAGTGGTGCCGTGGCTCAAGTGGTAGAGCACCAGCCTTGAGCAAAAATCATCAGGGACAGCGCCCAGGCCCGGAGTTCAAGCCCCAGGACCGGCACAAAACAAAAAGAGCCAACCCAAATGGGCTGCTTTTGTTGTAGCCTTGCGCTGGTGGCTCCCGTGTGTCATCCTAGCTACTTGGGAGCCTGAGAACTGAGGATCCTGGTTCGAAGCCAGCCCAGGCAGCAAAGTCTGTGAAACTCTTATCTCCAATGAACCAGCAAAACCCTGAAGTGGAGTTGTGGCTCAAGTGGTAGAGCACCAGCTTTGAGGGGAAAAACCACCCACAAAACTAGCGAGTGCCAGAGGCCCCGAGTTCACGCCCCAGTCCTGGGAAGAATTTCTTTTTTAGTTTTTGGGTCAGTACCGGGGCTTGAACTCAAGGCCTTCTGCTGCTTTGTGGCTTTTTTTTTTTTTACTCGTCTGGTGCTCTACCGCTTGAACCACAACTCCATGTCTGGCTTTTGGCTAGTTCCTTGGAGGTAGGCGTTTCACAGACTTCCCTCCTGGGCTGGCTTGGAACTTCGATTCTCAGATCTTAGCCTCTTGTGTGGCCGGGACTACAGGTGTGAGCTACGGTGCCCGGCTAAACCTGAGACATGACCGCCACCACCGCACACAGAAGAGCCGGGGAGGGGCGCGGGAGGGGGCGGGGGTCTCCGTGCTGGGTGCTTTGGAAGGAATGGGGGTCAGGCTGGGGTGGGGTTTGCTCTGCTCAGGGGCTGACAGTTTGTTTGTGGGGGTGCAGGTGTCAGCTGCGAAGCCCAGGCTCTGCACTCCCTGAGATCACCCCCAAACCTCCATGAGGATTTGCAATCCTGGCCTCCTTCCCCCCCCCCCCCCCCCACAGCCCACGGTGACCTTTGAACCAGAGTCCCAGCCAGGTCTCCTGGCTGGCTCTTTCTTTCTTCCAGGAATCAGCCCCTGACCTCTGACCCCCTCCCACCTCGACTCCAGGCCCCGCCCCCCAGCTCTCTGGGGTGTGCAGCCGCAGATGGTTCTAGAAAGGAGGCCAACTCAGGCCTGCACCTGGTCCCTCGGCTTCCCCCTCCTTCTTGGCTAAACTGCCCTCCATCTCTCCTTCTAGCCCTTCCCCCTGCCCACTGAGGCTGGCGGCTCTCTGGACCCCGTCTTGTACAAAGAGCCGGGCACGGGCGCTCACATCTGTCATCCCGGCTACTAGGAGACTGAGATCTGAGGATCGCAGTTCAAAGCCAGCCCGGGCAGGAAAGTCCATGAGACTCTGATCTCCCATAAGCCACTCAAAAAACCAGAAGTGGCGCTGTGGCTCAAGTGGTAGAGCACCCGCCTTGAGCTGAAGAGCTGAGGGACAGCGCCCAGGCCCCGAGTTCAAGCCCCACGACCACCACCACCACCAACAATAATAATACAAAAGTATATTTTAAATGCTTTCGTTTTTTCTTTATTCATTTTTGCGGTGCTGGGCATGGAACCCAGGCTCCCAAGACTCCACCACTGAGCCTCATTGCCAGCTTCTTGTTTATTTGCCTTTTTTTCCCCTGTATGCAGGTACTGAGACTTGAACTCAGGGCCTGGGCGTTGCTCTCAAGCTGGTGCTCTACCACTTTCTCCACAGCTCCGCTTCTAGTTTCCTGGTAGTTCACTGGGGATCAGAGTCTCACAGACTTTTCCTGTTTTGAACCGTGATCCTCAAATCTCAGCCTCCTGAGTAGCTGAGACTACAGGCGTGAGCCACGGTACCCGGCCAGATTGTCATTCTCTGGGCACCCCACACTCCACGCTGCTGTTTTGACTCGGATGAAGTGTTCTTCTGGTGGACAGTCTTACTCCGACCACTTCCCTTAGAGCTCAAGAGTTGGGGTGGGGGGAGGGACCCCAGCCCCAGGTGGTGACGTAGAAGCCGGCCTTTGAGTCTCGCTCGCCAGCTTCCTGTCTGTGTGCATTCTTCTCTCCTGCAGAAGTCACGGCAGCCTCTCCTCCTTGGGGTGAGAGGCTGCACAACTCAGCCCTGGGTGAGAAGTAAGACCGAGGAAGAGCAAGCCCAGAGGTAAGAGGGGCTCTGTCCACTGTAGAACTTTCTAGAAAAGGGGGTACCAAGATGGCGGTCATCAGCTGCACTGGAAATTAGCCATGACTTACTTTCTTTCCTTCCTTCTCTTCCTTCCTTCCCTTCCCTCCCTCCCTCTCTCCTTCCCTTTCTTCCTTTCTTCCTTCCTTCCTTCCTTCCTTCCTTCCTTCCTTCCTTCCTTCCTTCCTTCCTTCCTTCCTTCCTTCCTTCCTTCTTTCCTTCCTTCCTTGTGTGTTCTGGTCCTTGGGCTTGAACTCAGGGTCTGGGCGCTGTCCATGGAGTTTTTTTTCCTACTCAATCTCGTGGACTTTGCCTGTCCAGGCTGCCTTGGTGCCGCGATCCTCAGATCTCAGCCTCTTGAGTAGCTGGGATTACAGGCGTGAGCACCAGCGCCCGGCTTTTTTCCCTTCTTTTTTGTCCTGAGTAGTGATCGTCCATCGCCACCGTGAATGAGCTTGAGATCACGGCCTACTCCACCCTCTCCGCTGAAATGGCGAGATGGGTGAAGGAAGGTTCCAGAAAACCAGTGGAGGGGAGGTAAGAGCCGATGCAGTAGAAGAGGGAGAAAGAGAGGCGAGGAAGGGAGGAATTTGAGAAAGAAGAAGTTGGTATTGACAGCAGGAGAGCAAGAAGTAAGAAATGAACTCAGGAAAACAGAAGGAATAAAAAACAGCAAGAAAACAAGAGCTATCAGGGAGCTGAGTCTCCCCAAAATCAAACCCTTTGCTGCTGACGCCCGTATTCATTCCAGGCATTTTGGGGCCCGTGTGACTTGTTTTCTCGTACCTTCTTTCCCCTGTTTTGGTGAACCCTCAGGAGGCTTTGATTTGTGTTTTGTGTTGTTGGAGGGACAAAGTCTGGTTACACTGTCCACCCCGGAGCCCTTCCTGCCTCAGTTTCCCTCCCAGTAGCTGGGACTTCAGGCATGCCCTTCCCCACGGGGCTTGGCCTACAATGTAGGCTTGGGGAGACGTTTGTTCATGGGAACACGCTGTGGCTTTAGTGAGCTTTGCCTTGAAGAGAATGTCCAAAGCAGACATCAACCAGAGACCTGCAGCGAGGTCTAACATTGCAACGCTGAAGTCACTAGGAAATATGAAGCAGTGTGTGTGTGTGTGTGTGTGTGCGTGCGTGTGCGTGCGTGTGTGCGTGTGTGATCAGAAATAGTGACTTGATAGAGAATTGATTTCTAAGTGTTCCAAGAGTCTCTGGGAGGATCACAAAATAATTCTCAGATCTCTCTGTCTGTCTCTGTCTGTCTGTCTGTCTATCTGTCTATCTGTCTCTGTCTGTCTGTCTCTGTCTCTCTCTCTTTTTCTCCTTGTCTATATGCTGGGCCTGGGGTTTGAACTCAGCGCCTGGGCCCTGTCCCCGATCTTTGGCGCTCAAGGCTAGTGCTCTACCACTTGAGCCACGGCTCCACTTCCAGCTTTTTGCTGATTTATTAGGAGAGGAATTGGCAATTAACAGTCTCCCCGACTTTCCTGCCCGGGCTGGCTTTGAACCGTGATCCTCAGATCTCAGCCTCCTGAGGAGCTGGGGTGACAGGCGGGAGCCGCCGGTGTCTGCCCTGCGCATTCTCAGATTGTGGTGGGATTGGGGGAGATTTCCCTGAGCTGGGGGGCCTCTACTTTCCTGCCCCCGCAGCCCCAGCCATCCCCCCTTTTCTGAGATGCCCTGCCCTGGAAGCCCTGTTCAGTGTTTAGACTTATTCTGGTGATTGATTGGGAGTGGGAGGGGGAGAGGGATCTTTTCTAGAATGTTCTATGCCTCAGGACATTTTGTAAGATCATGAAGCTGGGACACGGGCAGGGAGTCTTTGGTTTTTCTAGAATGTTCTATGCCTCAGGACATTTTGTAAGCTGGGACACGGGCAGGGAGTCCTTCCTGGTTCTGATCACGTCTGGAGCTGTGGACAACACAAGATGGCCGCCGTTTTCATCAGGGAAATGGGCAGGCTCCCAGGGGCCCAGGGGAGGTGGCGTGCGAGGTTCAGTCTGGGGACACTTACAGGAGAGCTCTCCCCCAAACTCCAGTGCTCCCCACCCCCTCTGAGGAGCCCCGGGGGGCCCGTGCTGGTCCTCAGTCACCTGAAATTGCCCAGGGGGGTCTGTGACACTTTAAATCACTCCATGAATAAATGTGCGTTGACCCAGCCGGGCGCTGGTGCGCACACCTGTCATCCCAGCTCCTCCGGAGGCTGAGATCGGAGGATCGCAGTTCAAAGCCAGCCCGGGCAGGAAAGTCCGTGGGACTCTGATCTCCACTGAACCATCAAAAAGCTGGAAGTGGTGCTGTGGCTCAAGAGGTAGAGCGCCAGCCTTGAGGAAAAAAGAAAAAAAGAAACAAAAACTCAGGGATGCTTATAGCTGGGGTTTTGTCTGCTGGTTTTCAAGGCCTAAAAGTTGTGTTCTGTGGGTACCCTCTTTTCTTTGGGGGGGATGGGGAAGCGGGGGAGAGACCCCCTCTTCTGGACATGTAGGGCGAGGAGCGACGTTGGTACTGCTTGTAGTCACGGATCTGAAGGGTCCCTCGGAAGCTGAGGTCTCTAGGAAGCGGGTTAGCAACTGGGGGTATGTGGGGCTGCGGCAGAGACCGCGTCTGGCCTTGAGCAGGTTGACTTAGGGGGCCCGGCGGGGGAAGATCACAGTGTTGGGGGACCACAGCTTGGCACTGCGGTGGGTCTCTGCCTGCCTCGCTTTTGCTCAAGAGCTAAGGGGAGGGGCAGGGACCTCCTGGGGGGGCCTGGGAGAGCGGGGTGTGTGTGTGTGTGTGTGTGTGTGTGTGTGTGTGTGTGTGTGTGTGTGTGTGTGTGTGTGTGGTTGCTCTGCTCTTTGTCTCTAGGTTTCTTGCCTTCTAGAATTTTCTAGAACTTTGTGTGTATGTGCTAGTCATGGGGCTTGAACTCAGGGCCTGGGCGCTGTCCCTGAGCTCTTTGGCTCTACCACTTGAGCCACAACCCCACTTCTGGCTTTTTTTTGGGGGGGGGGGGCTGGTTCACTGGTGATAAGAGTCTCTCAGACTTTCCTGCCCAGGCTGGCTTCGAACTGTGATCCTCAGATCCCGAGTAGCTGGGATGACAGGCGGGATTCACCAGCGCCCGGCAGAAAAGGTGTTTTGTTCTTTTATTTTTATTTATATTTTTCTGCCAGTGCTGGACTTGAACTCAAGACTGGTGCTCTAGCGCGTAAGCCACAGCTCCACTTTTAGCATGTTGATGATTACATTTTAAAAGAAGAGTCCTATGCCTAGGCTGGGCAGGTGGCTCCGTGGTAGAGTGCTCGCCTAGCATGCGTGAAGCCCTGGGTTCGATTCCTCAGTACCACATCCACAGAAAAAGCCAGAACTGACGCTGTGGCTCAAGTGGTAGAGCGCCAGCCTTGAGCCAAAGAATCTCAGGGACAGCGCCCAGGCCCTGAGTTCAAGCCCCAGGACAGGCAAAAAGAAAAAAAAATGTCCTCTGATCTTTCCTGCCTGAGTTGGCTTTGTACAGTGATCCTCACATCTCAGCTTCGTTGGGAAGCTGGGATTACAGGGGTGAGCTACTGTCCTGGTGGCTGTTACTTTAATGAGCCTCTCTCTCTCTCTTACTCCTTCCCTGTCTGCCCCCATTCTCTCCTGAGACGTGTGTGTGTGTGTGTGTGTGTGTGTGTGTGTGTGTGTGTGTAAATCTGTCCACCCTTGTCCTTCTGTCCTTGCTTACCCTGCAGACATCTCCTGCTTCAGTCTCTCAGCCCTGGGCCCTGATCAAAGCCTGCTGAGACCTGGCTTTGCCAGCCCCGACAATCTGTTTACAGAAGGATCTAGATCTTTGCAGCTGCTAGAGAGGGAGAGGAGGGAGAAGCTGGGGTCAGCCACCATAACTTTTGCACACACAGGCGGCTGGAACACAGCCACGCCAGAGAGTTCCAGAAAGATCCAGATGGCAACAGAGAAATTAGCAAGGGTGGCGTGGGGGAGACTTGAGGATTTTTTTGGGGGGGGCCAGCTTCCCCCCCAGCCTCTCCCAGGGGCGGGAGAGTAAGCACGAGGCCGCTGGGGCCTCGTTTGCCGCCTCTCGGGAGGCTGACGGTGGAGGAATGAAAAACCTTGATCTCAAAGACAGCAGCGGAAACCGAGGCAGCAAAGGAGCTGCGGCTGCGAAACCACAGCTCCTCCACAGAACCCAGGGTGTGTGCTGAGCTGGGGTTACGGCTGGAGGGAGGGAGGAAGGGGTGCGCTGTCCCCACCCCACAAATGTGGAGAAGCAGGGTTCCGTCATGGAGTGGAGGGGGAGGGTCTGGCCCGCTCTGCGCCCCAAGGCTGCAGCCAGCCCTGGAGGGGGGCTTGAGGCCTGAGCACCCCCTTCTCCACTCCCCTCCCCCCACCCTGCCTCCATTTCTCTCAGGACCAACTGTCTTTTTTTTTTCTGGTCAGTCGTGGGATTTGAACTCTGGGCCTGGGCGCTGTCCCTCAGCTCTTCAGCTCAAGGCTGGCGCTCTACGACTTGAGCCACACAACCCCACTTCTGGTTTTCTGGGGGTTCACTGGAGATCAGAGGCTCATGGACTTTCCTCCCCAGGCTGGCCTCGAACCACAATCCTCAGATCTCAGCCTCCTGAGGAGCTGGGATTGCAGGCGGGAGCCACCAGCGCTCAGCATGACCAACCGTCATGGCTTGTAAAGGTTTTTCTTCTCCTCCCTCCCTTCTTCCCAGCAATCTCCTTCCTGAGCTCTTTGCTTACTGGTTTCCTGGCAGGAACAAAATGCTACATTTATCTGTCTACACATCTGTCCATCTGTGTCGATCTGTTCATCCATCCATCCATCAGCCATCAAACATCACCCGGCATCCACCAAGCACACATTTATCCATCAGCCATCCATCCATCAACCACCCACCCATCCATCCATCCATCCATCCACCAACCACCCATCCATCAGCCATCAACCATCAACCACCCATCCATCAGCCATCAACCATCAACCACCCATCCATCCATCAGCCATCAACCATCAACCACCCACCCACCCACCCATCCATCCATCAGCCATCATCTATCCATCCACTAACCACCCATCCATCCATCCATTATCGATCATCTATCCATCCATCCATCAGCCATCATGCCTCAACCGCCCATCCATCCATCAGCAATCATACATCAACCACCCATCCACCCACCCACCCATCCATCCATCCATCCATCCATCCATCCATCCATCCATCCATTCATCTATCCCTCCATCCATCAGCCATCATCTATCAACCACCCACCCATCCATCCATCAGCCATCATCCATCCATCCATCCACCAACCACCCATCCATCAGCCATCATGCATCAACCACCCATCCATCCATCAGCCATCAGCTATCATGCATCAACCACCCATCCATCCATCCATCCATCCATTCATCATCCATCCACTCTCAATTATTCATCATCCATTCATCCATCCACCATCCACTTGTGTATTCATCTGTCATCTATCCATTAACCACGCATCCATCATCAATCATAAATTCATCCATCCATCCATCCATCCTCTATCCATCCATGCATCCATCACCCACCCATCCACGCATGCACGCCTCCATCCACCGGTCACCCATCCACTCACCGTTCATTCATCCATCCGGCCATCCCCAGGCGGCTCATTCCCGTCCTCCCAGCTGCTCAGGAGGCTAGGATATGAGGATCGCGATTGGAGGCCAGCTCTGACAAGGAAGTCCTTGAGTCTTATCGTTAGCAACAGGGAGGAGAAAGAACAGGGGAGGAGCGTTTTTTGGGGAACGGCGAGGGGCAGCCGCCTTCCTGTGGGAACGGGGATTGTGTGGAAGGGTGGGGTTGGAGTCAGGCTGGTATTGACCTTAATGAGGAGACTGAGCTAAAACACCAGGCTGTGGTCTCTTGGGGGCCCAGAAAGGACCGTTCTGTCCAGGGTGCGGGAACGTGCGGCCAGGCCCATGTGGGAAGGACCTGCCCGTGGTCATCCACGCAGATGTGGTGTTTTGCTTGACCTGGGGAGATAAAGGGGGGATCCTTCACTGATCTCCAAGGAACCTGTAAAAAGCAGAAGTAGAGCCGTGGTAGAGAGCCAGCCTAGAGCGAGAGAGCTAAGGCGCTGAGTTCAAGCCCCAGGACTGGCACACTTTGCAAGAGTGCATGCACGCGCACACACACACACACACACACACACACACACACACGCACTGGCCACAGTCAGTGGAACGTGGATAGAGTTACATAAATGCTTCAGGATGACCTCGCTCTCTCCAGACAGGCCAGGATTGAGTTAAGATTGCCACACATCCCTTCATCTACATGTCTGTCTGTCTGTCTGTCTTGGCTATCTACCTATCATCTATCTACTTACCCATCTGTCTGTCTGTCTACCTATCATCGATCTGTCCGTCTACCTATCATCTATCTATCTGTCTATCATCAATCTATCTTCCTATCTATCTACCTGTCATTTATCTGTTGGTCTTGTCCATCTAGCGATCATCGATCATTGATTGACCTACTTACCTACCTAGCATCTATCTATCTATCTATCCATCCATCTATCTATCTATCTATCTATCTATCTATCTATCTATCTATCTATCTATCTATCTATCTATCTATCTATCTATCTATCTATCTATCTATCCATCCATCCATCCATCCATCTATCTATCTATCTATCTATCTATCTATCTATCTATCCATCCATCGTTTTATCCATCTCTGCTCTATTTATCAATTCATCATCCCTCCTGTACCTATCTACATCTAGCTACCAACTATTTATCTTCCTATCTACTTGCCTGCCCGTCTGCGCACTTCCAGCGGCTGATTTATTTATGCCTTCGCTCTCTCGTGTGGGGAAGGACTGGGCCTAGGCCTCGCCCGGGAGGATCCAATTTTAGAAACAGAATGAATGTGCTGAGTACAGAAGTGCAGGGCTTTCTCCAGAAGGTTCCATGAGGAGGCCTCGTCCTGGCGTCAGGCCTGCGGCGCCCGTGGCCATGCCGTGTCCTTCCTGCCCCTGTCGGGGAGAGATGGAAACCTCGACCGTAATTCAAAGGGGGAGAGAGGAAGGCCGCCCAGGACCAGGGGGACAGGAAGCTGGAGGGCGGGGCTAAGGGCTGGTGGATTGACAGCTCCATGCACCAACCAGTACGGGAGAAAGCTCAAGCTAGTGCCTGAGTTCAAGCCCCGTGACTGAAAACATCCATGTTTACCGTGTGTGTGTGTGTGTGTGTGTGTGTGTGTGTGTGTGTGTGTGTGTGTGTGTGTGTGTGTGTTGAACTGACTGAGCTTATTTTCACTTAAGGTTGGTGTTCTACCACTTGAGTCACGGCTCCTCTTCTGGCTTTTTGCTAATTCATTGGACATAAGAATCCCATGGGCATTCTTACCTGTGCTCCAAACTTCCATCCTCAGATCTCAGCCTCCTGAGTAGCACCTCATGATTTTTCTTCCTCTTCCCTTCCTCCTCCTCCTCCTCCTCCTTCATCCCTTCCCCTTTCTCCCCTCCCCCTTTCTATTTGTTGATCCTGGGCCTTGAACTCAGGACCAGGGCACTGTCCCTGAGCTTTTCTTTTACTCAAGGCTAATGCTCTACCACTTGAAGCATCACTCTGCTTCTGGCTTTTGTGTGTGTGTTGGTCGTGGGCCTTGAACTCTGGGCCTGGGCGCTGTCCCTCAGCTCTTCAGCAAAAGGCTAGCGCTCTACCACTTGAGCCACAGCGCAACTTTCCTTTGCAAGTTCAGATCCTGATGAGTCTGACCCCTGCTTACCTCAACAGGGCCACCATGAAACAAAGACTCGCGCTTGCAGCCTTGTTCTTGGCGCTTCTGTTCGGTGAGTGCCCACACTTGGGTTCTGGGTAGCGGCTGGGGGCTGGTGGGAAAGTACAAAGGTAGGGCGTGGGGTGCAGGTCAGGCACCAGTGGCTCACGCCTGACATCCTGGCTACTCAGGAGGCTGAGGCCTGAGGATCACAGTTGGAGGCCAGCACGGGGAAGAAAACTCCAGGAGACTCTTATCTGGGATGAACCAGCCAAAAAAAGAGCTAGAAGTGGAGGTGTGGCTCAAATGGTAGAGCACCAAGCCTTGAGGGAAAAAACTCAAAGGACAGCATCCAGGTCCTGAGTTCAAACTCCAGGACTGGCACTAATAATAATAATAATAATAATAATAATGTGTGGGAGTTGGCAGCGACAGCCCGGAGGCCTGACCAGGGTTTTTTTTCCTTTCTTCTCCATGCAGCAGTGTTCCTGGCGGTGGGCGAAGGGAAAGAACTGGTGTTGGGAAAAGCGGGGCAGTCGGTGGAACTGCCCTGTCAGTCTTCTCTGAGGAAGAATATGCAATTCATCTGGAAACACACAAACCAGTCCAAGATTCTAACAGCAGCTAAGTTTGGCCTAGTGAGTCGAGGTAAGTGCCCCCCGCCCTCCCCAGGCAGAGAAGCTGATTTTGGTCAGTCGTGGGGCTTGAACTCAGGGCCTGGGCGCTGTCCCTCAGCTCTTCAGCTCAAAGCGGGCGCTCTACCCCTTGAGCCACAACGCCACTTCCAGTTTTTTGGTGGTTCATGGGAGATCAGAGTCTCACGGACTTTCCAGCCCGGGCTGGCTTTGAACTGTGATCCTCCCATCTCAGCCTCCCTGAGTAGCTGGGATGACAGGCGTGAGCACCCATGCCCGGCTGTCGGCACGGCTCTTAACAAAGGCAGCCGGCTCAGCCAGGCACGTGAGCCTGTCGGATCTGATTTGTCCCCTCAGGTCACCGGGATTGGCACCGTCGCTTTGACTCAAAGAAAAACCTGTGGGATCAAGGATCGTTCCCGCTCATCATCAGCGAACTGGAGATGAGGGATTCAGACAGCTACATCTGTGAGGTGGAAAGGGTGGTCACGGAGGTTGAGCTGCAAGTGTACAGATGTGAGTATGCATCTGTCCCCAGGGGGCAGCCCTGCCCCGGCCCGGCCCTGAGCCAATCAGATTGTGTCCCTTTCCCTAGTCAAGTGTGTGCGTGTGTGTGTGGGGGGGTGGGTGGGACTTGAACTCAGGACTTCGAGTTCTTACCTATCTTTTGGTTTTTGTCAGTTGTAAGGTTTGAACTCAGGGCCTGGGCGCTGTCCCTGAGCTCTTTTTGCTCAAGGCTGGCGCTCTACCCCTTGAGCCACAGCGCCACTTCCGGTTTTCTGGTGGTTCCTTGGGGAGCAGAGTCTCAGAGTTTTTCCCTGGCCAGGCTGGCTTCGAACCTGCCGTCCTCAGATCGAAGCTTCCTGAGTGGCTGGGATGCCAGGCGTAGCCACTAGCGCCCGGCTCAAGCCAAGTGTTCCTTCCACAGTGACTCTCAGCCCGGAGTCTCCCGTGATGCATGGCGAGACCCTCACCTTGACTCTGGAGACACCCCCAAACACGAACCCCTCCGGCCAGTGCAGGAGTCCCCGGAACCAAGTGATGCGCTTGGACAAGGTGCTCACGCTGCCCAAGGTGGACGTCTCGCAGAGCGGCAGATGGACCTGCACCATCTCCCAGAAGAACAAGGAGCTGCAGTTTGACCTGGACATCCGGGTACTGGGTAAGAGGGGCAGGGCGCCCCCGGCCCCTCCCCCGGCCTGGCACCCCGGCTCCTCCTGCCTCTGATGTGGAGGGATTTGGGCTGCGTGCTGATCCCTGGAGCTCAGGTCTGTCCCGGGGGGGTCCCACCTGGCCCTTGTATTCAGGCAGGACTTGAACTCAGGGCCTGGGTGCTGTCCCTGAGCTCTTCAGCTCAAGGCAAGCGCTCTACCCCTTGAGCCACAGCGCCACTTCGAGTTTTCTGGTGGTTTATGGGCCATCAGGGTCTCATGGCCTTTCTTGCCCTGGGCCAGCCTCAAACTGTGATCCTCCGATCTCAGCCTCCTGAGTAGCCAGGATGGCAGGCGTGAGCTACAGCATCCCGCCTCCCTGCTTCTGTTTGCTGTACTGGAATCCCCTCCTCTTCCGGTCCTGGCCTCAGTGGCCCCTCCTCTTTCAGTCCAGGCCTCATTCAGGGTGTGAACCACGATCCTCCCTTTCTTCCCACCCGCCCAGGTTTTCTCCAGATGGTGGACACGGTGTACAAGGCTGAGGGGGAGCCAGTGCAGCTCTCTTTCCCGTTTAACATGAATGACGAGAGCCTGAACGGCGAGCTGAGGTGGCGGGCCGAGGGGACATCTGGGTCGCAGTCCTGGCTCACCTTCTCCTTGAGAAGCGGGAAGCTGATGAACATCACAGTCCCCCAGGACCCCAAGCTGCAGGTGCCTGAGAGCCTCCCCATCCGGGTCCAACTAGCCAAAGCCCAGCCGAAGTACGCCGGGTCTGGCAACCTGACTGTCAAGCTTGCTAGAAGAACACTGAGTCAGCCCTTGAATCTGGTGGTGATGACAAGTAAGGGGCGGGCTGCTGGGGAGGGCAGGGAGGGGGGGACCCACTGCCTGAGTGAAGAACCCCTTGGGGTTTGCGATCAATGCCCCTGTACCTTAAAATTACTACACGTGTTAAAGTGTCTAATGTTGCTAGCTGGGCGTGGTAGCTCATGCCTGTAATGCCGGCTACCCAGGAGGTTGCGATGTGAAAAATCAGAGTTCAGAGCCAGGGTGCGCAGACAAATCTATGTAATGCTTATCTCCAATTGGCCACCAAAAAGGTGGGGAGTGGGAACTGTGGATCAAGTGGGAGAGCACCTGTTTTGAGCGAAGCAAAACAGAAGAAAAAGAACTAAACACAACAAAGCTCTAGGCAAAAGCACGAGGCCCTGACTTCAAGTTCTATATTAAAAAAATAAAAAGTAATCCTCTAGCTACTCGGGAGGCTGAGATCTGAGGATCGTGGTTCAAAGCCAGCCCAGGCAGGAAAGTCCGTGAGACTCTGATCTCCACTGAACAACCAGAAAACCGGAAGTGGCGCTGTGGCTCAAGTGGTAGAGCGCCAGCCTTGAGCGCAAAAGTTTAAGGACAGTGCCCAGGCACTGAGTTCAAGCCCCAGAACCTGCAAAGAAAGAAAAAATGAAAGAAGGGGGGGGGGTAGGAGAGGGAGGAAGGGAAGCAAAGAAAGGAGCAAAGGAAGAAAAGATAGAAAAAAGAAGAAGAAGAAGACGACAACCTCTCTGGTTTGGGGCTGGTTTATTTGCTTTGTTTTTTGGTTTGTTTTTGTGCCAGTCTTGGGGCTTGAATTCAAGGCCTGGGTGCTATTGTTGACCTTTTATTTTGCTCCCAGCTAGCATTCTACCACTTTACCACTTGAGCCACAGCACCACTTCCCGCAGCTTCTTCGTGTGTGTGTGTGTGTGTGTGTGTGTGTGTATGTGTGTGTGTGAGAGAGAGAGAGACAGGCGTCCGCAATTACCTGGAGATAAGAGTTTCACATACTTTCCTGCCCAGTATGGCTTCATCATGATTCACGTCTCTGAGACTTTCCAAAATGACCTGCAAAAAGCTGGGCTGGAGGCATGGTCCAAGTGGTAGAGCGCCAGCTGAGCAAAGCAGCTGAGTGAGCCTGAGGGTTTGATTTTTAAATCCAGTACTGCCAAATACAATAGTAATAACAACAACAACAACAATAATAATGTTCTAATGAATCTAGTGAACTTCAAGACACTGGGAGCCCCAAGATCCAGGCCCCAGGACTCAGTGTCACCTTTTTTTCCAGTGGCCCTGCAGGGGCGCCATCTTGTCTGCAGGGTTCTGGGACCCGTCTCCCCAAAGCTCCACCTGAGCCTGCATCCGGGTAACCAGACGGCCAGGGTGTCAAAGCAGGAGAAGGAGGTGCGTGTGGAGGACCCAGAAGCAGGATTGTGGCAGTGTCTCCTGAAGGACGCAGCCAAGGCCCTGCTGCAGGCCCAGCTTGAGGGTAAGAACTCCGGTTCCCGGCCTCGGCCTTACCTGTGGGACCTTTCTGGAAAGAGGCCCAGAAAAGTCCGGATCTCCCAATTCCTGGGAGATGCAAGTGTTCATGGGTGGTGGCCTGGGGGGGGGTGTCGGGCTGCGGGTCCCCGCTTCTAATCCTCCGAGTTCTTCCTCCCTGAGATCCACAGCCAAACACCTGTGGATCGCCCCCAAATTCAGACACAGAGCTGCACACGTGGCTCCCGCCTGTCATCCCAGCACTCAGGAGGCTGAGATGGAGGATCAGGGTTCAAGGCCAGCTCTGGCGGGAAAATCCATGGGACTCTTCAGTTAATCACACACACACACACGCACACGTATGCACACACACGAACACGCATGCACACACACGCACACGCACGCACGCGCACACATGCACACGCACACACATGCACACGCACGCACACGCATGCACACGCACGCACACGCATGCACACGCACGCACAGAAGTGGAGTTGTGGCTCAAGTAGCCGACGCTAGCTTTGAGCCAGAGCTTGTTTTTCGAGCTTGTTTAGCTCAAGGCTGGCGCTCTACCCCTTGTTTTTGGAGGCTCATCGGAGGGGAGTCTCTCGGACTTCCTGCCCGGGGCGGGCCTCGAACCTGGGTCCTCGGATCTCAGCCTCCTGAGTGGCGGGATGACAGGCGCGCGCTCCGGCGCGGCCTCGCCCAGGCCCGATGTGCACTGATCTCTCCCTGTCTCCTCCCTCAGTCCAGTCTGCACTGTGGAGCCCAGGCCAGCCCACGTTCCTGGCTGTGGTGGCTGGGGGCGCCCTAGGCCTTGTGGTCTTCCTGGCGTTGTTCATTTCCTGCTGTGTAAAATGGCGCCGTGGTCGGGTGAGCAAGCCCCGCCCTCTCCGCCCGGCCACGCCCTCTCTGCCCCGCCCCTCTGCCCTGCCACGCCCCTCCGCCCTGCCACGCCCCTCCGCCCTGCCACGCCCTCTCCGTCACGCCACGCCCCTCTGCCCTGCCACGCCCCTCCGCCCTGCCACGCCCTCTCCGTCACGCCCCGCCCCTCCGCCCTGCCACGCTCTCTCCGTCACGCCACGCCCCTCTGCCCTGCCACGCCCTCTCCGTCACGCCACGCCCCTCTGCCCTGCCACGCCCCTCCGCCATGCCACGCCCCTCCGCCATACCCCGCCTCCTCCACCATGTCCCTCCCCGCCCCCGCCCCGCCATGCCCCGCCCCCGCCATGCCCCGCCCCGCCCCTCCGCCATGCCCCGCCCCCGCCATGCCCCGCCCCCGCCATGCCCCGCCCCGCCCCTCCGCCATGCCCCGCCTCCTTCGCCACGCCACGCCCCCCTCCCGGGTGCCCGAGGCCCAGCCAGGACCCAGCGCCCCTGTGGCTCCAGCCTGCTCTGTCCAGTCCCCCAGGTTTCCGATTCTCCCATAGAGCGAGGGACAGACAGACAGACAGAGGGCTCCCGCCACAGTACATGCTTCTCCCCTCCCAGCGCCCCCCAGCCCCCCCTCCCAGGGCCGCCTCCCTCCCCGAGGCCGGGGGCCCTCAGGCCTCCCTTCCTTGTTCCCGGACAGCGCCAGGCCGAGCGGATGTCTCAGATCAAGAGGCTGCTGAGTGAGAAGAAGACCTGCCGGTGTCCCCAGTGAGCCCCGGCGGGGGGGGGGGGGGGGGGGGGGGAGGGGGAGAAGGAAGGGGACGACGGGAAGGAGGAAAGGAAGCCAGGCTGGGTCTCCACGCCAGCCACCCTAGCTACTGGGGAGGATCCCTAGGACGGAGGATCGAGGTTCAAGGCCAAGCCCCGCAATAAAGATCGGGAGACTCTGGTCTCCAGTGAACCACCAAAAGCCAGAAGCGGCCCTGGGCCGCAGTGGTAGAACGCTAGTCCTGAGTGTGTCACTCGGGGACAGAGCCCAGGCCCTGAGTTCAAGTCCCAAGACAATGGCGTGAGCAGGCGTGCTCAGACAGACAGACACACACACACAGAAGCCAGCCACTGGTGGCTCCCCCCTGTCACCCCAGCCACTCAGGAGGCTGAGATCTGAGGATTGAGGTTCAAAGCCAGCCTGGGCAGGAAAGGCCGTGAGATTCTGATCTCCAAGGAACCACCAGAAAACTGGAAGTGGTGCTGTGGCTCAAGTGGTAGAGCCCCAGCCTTGAGTGAAAGAGCTCAGAAACAGCTCCCAGCTCATGAGTTCAAACCCCCTTACCAATAACAAATAATTAAAAAAAATTTATTTTGGGGTCCAGTCATGGGGCTTGAACTCAGGGCCTGGGCGCTGTCCCTCAGCAATTCAGCTCAAGGCTGGTGCTCTACCACTTGAGCCACAGCACCATTTCTGGTTTTCTGGAGGTTCATGGAAGATCAGAATCTCATGCAGTTTCCTGCCCAGTCTGGCTGGGAACTGCAATCCTCAGATCTCAGCCTCCTGAGTAGCTGGGATAACAGGTGTGAACCACCCACACCTGGCTTCTCACAGCCTTTTCTACCCCCAGCTGGCCTCAAACAGCAGTCCTCAGGTCTCAGCCTCCTGAGTAGCTGGGATGACAGGCGTGAGTTGCTGGCACCTGCTGACTCCCCCCTCCCCCCCCTTGTTCTTTCTTCCTCCAGCCGGCTACAGAAGACTCACAATTTACTGTGAGCTGAAGACCTTGGCTGGGGGTGGGGGGGCTCCCCCCCACCCCGCCCCACCCCGTGCCCCAGCTCTCTGCTCTGCATTTCCGGTCAGGCTTGGGCCTGTGGACCAGATGAATGTAGCAGATGGCGGAGCTGCTGGCCTCTTCCTCCTCCTGGCTCCAACACCCAACATTGTCTCTTCTTTATTTCCCAGCTCCACCAGCGCCATTTTGCACTTTGCCCTCCTCTGATAATCCTCCTAGAATTCCTTCCCCAGATATTGACTTAGGTTCCGGTGGAGGGTATGGGAACAGCTCTGGCTAGCGCTGAGGGGAAGGCTGGGCATCTGGAAGCATCCATGACCATCTCTCTTGATTTGGGCCCAAATCCCACACGCGATCAGCAGTAGGCGCCAATCCAAAGGAGACCTGCCAGTCCCACCGGCCTCGCGCTCCCTGTCTCTCCTGCTTCTGCCACTTCCAGACTTGTATAGCACCAGGCCCTCTGAATACACACCTATGTGCACACTCACACTCATCCACAGACAAACGAGTTTCATGGCTGGGCCCTAGTGGCTCACGCCTGTCATCCTAGCTACTCAGGAGGCTGAGATCGGAGGATCATAGTTCGAGGCCAATCTGGGCAGACACACCTCAGAGCTGCTCATTTCTAATTAACCAGAAAAAAAAAAAAAAAACTAGAAGTAGAGCTATGGCTCAAGTGGTAGAGCACCAGCCTTGAACAGAAAAAGGATAACATCAATCAGGTGCTGGTGGCTCACGCCTGTAATCCCAGCTCACCCCTGTAATCTCAGGAGGCTGAGATCGGAGGATCGCAGTTCCCAGCCAGCCTAGGCAGGAAAGTCTGTGAGATTCTGATCTCCAATGAACCAGCAATAAAGCCAGAAGTGGAACTGAGGCACAATGTGGTAGAATGCCAAGCTTGAGCAAAAAAAAAAAAAAAAAGGCTCAGGGACAGTGCCCAGATCCTGAGTTCAAATCCCGGAAGTGGTGCACGTACACACACACACACACACACACACACAAACACAAGCAGGGGAAGAAGGCAGGAAGGAGAAAAAAAAGAAAAAAATAAAAGTCTAGCATCAAAAGAACCAGGACAGAAAGGGGACTCAACCTAGAAAATTCCTCCAGCTCTGGTCAGGACTGGCAGAGGTTCCCAGCCCTCTACAGAACTCTAGTACACACCTTTGAGCCCCCAGGAATCCCCCTTCCACAGATAGGGCCTGTCTGAGAATGTTCTGGAACCTCTGAGAATGTTCTGGAGGTCCTCCTCTTTTTTCTCTGGGGCTGCTGTCTGTCAGTCAGTGTGCGATTACCAGAGGTGTCCTCACAGTGTGGGCTGCAAGCTCAGGCCCTACCAGGAGAGAATGTCCACCCAGAAGCCATGCACCTTGTGTAGAACCTTCTGGAAGGTTGAGCTTTGCTGGGCGGTATTGGGCTCCTTCACTGCATATTTGGTATTTGTGTCTACTCTCCACTTTTGCTTTCCCCAAGCTCACAAAATAAAAATAGAAGAATGGAATAAACTTACTATAAAGAAGATGAACAGAGGTTGGTGTCATGACTCAGTGGGTAGAGCACCAGAAAAAGAACAAAAGTGTTGGTACTGAGTTTGAGTCCAAGTGTCGAACAAAAGAAAAAGAAAAGGGGGGAGAGAGAGAGGAAGAGAGAGAGAAAGAGAGAGATCCTAAATCAGGCCAGATGTCTTACCACTTGAGCCTGAAATATGAGGATCACAGTTCAAGGCCAGCCTGGACATGTTGTTGTTGTTGTTGTTTGGTGGTGGTGGGGCTCGAACTTGGGGCCTGGGCGCTGTCCCTGAGTGCTTCAGCTCAAGGCTGGTGCTCTACCCCTTGAGCCACAGCGCCACTTCTGGTTTTCTGGTGGTTCATGGGAGATCAGAGTCTCACGGACTTTCCTGCCCGGGCTGGCTTTGAACCGCGATCCTCAGATCTCAGCCTCCTGAGCAGCTGGGATGACAGGCGTGCACCGCCGGTGCCCGGCCCAAGAGACTCTTTAGCTCCTAATTAACCAGCAAAAACTAACACTAAAACAAAAAACAAAAAGTGAGCTGTGGTTCAAGTGGAAGAGATCCAACGTGGAAAGCCGGCTCAGGGAACAGCGCCTGGGTCCTGAGTTCAAGCCCCAGGACCGGCACACACACACACACACACACACACAGGAACACTGTGTGTGCAGGGCTACGTGTGTCTGCGGAGGAGGCTGGGTGTGCACCTTGCACTGATGTGTGTGCCCGCATCCTTTGAGGTCTCTGTCCTCCCCCAACTCCACAAAGCACCCCCAGCGGGACCCACAAACCGCAGGAGCCGGGCCCAGGCATCGCCCACCCCCTGGGGGGGGGACACGGGGTGGGGGACTCGCTTCACCCCGCAAACAGCTCCCACCGCCAGCTGCCTTTCTCTTGTTCCTATTGCCAAAAAAAAAAAAAAAAAAAAGCTGGGGATGGGGTGAGGGCCGAGCCTCTCCCCCTCCCCCAAGCCCCCCTCCCTCCTCCCTTTGTCACCCCCACCCCCCAAAACCTGTCCTGGGGTTCCCTAATCCAGGATCGCAGGCCCCCCCCCATTGCCCTTGATGCTGGGGGTGCTGGAGGGGCGGGGGAGGGGGGAGGGAGGGAGGGAGGGAGGTCTGGACGCAGAGGCCGGGAGGACGTGGGGGGGAGGGAGGGAGGAGGGAGGAGGAGGGAGGGAGGGAAGGAGGGAGGAGGGCGAGCGGAGCCGGCAGGAACCTCGTTGGGACGGAGCGCGTCTGCCCAGCACTGCTGGGCTCAACGAGAGGTAAGAGGGACCCCTGCCCGGCCCCCCCACCCATCACCGCCCCCCCACAGCCCCCCCCACTCGGCCTCCTCCCCCGCGGCCGCCCCAGGTCCCAGACACCTGCGATGAAGCCCAGGGCGAGGAGGGAGGGAGGGGCCTGTGACCTTAGCCCTTCACCTCTCTGCCAAGGACGGGTGTGGGGGGGCAGAGAGGGGGGACCCCAGCCACCAGGCAGCGAGCACCCCCAGATCCCTCCCTCCCTTCCTGCTATGGTCTGTCCTTCACCTCCTTCTCCCCTTCGTCCTTCTCCTCCTCCTCTCTCTCTCTCTCTCTGTCTCTCTCTCTCCTTTCCCATCTCTGTTTGGGGGTACCCCCCTGAGCTGGGCTTGGCGATCAGGTGGGTCCCAGGCTTCAAGGGAGGGCAGCGTGTGGGGGGGGGCTCTCTGGACCAGTTTCTCCATCTCCCTCCGGCTGGCCGTTGCCATGGTAACCGGGGTGGAGGAGCCCCAGGAGGACCATGCTGGGGGTGGGGTGGGGGTGGACAGGACCTTTTTTTTGGGGGGGGGGGGTTGGGTGGGAAGCCAAAGGGGCTGAGGGAACAGCTCACAGCCACTGGGGTGCCCCAATTATTTCTCCCCCCCACCCACATTTGCTCCAAAGCCATGATGCCTGTGTCCTCTTCACCCGGTCCCCCCTCGCGCCTCCCCCCCCCTCCCCCTCGCCAAGCCTGGTTTGCGTTGAAAGGAAACTGAGGCTGCAGGCCAGGAGAATGAGGGGTTCCCGCAGGGGAGGGGGAGGCGCCCTATGGGACACTGGGGTTTTGTGGGTTTGCTTTTGGGGGTGATTTCTGTTCATCATCTCTCGGTCCCCCAGCCTCTCCCGCCCGGGCCTCCACTCCGGAGCCTCCCCAGTGTGTCCGTCTATTTCCAGCTACTATCAGCGTTACCCCCTCTCTTTTTTCTCTCCTCCCCCCCTCCCCCGGCTGCAACATGCCTCCTGCGCCTCTGGTCCCCCCTCTTTCCATTTCTGGCAGTGTCTGATGTCAGTGGTTTCCCTCCTTCAGCCCGCCCCCTCCCCCTGCAGTCCCCATCTCCCTGCGCTCAGTCCCCGGAGGCTGCCCGGGAGGGAGGGAGGGAGAGGGCTCAGTACCAGCTCTGCCCAGGGGACCCACAGGCAGGAGACGCTGTTTACAGCGTACCCACAAAAATGAATTGAGGTGTGTGTCCCCATTGGTAGCTCTGTGTGCGTGTGTGTGTGTGTGTGTGTGTGTGTGTGTTGGTGTTGGAACTTGAACTCAGGGCCTGGCACTCACTTCTGGCTTTTTTATTTTCCTCTCAAGGTTGGTGCTTTACTGCTCCAGTCATACCTCCCCTTCAGGCTTTTTTTTGGGTCAGTCCTGGACCTCAAGGCCTGGGTATTAACCCCAAGTTGTTGCTGTTTTTGCTCAAGGCGGGTGCTTTCCCACTTTGAGCCACAGCGCCCATTTTTGCTTTTCTGCTGGTTCATTGGAGATGAGAACCTCATGACTTTCCTGCCCAGGCTGGCTTTGAACCGTGATCCTCAGATCTCAGTCTCCCGAATAGCTGGGATGCCAGGTGGGGAGCCTCCAGTACTGGCTAGGCCTAGATTCTTTTTTGTTGTTATTGTCTTTGTTTTGTTTATGTGGTCCAGGGAATCGAACCCAGGGCCTCATGCACGCTAGGCAAGCACTCTACCACTGAACCACATTCCCAGGTCTAGACTGCTTTAACCTCCTTTTTTATTCTTTCTGGAAACTATGGAATTAGATCATTGTTAGGGGTTTGAGGGGGGGTTCATTCAAGCCAGCCTGGGCAGGAAAGTTTGTGAGACTCTTGTCTTCAATGAGCCATCAAAAAGCTAGAAGTGAAGGTATGACCTAAATGGTAAAGCACCAGCCAACCTTGAACAGACAAGCTAAGGGACAGAGCCTGGACTGTAAGTTCAAGCCCCAGGATCTGCACAAAAGTTCATAGCCTGGCACTGGTGGCTCCCGCCTGTCATCCCAGCTACTCAGGAGGCTGAGATCTGAGGATCCTCGATCAAAACCAGCCCAGGCAGGAAAATCTATGAGACTTTTTTGGGTTGTTTTTGCCAGTCCTGGGGCTTGCACCTAGAGCCTGGCTTGTATCCCTTAGCTTATTTTTTGCTCAAGGCTAGTTGTACTTTACCACTTGAGCCACAGCTCCCCTTCCAGCTTTGTGATGGTTCATTGGAGATCAGAGTCTCACAGACTTTGCTGCCCGGGCTGGCTTTGAACTGCGATCCTCAGCTCTCAGCCTCCTGAGTAGCTAGGATGACAGGCGGGAGCCACCAGGGTGTGCTTAAAGCATAGTCTAGACTCAGGAAGGTGGCTCCGTGGTAGAGCGCTCGCCTAGCATGCATGAAACCCTGGGTTCGATTCCTCAGCACCACAGACACAGAAAAAGCCAGAAGTGGTGCTGTGGCTCATGTGGTAGAGCGCCAGCCTTGAGCCAAAGAAGCTCAGGGACAGCGCCCAGGCCCTGAGTTCAAGCCCCAGGACTGGCTAAAAACAAACAAAAGAATCTAGGCCTGACCTTTGCCCTCTGCCTCTTTCTGCAGCTGAAGCAAGAGGAGTCTAACCTAGCAAAGCTACCTTTCTTTGTTCGGTGGGAAGGGTGTCAGATTCTAGAAGATTCCCTGCCTGGTTTGCAAAGCTGAGGACTCAAAAGACCTGCCAAGCCCCAGCCTGGGTTCTAGAACTTTCCACCAGGGTCTCATCCTGGAGGAAGCAGCCAGCTCGCCTCTCCCCATCGACTCCACAGAGAGACTCAAGCCAGGCCCAACCTGGAGGCTGAGGCCGGCCTCTGACTGATTTCCCAGCCTCGCCCTTCCTGCCCGACCCGGGGAGGGGGCCAAGCCATGTCCTGTGAAGCAGCGGGGTGAGCTGGGAAGCAACCTCCTTGAATCCCGGACCCCGATCGCGCGGGGGAGGGGGGTCATCATGGCGGGGAGCGTGAGTGGGGCTCCGGGGTGAGACCTAGCCCCCACCCCCACCCCAAGCGTGGCAGCAGGGGGGGGTGGGGGTGCGGCTAGGATGGCTCGGGGCGGGACAGGGGCAGAAGAGGCCTCCCTGCGCTCCAACGCCTTGTCCTGGCTGGCCTGCGGCCTCCTGGCCTTGCTGGCCAATGCCTGGATCATCCTCAGCATCTCGGCCAAGCAGCAGAAGCACAAACCCCTGGAGCTGCTCCTGTGCTTCCTGGCGGGGACTCACATCCTCATGGCGGCCGTACCCCTCACCACCTTCGCTGTGGTCCAGCTTCGGCGCCAGGCGTCGTCCGATTACGACTGGAACGAGAGCATCTGCAAGGTTTTCGTGTCCACCTACTACACGCTGGCCCTGGCCACGTGCTTCACGGTGGCGTCGCTGTCCTACCACCGCATGTGGATGGTGCGCTGGCCGGTGAACTACCGCCTGAGCAACGCCAAGAAGCAGGCCCTGCACGCGGTCATGGGCATCTGGATGGTGAGCTTCATCCTGTCCACCCTGCCTTCCATCGGCTGGCACAACAATGGCGAACGCTACTACGCCCGGGGCTGCCAGTTCATCGTCTCCAAGATCGGCCTGGGTTTTGGGGTGTGCTTCAGTCTCCTGCTTTTGGGGGGCATCGTCATGGGCTTGGTGTGCGTGGCCATCACCTTTTACCAGACGCTCTGGGCCCGGCCGCGTAGAGCCCGGCTGGCCCGTGGAGGCCGGGCGAACGGAGGATCCAAGCCTGGAGGCCTGGGGAGTTTGGGGACCCGAGCGGCTTTTGAGGTGCCGGCGATCGTGGTGGAGGACACGCGTGGGAAGCGGCGGTCCTCGCTGGACGGGTCCGAGTCGGCCAAGACGTCGCTGCAGGTCACCAACTTGGTCAGCGCCATCGTCTTTCTCTACGACTCCCTCACTGGGGTGCCGATCTTGGTGAGATTTCGGGGAGGGGGGGTCTCCCCGCTATCCCTCTGACCTCCATCAGCCACGCAGCGTGGTCCCGTGATTCCGCCCCCAGTGCGGGATTCCATCCTCCCCTCCTCCATCTCTCCCCCCATTTTTTTATTTTTGGTCGGTCGTGGGGCTTGAACTCGGGGCCTGGGCGCTGTCCCTGAGCTCTTCAGCTCAAGGCTGGCGCTCTACCACTTGAGCCACAGCGCCACTTCTGGTTTTCTGGTGGTTCCTTGGAGATCAGAGTCTCACAGACTTTCCTGCCTGGGCTGGCTTTGAACCTCGATCCTCAGATCTCAGCCTCCTGAGTGGCTGGGATGACAGGCGGGAGCCTCGACGCCCGGTTAAGCAGTGTGTGACCTGCCGCTCTCCCCCTGCTCCAGGTGGTGAGCTTCTTCTCTCTGAAGTCGGACTCGGCCCCGCCCTGGATGGTCCTGGCCGTGCTGTGGTGCTCTATGGCACAGACGCTGCTGCTGCCCTCCTTCATCTGGTCCTGCGAGCGCTACCGGGCCGACGTCCGCACGGTGTGGGAGCAGTGCGTGGCCATCATGTCGGAGGAGGATGGCGATGAGGGTCAGCGCCGCCTTTGCTTTCCCGGCTCTCCTCCCCGCCCCACAGCGCCCTCTGGTGGACGGAGCCGGCGTGGCCTTGGCCTCATGAGAACACTGTGGTCCTCACTTTTGTATTGTGGGCCCCTTGAAGCAGGCCTGGGGGCCCTCCAGAAGCCCATATCACCCAGAGAACCAGACAAGCTGCCCCCCCACCGCCCTAACTTAATGATACACATCATCACGTCTGCCATCCCAGCTCCTCAGGAGGCTGAGATCTGAGGATCACGGTTCAAAGCCAGTCCAGGCAGGAAAGTCCATGAGACTCTGATCTCCCAGGAACCACCAGAAAACTGGATGTGGCGCTGTGGCTCAAGTGGTAGAGCGCCCGCCTTGAGCTGAAGAGCTGA
This sequence comes from Dipodomys spectabilis, assembly GCF_019054845.1. Lineage (NCBI taxonomy): Eukaryota > Metazoa > Chordata > Mammalia > Rodentia > Heteromyidae > Dipodomys > Dipodomys spectabilis. Next base: position 162,774 of record NW_024871390.1, on the reverse strand, counting down.
GGGACAGCGCCCAGGCCTAGAGTTCAAGCCCCACAACTGACAAAAAAAGAAAAAAGAAAGAAATACTCACGAACTTTCCTGCCCAGGCTGGCTTCGAATCACAATCCTCAGATCTCAGCCTCCTGAGTAGATAGGATGACAGGCGTGAGCCACTGGCACCCCGCAGATCATTACTTCTATAAGTAGTATCAAAGTTAACACATCGGCACCACCCTTGGGCAGAATGATGGACATCGAGGGGTTCATGGACAGGGCAAAGAAGGGATGGTGAGCTCTGTGACCCCTGTACCCCCTTTTCTCTCACAGACGAGGGCTGTGATGAGTACTCGGAGAGCCGCATGTGCAAAGTCCGCTTCGATGCCAATGGAGCCACGGGATCGGGCAGCGGGGACCCCACTCAGGTGAAGCTGCTGTCCGGGCGACATATGCTCTTCCCTCCTCTCGAGAGAGTACACTACTTACAGGTAGGGGCTGAGGAGACCCAACCCAGATCTTGCTCCTCCTCCTCCATCTTAACCTCTCCCCCTCCTCCCATCCCTGAGACCCCAAGCCTTAGCCTGCTGGGCTCGCCAAGAGGCGGGCAAAGTAAATATTTTGGAGATGTTGGAGTAGGGTGGCTCCCACCTGTAATCCCAGCTGCTCAGGAGGCTGAGATCTGAGGATGGAGGTTCCAAAGCCTAGCATAGGCAGGAAGGTCCATGAGACTCTCATCTCCAATGAACCAGCAAAAAGCTAAGTGACAACACCCTGGCCCCGAGTTCAAGCCCCAGTACCCACAAACCAAAACACGGCACTGGTGGTTTGTACCTCTAATCCTAGCTACTCAGGGAGCTGAGAGCTGAGGATCCGGGTTCAGAACCAGCCCAAGGAAGGAAAGTCTATGAGACTCTTATGTCCACTGAGCCACCCCCCCCAAAAAAAGCCAGAAGCGGAGCTGTGGTTCAAGTGGTAGAGCGCCAGCCTTGGAGCACAAAAGCTCAGGGACAGCGCCCAGGTCCTGAGTTCAAGTCCCAGCACCAGCACACACATGAAAAAGCATGGCACCATCTTAAAAGGTCCCCAGATGGGGTCCTTCCTCCTCTACCGTTGTCTTGGCAGCACCCAAACGTCTGTGGACTGTTCCTCTCCTCAGGTCCCCCTGTCGCGCCGGCTGTCCCACGATGAGATCAACACCTCCAGCCCGCGCATGCCCGGATCCTTCCTGCACAAATGGTCATCCTCGGATGACATCCGGGCCCTTGGGGGCCCCCCCGATTACCTGAGGGCCAGGCTGGAGGATGAGGAGGATGAAGAGGATGCTGAGGGTGGAGGGCTGGCTAGCCTCCGGCAGTTTCTAGAGAGCGGGGTTCTGGGGTCCGGTGGGGGACCCCCACGGGGTGCTGGCTTCTTCCGGGAAGAGATCACCACGTTCATCGATGAGACACCTCTGCCTTCTCCCACGGCCTCCCCAGGACCCTCTCCACGCCGGCCCCGGCCGCTGGGCCTCGCCCCCCGAAGAGCCTCCCTGGGGTCTCCAGATGACAGAGGCCTTGGACTTCCTCTGGGGCCAAGTATCGCGAGACGCTGCTCCCTGACTGGGAGTGAGGGAAGAAGCAGGGCTTGGGGGAGGCCCTGGAGCCCGGGGAACCCCATCTTTTCCCAGCTGACCCTGTAGGCCCAAGTGGACCTGGTAGAATGGGAGAAAGGGGATCTGTCCCCCCCAAACCTATGGCAGCTGGCTCCAGGTTTGGATACTGGAGATGCACAGTGGGTCTGGGCGGTAGAGCTCCCCCCCCCACCCCACAAAGCCCCCCAACACGCGCCCCCTTTAACATCCTTAGCGAAATGTATTAAAATCTCAAGTGTTGCCATAGCAACCGCAGGGTGTTTGGGTTGTGTCGGTGGCATTGTCTCAGAGGCTCACGTGTGTGCGTGCGTGCATGCGCGTGTGTGTGTGTGTGTGTGTGTGTGTGTGTGTGTGTCAGAGACGATGAGATGGACCAGTGGAACAGAACAGGGGGTGAAGGCACAGGACCTGCAGGCTGCCAGCCGGGCACCGTGCCTCACGCCTGTAATCCCAGCTGCTACTGTGGAGGCTGAGATGTAAGGGGGTTGGTTTCCAGGGAGACTCTGATCTCCGAGGAACCACCAAAGAAAGCAGGAATGGAAGTGTGGCTCCAGTGGTAGAGCACCAGCCTGGAGTGAAAAGTGCCCAGGCCCTGAGTTCAAGCCCCAGGATTGGTGTGTGCGCGCACACACACACACACACAGTGATTTCACTCTCCTCTCTCATTTACATTTGGGCCTGCTGGTCTTTGGTGTGGAACTTCCTCCCTCTACTTTCTTATCCTCTCTCCCTTCCCCTCCCCTCCCTCGCCCCTTCCTCCTCCCTCGCCCCTTCCTCCTCCCTCTCCCCTTCCTCCTCCCTCTCCCCTTCCTCCTCCCTTCCCCTTTTCTTCATCCTCCTCCCTCCCCTCCCTTTCTCCTTCCCCTTCTCATCTGCCAATTCCCCTCCCCTCCCCTTCTCTCTCTTCCCTTTCCCCCCTCTCCCCTCCCCTCTTCTCCTTCCTCTCTTCTGCTTCCCTCCTTTTCCCCTCCCCTCTTCCCATTCCCTTCCCCCTTCTTCTCCTTCCCACCCCTCCTCTCCTTCCCCCCCACTTCCCCCTTCTTCCTCCCTCCCCCTCCTCTCCCTCTTCCCTCCCCTCTTCCTCCTCTCCCTCCCTTCTTCTTTCCCCTCCCTCCCCTACTCCTTCTTCCCCCCTTCCCCTCCCCTCTTCTTCCCTCCCTCCCCTCCTCTCCCCCTTTCCCTCACTTCTTCCTCCCTCCCCCTCCTCTCCCCTCCTCCCTCCCCCCCACTTCCCCCTCCCTCCCCTCCCCTCCCCTCCTCCCTCCCCCCTCCGTCTCCTCCCCATCGTCTTCCCCCGCCGTCCCGTCCTCCTCCCCGCCGTCCCGTCCTCCTCCCCGCCGTCCCGTCCTCCTCCCCGCCGTCCCGCCGTCCCCGCGGTCCGGGCGCCATGCCGGGGCCGCCGCTGCTGCTGCTGCTGCTGCTGGCGCGGGCCGGGCGGGCGCTGGCGGCGGAGCCCCCGGGCCTGGCGGCGCTGCGGCCCGGGGCGGCGCCGCAGCCGGCCGACCTGCTCTACGCCGACGGGCTGCGCGCGTACGCGGCGGGCGCCTGGGCGCGGGCCGTGGCGCTGCTGCGGGAGGCGCTGCGGAGCCGCGCGGCGCCGGGCCGGGCGCGCCGGGCGTGCGGGGCGCGCTGCGGGGCGGCGGCGGCGGCCGGGCGCTGGGAGGCGGCGCTGCTGCGGGCGGCGCTGCGCCGCGCCGAGTGTCTGGGCCGCTGCGCCGCGCGCGCGCTGGGCCCCGGGGCCGCCGCGCGGATGCGCCTGGCCCGCGCCGTGCGCGACGCCTTCCGCCGCCGCGAGCCCTACAACTACCTGCAGCGCGCCTACTTCCAGGTGGGCCGGGCCGCCCCGGGGCCGGGGCCGGGGCCTACTCACACCCGGGGCCGGGGCCGCCCCCGGGGCCTACTCACAGACGAGGCCGGGGCCGCCCCCGGGGCCTACTCACAGACGGGGCCGGGGCCTACTCACACCCGGGGCCGGGGTCCCCACACCCGGGGCCGGGGCCTACTCACAGACGGGGCCGGGGCCTACTCACAGACGGGGCCGGGGCCTACTCACAGACGGGGCCGGGGTCCCCACACCCGGGGCCGCCCCCGGGGCCTACTCACAGACGAGGCCGGGGTCCCCACACCCGGGGCCGGGGCCGGGGCCTACTCACAGACGGGGGCCGGGGTCCCCACATCCGAGACCCACTTCCAGATGGGGTCCCCAATCCGAGGTCTACTTCCAGGAAAAGTCGGGGTCTCCACATTTGGGGCCCACTTCCAGATGGGGGGCTGGGATCCCCGAATCCAGGGCCACTTCCAGAAGTCGGGGTCCCCAAAATCCGGGGTCTACTTCCACATGGAGGGCCGGGGGTCTTCACAGCCGAGGCCCATTTCTAGATGGGGTCCCCAAAATCCGGGCTCTACTTCCGGGTGGGGGCCGGGGGGTCCCCACATCTGGGATCTGCTTCCAAGTGGGGTCGGGTCGGGGATCCCCGAAGCTGGGACCTGCTTCCAAATGGCCAGCCAAGGGCTCCAAATCTGGGCCCTACTTCCACCTGGGGCTAGGGAATGGGAGTCCCCAAATCCAGGGCCCCCTTCCAGCTGGGGTCGGGGAGAGAGGTCCCCAAAATCCGGGGTCCTACAGCTACGTGCAGTGGGCCTCCTTCTTGGGGGTTTCTGCCAGTCCGGGGTCTTGAACCCGGGGCCTGGGCGCTATCTCTGAGCTTTTTCACTCCAGGCGGGCGCTCTACTACTTGAGCCACAGCGCCACCTGCGGCTTTTTGTTGGTTCACTGGAGATGAGAGTCTCACAGACTTTCCTGCCAGGGCTGGCTTTGAACCGTGATCCTCCGATCTCAGCCTCCCGAGTAGCCGGGATGACAGGCTGGCGCTCCAGCACCAGTCAGGCTTTAGTGGGTTGGTGACACGTTTGTCGGGCCAGCTCCACCCTGTCTAAAAAATCCAAGGCGGTTTAGGGGGAATCAGACCCCACCAAAGGAATGAGGCATCTGTGTCTGGGGCAGGGGGGCTGAGGGGCGCCTTCTCTTCTTGGAGTCCCCCCCCCCCCCCCCCCCGCAGGATATTTTGCCATCAGCTACCAGGATGGCAGGGGTGCCTACGTGGCTAGGGATGGGCAGGGCCGGTCACTCCCTGGGTCCTAGAGACCTGTGGATTTTGTCTCCCTCCCCAGCACATACAGTGATTTTTGTTGTGATCGGTGGTGGGACTTGAACTCAAGGCCTGGGCGCTGTCCCTCCGCCCTTCAGCTCAAGGCTGGTGCTCTACCACTTGAGCCACAGCACCACTTCTGGTTTTCTGGTGGTTCCCTGGAAATCAGAGTCTCAAGGACTTTCCTACCTTGGCTGGCTTTGAACTGCGGTCCTCAGATCTCAGCCTCCAGGGTGGCTGGGATGACAGGCGTACGCCACCAGTGGCCGGCTCATTTCTTGCTTTTTATGTCAGTCCTGGGGCTTGAACTCGGGGCCTGGGCCACTGTCCCTGAGCTTTTATGTTTTATTTCTTTTCCTTCGAGCCTGGCGCTCTACCCCTTGAGCCACGCCTCCACCTCCAGCTTCTCCAGGTTCACTGGAGATCAGTCGCCCACATTTGTCCGTCCTGGGCTGGTTTTGAAGGGGGCTGCTCAGATCGTGAGCTGTCCTGAGTGGCCGGGATTACAGGAGTGACTATTAGTGCTTGGCTCACCAGTGAGATGGGGTATCGAGGCTGATACCTCCACCCTGGAGGGGGGGAGGAGGGGAGCTCTGACACCCCGTTCCCTTTGTCCTCAGTTGAAGAAGTTAGACCTGGCGGCCGCTGCGGCTCACACCTTCTTTGTAGCAAACCCAAACCACTTGCAGATGAGAGAGGACATGGCAAAGTATAGACGCATGTCTGGGGTTCGGCCTCAGAGTTTCCGGGACCTAGAGACACCCCTGCATTGGGTAAGACCCCTACCCTCAACCCCACCCCCCATCTTGCCATACCCTTTGAATAGGGCTCTGTACGGTGTGACTACCCCTTTCCACCTAGGATCTTTTTCTTTGTCCGCTGGTGCCGAGACTTGAACTCAGGGCCCTCACTTGACTTTTTCCATTCAAGGCTTGTGGGCTGCCGCTTGAGCCACCGCTGCGCTTGTAGCTCTATTTTTTGCTGGCAAGAAGAGTCTCAGAGACTTTTCTTCCCGGGTTGACTTGGAACCCCGATCTTCACATCTCCAGCTCCTGCGTAGCTGGGATGACAGGCGGGTGCTACCATGCTCCTTTCTACTTCCCATCCTCCTTTGGCACCCTCTCCTAGATCGCTGATGCCTCCCTCCTTCCCCCTCTTCCTCCAGGCGGCCTATGATGCCAGCCTGGAGCTGATGGAGCGCCAGGAAGCCGGGCTGGCACTGCCCAGGCTGGAGGAGGCCCTGCAGGAGACTCTAGCGCAAATGGAGACCTGCTGGGCTGGCTGCCAGGGGCCTGAAGAGCAACAGGAAGAGGAGGAGGAGGAGAAGAAGGAAGATGAAGAAGGGGCCGGGGGTCCCGGGGGTCTCTATGAAGCCGTTGCCGGTGAGGGACCAGCACGGGGTCTGGGATTACAGGCGTGAGCCACTGCGCCCAGCCCCAGGCTGATAGCTTTGTGTGTGTGTGGCTGTGGTCCACGATCCTCAGATCTCAGCCTCCTGAGTAGCTGGGATGACAGGCGTGCGTAGCACGGCCCAGCCCCGAGCTGATCGCTTGGTGTGTGTTTTTGCAGGGCACTGGATTCGGGTCCTGCTGTGCCGACAGCGCTGTGTGGCGGACACGGCCACCCGCCCCGGGCGCAGCCATCCTGTTCCTGACTTCCTTCCTAACCAGCTAAGGAGGCTACACCAGGCACACGCTCAGGGTTGGTTGGGTAGACACTGGGAGGGACTGGCATAAGTAGATCACAGCTCTGTGTGTGTGTGTGTGTGGACTGGGGCTTGAACTCAGCGCCTTACGTACTGGCTCTTAAACTGCGATGCTCAGATCTCAGCCTTCCGAGTAGCTGGGATTACAGGCAGCACCACCGGTGCCCGGCAGTTGGAGGTTCTTGAGATGATTCTCTCCACAGCTGCGTCTGTTTCTCTCGTTTGTCTCTGTCTCCAGTGGGAAATCTGTCTGAGGCTGTGGAAAATGTCCTGAGCGTTCTGCTCTTCTACCCGGATGACGAGGCCGCCAAACAAGCTCTGAGCCAGTACCAAGCCGAGCTCGGGGAGCCCAGACCAGGCCTTGGACCCAGGGAGGTAACCACCATCCTCCCATAATCCCACGGGGCAGGCCTAGTTCAAAGCCACACACCTGAAAAGCAACATGGACACCAAAGGGACCCAGGTTCAAGTGCGATCTCTCTTTCCATGCCTTTGTGGTGTGTCAGTCTTGGGTCTTGAACTCTGGGCCTGGGCACTGTCCCTGAGCTCTTCTGCTCAAGGCCAGCGCTCTACCACTTTGAATCATGGCACCACTTCCGGTTTTCTGGTGGTTCACTAGAAATAAGAGTCTCCTTCCTGGCCTGGCCTCAAACTACGATCCTCCCACCTCAGCCTCCTGAGTAGCTGGGGTGACAGGCCTGAGCCACCAGTGCTGGGCTTGATCCATGCCTTTTTTTTGCTTTCGGTGTTATCTTTTTGTGGATGTGCTGGCACTGGGGTTTGAATTCAGAGCCTGGGTATCGTTCCTTTTTTGCCCAAGATTGACACTCTAGCTGGCTGCTGGCGGCTCACGTGGTTTAAAGCCAGCCTGGGTAGAAAAATCTGTGAAGTGGCGTTGTGTCTCAAAAGGTAGAGCGCCAGCCTTGAGCACAAAGAGGCTCAGGAACAGCGCCCAGGCCCTGAATTCAACCCCCACAACTGACAAAAAAAAAAGACTGTCACTCTACCACTTGAGCCATACCTCTACTTCCAGCTTTTTGCTGGTTCATTGGGGATAAGAGTCTCATGGATTTTCCTGCCTGGGTTAACTTTAAATCATAATTCTCACATCCCAGCTTCCTGAGTCGTTAGGATTACAGGCGTGAGCCACCAATACCTGGCACTATTAGTATCATTATTATCAATTTTTAATTATCTCCAATGTAAAAATTAGCATCAATTAGTTGCACAAGGAATTTTTTTTCCTTTTTGGTGTTGTGGGGCTTGAACTCTGGGCCTGGGCACTGTCCCTCAGCTCTTCAGCTCAAGGCAAGCGCTCTACCACTTTGAGCCACAGCACTTCCAGTTTTCTGGTGGTTCATTGGAGATCAGAGTCTCACGGACTTTCCTGCCCGGGTTGGCTTTGAACCTCCATCCTCAGATCTGTCTCCTGAGTAGCTAGGATGACAGGCGTGAGCCACTGGCACCCAGCAAGAGCATGTCTATAGATGCCTGTAATGTAGTTTGATCAGACTCACCAACTCTGGTCACTTTCCTCCCTCTTCCCCGTACCCCGACTTTATTTGGGGATAGGGTCTCATGTTTATATCTGAGACATCCTGGACTCTGACCAGTCCTCCTATTTGCACTTTCCCTGTATCTAGGGATTACACGCGTGTGCTACCATGCCCAGCCATTTTTGGTGCAGATGGGATCTTGTTCTTTGCCCGAGCTGGCCTCAAACCACAAACCTGCCAGTTTTCATCCAGCTGGGATTACAGGCGTGAGCCACGAGACTTGGCCCACACACATTTTCTGTTACACTTGTTTCCTTGTTGGAGCCTAGCTGCTCTGGAAGTTGAGCGACTGAAAGAGGCTCATTGAAAGGTTTGGGGAGCTTCCGTGGCTCCCTAGAACCTGGGGCGACCTGCCTGCCTCTGCTTTGACCTGCCTTCTCCTGGTGCCCCCCCTCCCCGCCCCTCTTTTCCTGACTGCTCACCTTGCTATGTTCAGGACATCCAGAACTTCGTCCTTCGGTCCCTGGGGGAGAAGAGACAGCTTTACTACGCCATGGAACATCTTGGTATCAGCTTCCAGGACCCTGTGAGTAGCTGTAGTGTTGTCTTAGGAGGAGGAACACTAATCCCCATCCCCCCCCCAGTGCTGGAGGCTGCCATCTAGAGGATCGTGGCTTGAGGCCAGATTAGGCAGCAAAGTTCATTAAAAAAAAAAAATCCATCTCTAATGAGCCAAAAGCTGGGCTGGCGGTGCGATTCAAGGGGAAGAGTGCCAGTGTGAGCAAGAAAAGCTGGGTGAGAGCTTGAGGCTTTGGTTTCACACCTTGATACCAGCCACACACACACCAAAAAACCCCTGTGAGGCTCATTTAAATCCTACCTTGACCTCACTAGCTGTGTGATCTTCACCTTGTTGCTTGGCCTTTCTGTGTCTCTGGATAAAATGAGCATATCGCTACCTGTTGTGTGACTATTGGGAGGTGTGTGCGTGTGTGTGTGTGCGTGCGTGCGCGCTGCTCCTGGGCTTGGGCTCAGGGTCTGGGTACCGTTCCTGAGCTTTCTCACTCAAAGCTGACACTACCCCTTGAGCCCCAGCCCGCATCTGGCTTTGATGCTTTATTGGGAATGAGACGTGTCTGCCCCGCTGGCTTGGCACCACGAGGCTCAGATCTCAGCCTTCTGCGTAGCTGGGATGACAGATGGGAGCTTCTGGTGCTGGAGAAGTTGCCCTTTACTGCCTGTGATTGCCCGGCCGCTGCACCGAGGGGCCCTGTTCCCCCTCCCTCCACCCCTCCCCCCAGTCCACCCTCCCTCCCCCCCCCCGTCCACCCTCCCTCCCCCGTCCACCCTCCCTCCCCCCAGTCCACCCTCCCTCCCCCGTCCACCCTCCCTCCCCCCAGTCCACCCTCCCTCCCCCGTCCACCCTCCCTCCCCCCAGTCCACCCTCCCTCCCCCCAGTCCACCCTCCCTCCCCCGTCCACCCTCCCTCCCCCCTGCCCCCCGTCCACCCTCCCTCCCCCCTGCCCCCAGTCCACCCTCCCTCCCTCTCTCCCCCGTCCATCCTCCCTCCCCCCTGCCCCCAGTCCACCCTCTCTCTCTCCCCAGTCCACCCTCCCTCCCTCTCCCCCCCTCCACCCTCCCTCCCCCCTGCCCCCAGTCCACCCTCCCTCTCCCCCAGTCCACCCTCCCCCTCCCCCGTCCACCATCCCTCTCCCCCCAGTCCACCCTCCCCCTCCCCTGTCCACCCTCCCCCTCCCCCGTCCACCCTCCCCCTCCCCCGTCCACCCTCCCCCCGTCCACCCTCCCTCCCCCCTTCAGTCCCCCCACCCCCCCCAGCAGCGGCACCACTTGGGCAGGCCAGGTCCGCACTGGGTGTGGCTGGTTACCTTCCTCGCTTGTCCCAGGACCCCTGGACCCCGGCGGCCTTCATCCCCAAGGCGCTGAGAGAGACGCTCAGGTAGGCGGGGCCGGGCGGGCGGGGCTGAGGGAGGCACGCGGGGGGCGGGGCTGAGGGAGGCACGCGGGGGCGGGGCTGAGGGAGGCACGCGGGGGCGGGGGCTGAGGGAGGCACGCGGGGGCGGAGCTGAGGGAGGCACGCGGGGGGGGGGGGCGGGGGCACGCGGGGGGGGGGGCACGCCGGGGGGAGGGCGGGGGCACGCGGGGGGGGGGGGCGGGGGCACGCCGGGGGGAGGGCGGGGGCACGCGGGGGGGGGGCGGGGGCACGCCGGGGGAGGGCGGGGGGCACGCGGGGGGGGGGCGGGGGCACGCCGGGGGGGGGCGGGGGCACGCCGGGGGAGGGGCGGGGGGCACGCGGGGGGGGGGCGGGGGCACGCCGGGGGGGGGCGGGGGGCACGCCGGGGGGGGCACGCGGGGGGGGGGCGGGGGCACGCCGGGGGAGGGCGGGGGCACGCGGGGGGGGCGGGGGGCACGCCGGGGGGGGGCGGGGGCACGCCGGGGGGGGGGGCACGCCGGGGGGGGGGCGGGGGCACGCCGGGGGGGATGCACCGAGGCACGCCGGGAGTCTGGCTGAGCGTCTCTGTCGCCCCTGAGGGAGGATCAAGAGCAGAGGCCTTGGGACCTGGAGCCTCCGCGGCCAGCGGCGGCCGACTGGCAGGGTGCGTTGGCGGGGGGCGGGGGGTGTCTGTGGGGTGTCTGTGGGGTGTCTGTGGGGTGTCTGTGGGGTGTCTGTGTGGGGTGTCTGGGGGGTGTCTGTGGGGTGTCTGTGTGGGGTGTCTGTGGGGGGTGTCTGTGGGGTGTCTGTGTGGGGTGTCTGGGGGGGTGTCTGTGGGGTGTCTGTGGGGTGTCTGTGGGGTGTCTGTGTGGGGTGTCTGTGGGGTGCCTGTGGGGTGCCTGTGGGGGTGTCTGTGTGGGGTGTCTGTGTGGGGTGTCTGTGGGGTGTCTGTGTGGGGTGTCTGTGGGGTGTCTGTGGGGTGTCTGTGGGGTGTCTGTGTGGGGTGTCTGTGGGGTGTCTGTGTGGGGTGCCTGTGGGGTGCCTGTGGGGTGTCTGTGTGGGGTGTCTGTGGGGTGCCTGTGAGGTGCCTGTGGGGTGTCTGTGTGGGGTGTCTGTGGGGTGTCTGGGGTGTCTGTGGGGTGTCTGTGGGGTGTCTGTGGGGTGTCTGTGGGGTGTCTGTGGGGGTGTCTGTGTGGGGTGTCTGGGGTGTCTGGGGGGTGTCTGTGTGGGGTGTCTGTGGGGTGTCTGGGGTGTCTGTGGGGTGTCTGTGGGGTGTCTGTGGGGTGTCTGTGGGGTGTCTGTGGGGGTGTCTGTGTGGGGTGTCTGGGGTGTCTGGGGGGTGTCTGTGTGGGGGTGTCTGTGGGGTGTCTGGGGTGTCTGTGGGGTGTCTGTGGGGTGTCTGTGGGGTGTCTGTGGGGTGCCTGTGGGGTGTCTGTGGGGTGTCTGTGTGGGGTGTCTGTGGGGTGTCTGTGGGGTGTGTGTGGGGTGCCTGTGGGGTGTCTGGGGGGTGTCTGTGGGGTGTCTGTGGGGTGTCTGTGTGGGGAGTCTGTGGGGTGCCTGTGGGGTGCCTGTGGGGTGTCTGTGTGGGGTGTCTGTGGGGTGTCTGTGGGGTGTCTGTGGGGTGTCTGTGTGGGGTGTCTGTGGGGTGTCTGTGGGGTGCCTGTGGGGTGTCTGTGGGGTGTCTGTGTGGGGGTGTCTGTGGGGTGTCTGTGGGGTGTGTGTGGGGTGCCTGTGGGGTGTCTGGGGGGGTGTCTGTGGGGTGTCTGTGGGGTGTCTGTGTGGGGAGTCTGTGGGGGTGCCTGTGGGGTGCCTGTGGGGTGTCTGTGTGGGGTGTCTGTGGGGTGTCTGTGGGGTGTCTGTGGGGTGTCTGTGTGGGGTTTCTGTGGGGTGTCTGTGTGGGGTGCCTGTGGGGTGCCTGTGGGGTGTCTGTGTGGGGTGTCTGTGTGGGGTGTCTGGGGGGTGTCTGTGGGGTGTCTGTGGGGTGTCTGTGTGGGGTGTCTGGGGGGTGTCTGTGGGGTGTCTGTGGGGTGTGTGGGGGGTGTGTGGGGGGTGTCTGGGGTGTCTGGGGGGTGTCTGTGGGGTGTGTGTGGGGTGTCTGTGGGGTGTCCTGTGGGGTGTGTGTGGGGTGTCTGTGGGGTGTCTGGGGTGTCTGTGGGGTGTCTGTGGGGTGTGTGTGTGGGGTGTGTGGGGGGTGCCTGTGGGGTGCCTGTGGGGTGTCTGTGGGGTGTCTGTGGGGTGTGTGTGGGGTGTCTGTGTGGGGGTGTCTGTGGGGTGTCTGGGGTGTCTGGGGGGTGTCTGTGTGGGGTGTCTGTGGGGTGTCTGGGGTGTCTGTGGGGTGTCTGTGTGGGGTGTCTGTGGGGTGCCTGTGGGGTGTCTGTGTGGGGTGTCTGGGGGGGTGCCTGTGGGGTGCCTGTGGGGTGTCTGTGTGGGGTGTCTGTGGGGTGTCTGTGGGGTGTCTGTGTGGGGTGTCTGTGTGGGGTGTCTGTGGGGGTGCCTGTGGGGTGTCTGTGTGGGGTGTCTGTGGGGGTGTCTGTGGGGTGTCTGTGGGGTGTCTGTGTGGGGTGTCTGTGTGGGGTGTCTGTGGGGTGTCTGTGGGGTGTCTGTGGGGTGTCTGTGTGGGGTGTCTGTGGGGTGCCTGTGGGGTGTCTGTGGGGTGTCTGTGTGGGGTGTCTGTGGGGGTGTCTGTGTGGGGTGTCTGTGTGGGGTGCCTGTGGGGTGTCTGTGGGGTGTCTGTGGGGTGTCTGTGGGGTGTCTGTGTGGGGTGTCTGTGTGGGGTGTCTGTGTGGGGGTGCCTGTGGGGTGCCTGTGGGGTGCCTGTGGGGTGTCTGTGTGGGGTGTCTGTGGGGGTGTCTGTGGGGTGTCTGTGGGGTGTCTGTGGGGTGTCTGTGTGGGGTGTCTGTGGGGTGTCTGTGGGGTGTCTGTGTGGGGTGTCTGTGGGGTGTCTGTGGGGTGCCTGTGGGGTGTCTGTGGGGTGTCTGTGTGGGGTGTCTGTGGGGGTGTCTGTGGGGTGTCTGTGTGGGGTGTCTGTGTGGGGTGTCTGTGGGGTGTCTGTGGGGTGTCTGTGGGGGGTGTCTGTGGGGTGCCTGTGGGGTGTCTGTGGGGTGTCTGTGTGGGGTGTCTGTGGGGTGTCTGTGTGGGGTGTCTGTGTGGGGTGTCTGTGGGGTGCCTGTGGGGTGTCTGTGGGGTGTCTGTGTGGGGTGTCTGTGGGGTGCCTGTGGGGTGTCTGTGGGGTGTCTGTGTGGGGTGTCTGTGGGGTGCCTGTGGGGTGTCTGTGGGGTGCCTGTGGGGTGTCTGTGGGGGTGCCTGTGGGGTGTCTGTGGGGTGTCTGTGTGGGGTGTCTGTGGGGTGCCTGTGGGGTGCTTGTGGGGTGTCTGTGTGGGGTGTCTGTGGGGTGTCTGTGGGGTGTCTGTGGGGTGTCTGTGTGGGGTGTCTGTGGGGTGTCTGTGTGGGGTGCCTGTGGGGTGCCTGTGGGGTGTCTGTGTGGGGTGTCTGTGGGGTGCCTGTGAGGTGCCTGTGGGGTGTCTGTGTGGGGTGTCTGTGGGGTGTCTGGGGTGTCTGTGGGGTGTCTGTGGGGTGTCTGTGGGGTGTCTGTGGGGTGTCTGTGGGGTGTCTGTGTGGGGTGTCTGGGTGTCTGGGGGGTGTCTGTGTGGGGTGTCTGTGGGGTGTCTGGGGTGTCTGTGGGGTGTCTGTGGGGTGTCTGTGGGGTGTCTGTGGGGTGCCTGTGGGGTGTCTGTGGGGTGTCTGTGTGGGGTGTCTGTGGGGTGTCTGTGGGGTGTGTGTGGGGTGCCTGTGGGGTGTCTGGGGGGTGTCTGTGGGGTGTCTGTGGGGTGTCTGTGTGGGGAGTCTGTGGGGTGCCTGTGGGGTGTCTGTGTGGGGTGTCTGTGGGGTGTCTGTGGGGTGTCTGTGGGGTGTCTGTGTGGGGTGTCTGTGGGGTGTCTGTGGGGTGCCTGTGGGGTGTCTGTGGGGTGTCTGTGTGGGGTGTCTGTGGGGTGTCTGTGGGGTGTGTGTGGGGTGCCTGTGGGGTGTCTGGGGGGTGTCTGTGGGGTGTCTGTGGGGTGTCTGTGTGGGGAGTCTGTGGGGTGCCTGTGGGGTGCCTGTGGGGTGTCTGTGTGGGGTGTCTGTGGGGTGTCTGTGGGGTGTCTGTGTGGGGTGTCTGTGGGGTGTCTGTGTGGGGTGCCTGTGGGGTGCCTGTGGGGTGTCTGTGTGGGGTGTCTGTGGGGTGCCTGTGGGGTGTCTGTGTGGGGGTGTCTGTGTGGGGTGTCTGGGGTGTCTGTGGGGTGTCTGTGGGGTGTCTGTGGGGTGTCTGTGTGGGGTGTCTGGGGGGTGTCTGTGGGGTGTCTGTGGGGTGTGTGGGGGGTGTGTGGGGGGGTGTCTGGGGTGTCTGGGGTGTGTCTGTGGGGTGTGTGTGGGGTGTCTGTGGGGTGTCTGTGGGGTGTGTGTGGGGTGTCTGTGGGGTGTCTGGGGTGTCTGTGGGGTGTCTGTGGGGTGTGTGTGGGGTGTGTGGGGGGGTGCCTGTGGGGTGCCTGTGGGGTGTCTGTGGGGTGTCTGTGGGGTGTGTGTGGGGTGTCTGGGGTGTCTGGGGGGTGTCTGTGTGGGGTGTCTGTGGGGTGTCTGGGGTGTCTGTGGGGTGTCTGTGTGGGGTGTCTGTGGGGTGCCTGTGGGGTGTCTGTGTGGGGTGTCTGGGGGGTGCCTGTGGGGTGCCTGTGGGGTGTCTGTGTGGGGTGTCTGTGGGGTGTCTGTGGGGTGTCTGTGTGGGGTGTCTGTGTGGGGTGTCTGTGGGGGTGCCTGTGGGGTGTCTGTGTGGGGTGTCTGGGGGGTGTCTGTGTGGGGTGTCTGTGGGGTGTCTGTGGGGTGTCTGTGTGGGGTGTCTGTGGGGTGTCTGTGGGGTGTCTGTGGGGTGTCTGTGGGGTGTCTGTGTGGGGTTGTCTGTGTGGGTTGTCTGTGGGGTGTCTGTGGGGTGTCTGTGGGGTGTCTGTGTGGGGTGTCTGTGGGGTGTCTGTGGGGTGTCTGTGGGGTGTCTGTGGGGGTGTCTGTGTGGGGTGTCTGTGGGGTGCCTGTGGGGTGTCTGTGGGGTGTCTGTGTGGGGTGCCTGTGGGGTGTCTGTGGGGTGTCTGTGGGGTGTCTGTGGGGTGTCTGTGTGGGGTGTCTGTGTGGGGTGTCTGTGTGGGGTGCCTGTGGGGTGCCTGTGGGGTGCCTGTGGGGTGTCTGTGTGGGGTGTCTGTGGGGTGTCTGTGGGGGTGTCTGTGGGGTGTCTGTGGGGTGTCTGTGTGGGGTGTCTGTGGGGTGTCTGTGGGGTGTCTGTGTGGGGTGTCTGTGGGGTGTCTGTGGGGGTGCCTGTGGGGGTGTCTGTGGGGTGTCTGTGTGGGGTGTCTGTGGGGTGTCTGTGGGGTGTCTGTGTGGGGTGTCTGTGTGGGGTGTCTGTGGGGTGTCTGTGGGGTGTCTGTGGGGGGTGTCTGTGGGGTGCCTGTGGGGTGTCTGTGGGGTGTCTGTGGGGGGTGTCTGTGGGGTGTCTGTGTGGGGTGTCT
Source organism: Dipodomys spectabilis (assembly GCF_019054845.1). Taxonomy (NCBI): domain Eukaryota; kingdom Metazoa; phylum Chordata; class Mammalia; order Rodentia; family Heteromyidae; genus Dipodomys; species Dipodomys spectabilis. The sequence continues at coordinate 147,342 of NW_024871390.1, read as the reverse complement.
GTGTGGGGTGTCTTGTGGGGTGCCTGTGGGGTGTCTGTGGGGTGTCTGTGTGGGGTGTCTGTGGGGTGCCTGTGGGGTGTCTGTGGGGTGTCTGTGTGGGGTGTCTGTGGGGTGCCTGTGGGGTGTCTGTGGGGTGTCTGTGTGGGGTGTCTGTGGGGTGTCTGTGGGGTGCCTGTGGGGTGTCTGTGTGGGGTGTCTGTGGGGTCTGTGGGGGTGTCTGTGTGGGGTGTCTGTGTGGGGTGTCTGTGGGGTGTCTGTGGGGTGTCTGTGGGGTGTCTGTGTGGGGTGTCTGTGGGGTGCCTGTGGGGTGTCTGTGGGGTGTCTGTGTGGGGTGCCTGTGGGGTGTCTGTGGGGTGTCTGTGTGGGGTGTCTGTGGGGTGTCTGTGGGGTGTCTGTGTGGGGTGTCTGTGGGGTGCCTGTGGGGTGTCTGTGGGGTGTCTGTGTGGGGTGTCTGTGGGGTGTCTGTGTGGGGTGTCTGTGGGGTGTCTGTGGGGTGTCTGTGTGGGGTGTCTGTGGGGTGTCTGTGGGGTGTCTGTGTGGGGTGTCTGTGGGGTGCCTGTGGGGTGCCTGTGGGGTGTCTGTGTGGGGTGTCTGTGGGGTGTCTGTGGGGTGTCTGTGTGGGGTGTCTGTGTGGGGTGTCTGTGGGGTGCCTGTGGGGTGCCTGTGGGGTGTCTGTGTGGGGTGTCTGTGGGGTGTCTGTGGGGTGTCTGTGTGGGGTGTCTGTGGGGTGCCTGTGGGGTGTCTGTGGGGTGTCTGTGTGGGGGTGTCTGTGGGGTGTCTGTGTGGGGTGCCTGTGGGGTGCCTGTGGGGTGTCTGTGTGGGGTGTCTGTGGGGTGCCTGTGGGGTGTCTGTGTGGGGTGTCTGTGTGGGGTGTCTGGGGGTGTCTGTGGGGGTGTCTGTGGGGTGTCTGTGGGGTGTCTGTGTGGGGTGTCTGGGGGGTGTCTGTGGGGTGTCTGTGGGGTGTGTGGGGGGTGTGTGGGGGGTGTCTGGGGTGTCTGGGGGGTGTCTGTGGGGTGTCTGTGTGGGGTGTCTGTGGGGTGTCTGTGGGGTGTGTGTGGGGTGTCTGTGGGGTGTCTGGGGGTGTCTGTGGGGTGTCTGTGGGGTGTGTGGGGGGTGCCTGTGGGGTGCCTGTGGGGTGTCTGTGGGGTGTCTGTGGGGTGTCTGTGGGGTGTCTGGGGTGTCTGGGGGGTGTCTGTGTGGGGTGTCTGTGGGGTGTCTGGGGTGTCTGTGGGGTGTCTGTGTGGGGTGTCTGTGGGGGTGCCTGTGGGGTGTCTGTGTGGGGTGTCTGGGGGGTGCCTGTGGGGTGCCTGTGGGGTGTCTGTGTGGGGTGTCTGTGGGGTGTCTGTGTGGGGTGTCTGTGGGGTGTCTGTGGGGTGTCTGTGGGGTGTCTGTGTGGGGTGTCTGTGGGGTGTCTGTGGGGTGTCTGTGGGGTGTCTGTGTGGGTGTCTGTGGGGTGCCTGTGGGGTGTCTGTGGGGTGTCTGTGTGGGGGTGTCTGTTGTGGGGTGCCTGTGGGGTGTCTGTGGGGTGTCTGTGGGGTGTCTGTGGGGTGTCTGTGTGGGGTGTCTGTGTGGGGTGTCTGTGTGGGGTGCCTGTGGGGTGCCTGTGGGGTGCCTGTGGGGTGTCTGTGTGGGGTGTCTGTGGGGGTGTCTGTGGGGTGTCTGTGGGGTGTCTGTGGGGTGTCTGTGTGGGGTGTCTGTGGGGTGTCTGTGGGGGTGTCTGTGTGGGGGTGTCTGTGGGGTGTCTGTGGGGTGCCTGTGGGGGTGTCTGTGGGGTGTCTGTGTGGGGTGTCTGTGGGGTGTCTGTGGGGTGTCTGTGTGGGGTGTCTGTGGGGTGTCTGTGGGGTGCCTGTGGGGTGTCTGTGGGGTGTCTGTGGGGTGTCTGTGGGGTGTCTGTGGGGTGTCTGTGTGGGGTGTCTGTGGGGTGTCTGTGGGGTGTCTGTGTGGGGTGTCTGTGGGGTGTCTGTGGGGTGCCTGTGGGGTGTCTGTGGGGTGTCTGTGTGGGGTGTCTGTGGGGTGTCTGTGGGGTGTCTGTGTGGGGTGTCTGTGGGGTGTCTGTGGGGTGCCTGTGGGGTGTCTGTGGGGTGTCTGTGTGGGGTGTCTGTGGGGTGCCTGTGGGGTGTCTGTGGGGTGTCTGTGTGGGGTGTCTGTGGGGTGTCTGTGTGGGGTGTCTGTGTGGGGTGTCTGTGGGGTGCCTGTGGGGTGTCTGTGGGGTGTCTGTGTGGGGTGTCTGTGGGGTGTCTGGGGTGTCTGTGGGGTGTCTGTGGGGTGTCTGTGTGGGGTGTCTGTGGGGTGTCTGTGGGGTGTCTGTGTGGGGTGTCTGTGGGGTGTCTGTGGGGTGCCTGTGGGGTGTCTGTGGGGTGTCTGTGTGGGGTGTCTGTGGGGTGTCTGTGTGGGGTGTCTGTGGGGTGTCTGTGGGGTGTCTGTGTGGGGTGTCTGTGGGGTGTCTGTGGGGTGCCTGTGGGGTGTCTGTGGGGTGTCTGTGTGGGGTGTCTGTGGGGTGCCTGTGGGGTGTCTGTGGGGTGTCTGTGTGGGGTGTCTGTGGGGTGTCTGTGTGGGGTGTCTGTGTGGGGTGTCTGTGGGGTGCCTGTGGGGTGTCTGTGGGGTGTCTGTGTGGGGTGTCTGTGGGGTGTCTGTGTGGGGTGTCTGTGGGGTGTCTGTGGGGTGTCTGTGTGGGGTGCCTGTGGGGTGTCTGTGGGGTGTCTGTGTGGGGTGTCTGTGGGGTGTCTGTGGGGTGTCTGTGGGGTGTCTGTGTGGGGTGTCTGTGGGGTGTCTGTGGGGGGTTTCTGTGGGGTGTGTGTGGGGTGTCTGTGGGGTGTCTGTGGGGTGTCTGTGGGGTGTCTGTGGGGGGTGTCTGTGGGGTGTCTGTGTGGGGTGTCTGGGGGTGTCTGTGTGGGGTGTCTGGGGTGTCTGTGGGGGGTGTCTGTGGGGTGTCTGGGGGGTGTCTGTGGGGTGTGTGGGGGGTGTCTGGGGGGTGTCTGTGGGGTGTGTGGGGGGTGTCTGGGGGGTGTCTGTGGGGTGTCTGGGGGGTGTCTGTGGGGGGGTGTCTGTGGGGGGTGTCTGTGGGGTGCCTGTGGGGTGTCTGTGGGGTGTCTGTGTGGGGTGTCTGTGGGGTGTCTGTGTGGGGTGTCTGTGGGGTGTCTGTGGGGTGTCTGTGTGGGGTGCCTGTGGGGTGTCTGTGGGGTGTCTGTGTGGGGTGTCTGTGGGGTGTCTGTGGGGTGTCTGTGGGGTGTCTGTGTGGGGTGTCTGTGGGGTGCCTGTGGGGTGTCTGTGGGGTGTCTGTGTGGGGTGTCTGTGGGGTGTCTGTGTGGGGTGTCTGTGGGGTGTCTGTGGGGTGTCTGTGGGGTGTCTGTGTGGGGTGTCTGTGGGGTGTCTGTGGGGTGTCTGTGGGGTGTCTGTGTGGGGTGTCTGTGGGGTGTCTGTGGGGTGTCTGGGGTGTGGGGGGGTGTCTGTGGGGTGTCTGTGTGGGGTGTGTGTGGGGTGTCTGGGGGGTGTCTGGGGGGTGTCTGGGGTCTGTGTGGGGTGTCTGTGGGGTGTCTGTGGGGTGTCTGTGGGGTGTCTGTGTGGGGTGTCTGTGGGGTGTCTGTGGGGTGTCTGTGGGGTGTCTGGGGTGTGGTGGGGTGTCTGTGGGGTGTCTGTGTGGGGTGTGTGTGGGGTGTGTGGGGGGTGTCTGTGGGGTGTCTGTGGGGTGTCTGTGGGGTGTCTGTGTGGGGTGTGTGTGGGGTGTCTGTGGGGTGTGTGGGGGGTGTCTGGGGGGTGTCTGGGGGGTGTCTGTGGGGTGTCTGTGGGGTGTCTGGGGTGTCTGGGGGGTGTCTGTGGGGTGTCTGTGGGGTGTGTGTGGGGTGTCTGGGGGGTGTGGGGGGTGTCTGTGGGGTGTCTGTGTGGTGTCTGTGGGGAGTGTGGGGGGTGTCTGTGGGGTGTCTGTGGGGAGTGTGGGGGGTGTCTGGGGGGTGTCTGTGGGGTGTCTGGGGGGTGTGGGGGGTGTCTGGGGGGTGTCTGTGGGGGGTGTCTGTGGGGTGTCTGTGTGGTGTCTGTGGGGAGTGTGGGGGGTGTCTGTGGGGTGTCTGTGGGGTGTGTGTGGGGAGTGTGGGGGGTGTCTGTGGGGTGTCTGTGGGGTGTGTGTGGGGAGTGTGGGGGGTGTCTGTGGGGTGTCTGTGGGGTGTCTGTGGGGTGTCTGTGGGGGGTGTCTGTGGGGTGTCTGTGTGGGGTGTCTGGGGTGTCTGTGTGCGGTGTCTGGGGTGTCTGTGGGGGGTGTCTGTGGGGTGTCTGGGGGGTGTCTGTGGGGTGTGTGGGGGGGTGTCTGGGGGGTGTCTGGGGGGTGTCTGGGGGGTGTGTGTGGGGAGTGTGGGGGTGTCTGTGGGGTGTGTGTGGGGAGTGTGGGGGGTGTCTGTGGGGGGCGGGGGAGCGGCGGGGGGTCGATGGGGGCGCGTGCCCCCCCCCCCCCCCCCCCCGCCCCAGCCGACGTGGTCTGTGCGTGCGTCGCGGGTCGCAGAGGCGCTGCTGCTGGAGGGGGTGACGCTGGCGCTGGACGCCCGGCAGCTGAACGGCTCGGAGCGCGCCGTGCTGGACGGGCTGCTCACCGCGGACGAGTGCGGGGCGCTGCTGCGGCTGGCCAAGGCAAGCGCGGCCGGGGTGCTGCGGCCACGTCGCGGGGTGCTGCGGCCACGTCGCGGGGTGCTGCGGCCACGGCCGGGGTGCTGCGGCCACGTCGCGGGGTGCTGCGGCCACGTCGCGGGGTGCTGCGGCCCGGCCCGGGGTGCTGCGGCCCGCGGGCGCCTGGTCCGGCCGCCCCGCGCTGGTGCGCATGCGCTGTCTCATTCCTTTTCCTCTGCCGTCCCGGGGCTCGAACCCAGAACCTGGGCGCCGTCCATGGTGGGCGGCAGCAGCCGGGCGCTCTACCGCCCGCGCCACGCCTCTGCCCCCAGCTTTTCTGGTGGCTCATTGTTAATAGAAAGCTCCCGGCGTCCTCTGCCCAGGGCGGCTTTGAACTCTAGTCCTCGCGCTCATTCTCCCGAGGAGCTAGACGCACACGTAGGAGCCACCGACGCCCTGCTAGAGCCTCGCGCTAGGTCGGTACTCAATTCATGCACAAGCGAGTACCGGCTGTGTCGCAGAAACTTCTAGAACGTACTCCCAGAGCGGCCTTGAGTGAATCTCTCCAACGTTTGGCCTTGAACCGTGATCCTCCTGATGTCCAAGGGCTCCCCGCCCTCCACCTCCTCCTCCTGGGTGGCTGGCTTTTAGGGCAGTGACCCACGATGCCGGGCCCTGAGCCAGACAGACAGACAGAGGTGTGCTGGACGTTGCTCTAATGCCAGCTACTCAGGAGGCCGAGGGCAGCATTGGCCACAGAGAGACCTGCGTCCCCACACAGCCAACAGCGCTGGGCCTTGGTGGCTCATGCCTGTAACACCAGCTTCTCAGGAGACGGATCTGAGCAGCCTGCTGGCTTCGGGATATGCCGCCGCAGACTATAAAGAGGAAGGGAAAAAAATGAGATACATCACCATATTCTCGAGATAGAATGATATATACATTATATAGTATATAGAGCTAATTGTATATTGTATGTGATGGATGTACTATACATCGTATTAATATTTAATATCGATAATTATACACACATTCATATTATATATGAAATTACGTGTTTAAATTACATAGTATGTGTTTTATATATGATATGCACGTAATGCATAATATGTAATATATAAAATATATATTATGTGTATATTATGTAATATACATAATATGTAGTATATAAATACGTGTTATGTATATATACTATACTCCATATACTAGTATTATATGTATTAGTGTATATAATACATAATATACTATATATCATATAGTATATACTGTACATAATATAATATGTAACAATATATGCATATAATATGACATTTTATATGCATATTATATAACATGTAATACATGTATACACTAGTATATATTACGTTATATACATACATATTACATTATATATAATATGTATTATATTACATATATTTTATATATGCATACATATATTATGTAACGTAATATATACTAGTGTATATGTACTATATAAGTATATAATACTAGTACTATATATCATATGTATGCATAATATGTGTATTGTAAATGTTATATATAATACTAGAGAGAAAGAAGAGGGAAGACGGAAAGCCTAGTGGAAGGCCCGTCCTCCATGTCTGCTGGGGCCTGGAGCGCCCTCTAGTGGCTGTTTGGAAAAACTCACTAGGAAGAGAGCGAAGGAAGGAGGGGCCATTGTCCAAAAGGAAGTGAACCTTCCCTGACTTAGGGCACTGTCGCTCCACTATAGCTCAGGGACGGCGCCAGGCCCAGAGTTCAAGCCCCAGGACCTTGTGTAGCTATATGCTAATACAAATGTTTAGCTGGGCACCAGTGGCTCCCGCCTGTCATCCCAGCTACTCAGGAGGTTGAGATCTGAGGATCACGGTTCAAAGCCAGCTCGGGCAGGAACATCTGTGGGCCTCTTATTGCCAAGAAACCACCAGAAAACCAGGAGTGGCGCTGTGGCTCAAGTGGTAGAGCACCAGCCTGGAACTGAAGAGCTGAGGGACAGCTCTGGGCTCAGGCCCAGAGTTCAAGCCCCATAATCGACCAAAAAAAGCTTCCAGCATCGGGGGTGGGGGGGAGGGAGTGTCTCCCAGCCTTGTGGGGAGTGAGGTGGGCTGGCCAAGTACCCCTAGGGTGAACTTCCTCTCTGTTTAGGACGCGGCTGGGGCTGGAGCCAGGTCTGGCTACCGTGGTCGCCGGTCCCCCCACACCCCCCATGAGTATTTCGAGGGGCTCACGGTGCTGAAGGCGGCCCAGGTGAGACGAGGCGTGCCCCCCCCCCCTGGCTTGGCCTGGGAGTGGAGGGGAGAGTGGGCCCAGGGGTCTGTGGAGGAATTTTCCCAGGACTGAGGATACTGGGGTCCCATCCTTGGGTTGGGAGCCCTAGATATTGTCACAGAGCTACTGGATGGAAAGGACAGCTGGGTTGATGGGGGGGAGATCAGGTTGCCGGGCGTGGTAGTGCACACCTGTCATCCCAGCTACTCAGGAGGCTGAGATCTGAGGATCCTAGTTCAAAGCCAGCCCAGGCAGGAAAGCCCATGAGACTCTGATCTCCAGTGAATCCGCAGAAAACCAGAAGCAGCGCTGTGGCTCAAGTGGTAGAGCGCCAGCCTCGAGCTGAAGAGCTGAGGGACAGCGCCCAGGCCCTGAGTTCAAGCCCCACGACCGACACACACAAAGGGTGGAAGGCAGTGGAGGCAGCAGACAAAATAGAGGCTGGGACCCCCCCTTCCAGTGTCTGCCTTCTTTCCCCAGCTGGCCAGGGCGGGGAGTGTGGGGAGCCAGGGCGTAAGGCTCCTTCTAGAAGCGGGTGAGCGCGTGAGGAAGGTGACGCAGGCCTACTTCTCCCCGGAGCGACCCCTGCACCTCTCCTTCACCCACCTGGTGTGCCGCAGTGCTGTCGAAGGTAACGGGACCCCCGCCGCCCGATCCCGGCCCCCCAAGTCTTTGCGAGTCTCCACACTGCCTGTCCTGCCCAAAGGAGACCCCAGGAGCTGGAGGGGACGTGGGGGAAACGCATAGAACATCACCCCACCCCATTGCGTCCTAGGGGAGCAAGATCAGCGCATGGATCTGAGCCACCCTGTCCACGCTGACAACTGTATCCTGGACCCCGACACCGGGGAGTGCTGGCCAGAGCCCCCAGCCTACACCTACCGAGACTACAGGTGGGTGGCGCCCTGCCCGGTCTGACAGTGGATAGGGAGGGCACAGGATCTCATTGCTGCTGCTATTACTATTACTATTATTGCTATTGTTATTATTATTTTGGTGCTGGTCCTGGGGCTTGAACTCAGGGCCTGGGTGCTGTCCCTAAGCTGCTTTTGCTCAAGGCTAGCGCTCTGCCGCTTGAGCCACAGCTCCACTTCTGGCTTTTTGGTGGTTCCTTGGAGATCAGACTCCCAGTCTGGCAGAGTTTCCCACCCAGGCCGGCTTTGAGCCTGGGTCCTCAGATCTCAGTCTTCTGTGTAGCTGGGATTACAGGCGTGTGCACCAGTGCCTGGCTCATGGCTGCCTGTTTTCTCCGCAGTGGCCTTCTCTACCTCAACGATGACTTTAAAGGGGGGGACCTGTTCTTCACGCAGCCCAACGCGCTCACTGTCACGGTAGGGGGGTTGGGGTGTGGGTGTTGAGGGGGTGGGGCTGTGGTGGGGGGTGTAGGGCTGACAAGAGGGCTCAGTGCTGAGCTCAGGATTCAAAGCAGATTTCCAGAGGCAAATGCAGGAAAATAGCTTGGGTCATCTTAACCCCTTTCCTCCTGCCTCTCTACATGTCCTGGTCTGCTGGCTGTTGGCAGACATTTTCTTTCTTGTGTCGGTCGTGGAGCTTGAACTTGGGGCCTGGGCGCTGTCCCTCAGCTCTTCAGCTCAAGGCGGGTGCTCTACCCCTTGAGCCACAGCGCCACTTCTGGTTTTCTGAGTGGTTTATTGGGGATCAGAGTCTCATGGATTTTCCTGCCCGGGCTGGCTTTGAATTGTGATCCTCAGATCTCAGCCTCCTGAGTAGCTGGGATGACAGGTGTGAGCCACCGGTGCCCGGCTGGCAGACTTTTCTAGCCCCCTGGGAGATGTCTAAGTTCCTCCCCGCAGACCCTGCCTTGGCGGATTGGGTTTGGCTCATCTCCTAAAGGAGAGGCCGTATAGCCGTTGCTGCCGTGAGACCTGTAGTCTCAGCTACTTGCTGGGCTACAAAGTGAACCCCCATCTCAACATCAATCAAAAAGCAGGGCATTAGTAGCTGGGCATCAGCGGCTCAGCCTGTCATCCTAGCTACTCCGGAGACAGAGATCTGAGGATCATGGTTCAAAGCCAGCCTGAGCAAAGAAAGTCTGTGAGACTCTTACCTCCAATGAACCACCAGAAAACCAGAGGTGGCACTGTGGCTCAAGTGGTAGAGCGCTTGCCTTGAGCAGAAGAAGCTCAGGGAAGCCGGGCACTGGTGGCTCCCGCCTGTAATCCTAGCTACTCAGGAGGCTGAGATCTGAGGATCTCGGTTCAAAGCCAGCCCGGGCAGGAGAGACCGTGAGACTCCTATCTCCAATAAACCACCAGAAAACCGGAAGTGGCGCTGTAGCTCAAGTGGTAGAGTGCTCGCCTTGAGCTGAAGAGCTGAGGGACAGCGCCCAGGCCCAGAGTTCAAGCCCCACGACTGACCCAATAAGAGTCTCATGGACTGTTTGGCCTGGGCTGGCATCCAATGTGGATGCCTAGTATTAATAAGTAATATTAATACATAACTAATAATTCATGAGTATTAATAAGTAATAAGTTTATTCCTGTCTTATGGAAATTTCTAGAGATGCATCACAGCCTAGAAATGGGCAAAAGGAATGGCACAATTCAGGAATGTTCCTGAATTGAAGGGTGGGAAGGAAGCCCGTGGCTCCCGCTTGTCACCCCAGCTACTCAGGAGGCTGAGATCTGAGGATCAGGGTTCGAAGCCAGCCCAGGCAGGAAAGTCCAGGAGACTCTGATCTCCAAATGAACCACCAGAAAACCGGTAGTGGCGCTGTGGTTCCAGTGGTAGAGCGCCGAAAGGGACGGCACCCAGACCCTGAGTTCAAACCCCAGGACTGGCACAAATAATAATAGTTAAGTGTGGAAGTGACCCTTGACCTCTGGCCTTTGCCCACTGACCCTTTTTGCCCCTGCCCCCCTCCCACTCCCAGGCTCAGGTTCGGCCGCGCTGCGGTCGCCTGGTGGCCTTCAGCTCTGGCGGGGACAATCCCCACGGGGTGTGGGCCGTGACCCGCGGTCGGCGCTGCGCCCTGGCGCTGTGGCACACGTGGGCCCCGGAGCACCGGGAGCAGGTGAGGAGGAGCAGGGGAGGACGGTGGGAATCGGAGCAGGCAGGAGCCTCAGCCGGGTGGGCACGTGGGCCACATTCTCCTTCACCCCGCAGGAGTGGACAGAAGCCAAAGAATTGCTGCAGAAGCTAAAGGAGGAGGAGGAGGAGGAGGAAGAGGAGGAGGAGGAGGAAGAGGAGGAGGAGGAGGAGGAGGAAGAAACGCCAGGCAGAGACCCTTTCCCAGAACCCCCCAGCCACAAACTTCAACGTGTGCAAGAAACAAACGCGGAGCCACGGAGGGCCCGAGAGGAGCTGTGAGTGGCCGAGCCAGCTGCGCGGGTCCTGGGCCTCGCAAGCCGGAGAAGGACCCATGAGAAGCATCCAGCAGGATGCCATCTTGGGAATCTCTCAGATCTGCCCTCATCAAACACCGCTTGGATGTCACCCAGCGCTTCTGGGGCCCGGCCCCCCCCTCCAGACCCACAGATCTTGGACAGACAGACATGACGCCTCCCTAGGGAAGAAATGACAAAGGAGGGGAGGGGGGGAAAGAGGCCGATGGCGTGAACTTTTAGCCTGATGCTGGTAGCTGTCATCCCAGCTATTCAGGAGGCTGAGATCTGAGGATCGCAGCCGGAGGCCCAGTCTGTGAGACTCTTGTCTGCAGAAAGCACGCCACGGGAATAGAGTTGTGGTGTGGTTCAAGTGTTCAGCACCCAGGCTCTGAGTTCAAATCCCAGCACCTGCACACGACAAATCATTTTTATTCGCTCTGCCAATCTCTGCACTAAAGACCTGAACAGCCTCGCTCTGGTGTGTCTGTGCTTTCTGTGGCTCACTCGGGAGGGGACAGGTGTCCGGTGTCGCCACCAGGGGCGTGAAGTGTCCCTGGAGTCTGATTTGTCAGGGAAATCTCAGGCACCTGCTCCTGCATGCAAATGGATGGAGGGATGGATCTCTCTCTCTCTCTCTCTCTCTCTCTCTCTCTCTCTCTCTCTCTCTCTCTCTCTCCCCCCCCCCCCCTACACCCTCACAATGGCTCCCTGGGCCTCTTTTCTGCCCATCTCCCCTCTGCTGAGTTTGGCTAGAAGGGGCAGCCTTGAACCCTTTGGGGTTCCCGCTGTGAATCCTGGGAGCAAAGCCGAGGGCCAGGCTTTGCTGGGTTTCCTTTGTAATCCTTTTCTCTCTCCAAAGCTCGGGGAGGTGACCAGTGTCTCTCACCCCTCCTCCCCTCCCCTCTGCCCCCCCTTTACTCCTCCCTACCACCACCAGCCCCCCCACACACCCCAGGATCAAGCCCAGGGGGGCAGCTGGTTAGAGTTTGTCCAGAAGGATTATCCAATTCAGTCTCTTCTAATCCCTCCCGGATTTCTAGGCCTTCTTTCCCCTCCATCAAGGAAGGGGTGTGTGTGTCACAATTTGGGGTGCAGACCCCATTCACCTATCACCACCTCCCTGATTCCTGAGCAGGCCCTGAAAGCCAAATTCATGACCAGAGTGAGGACCAAGGTGGCAGGGGAGAGGGGGAGGGGGTCGCGAGGGAGGGGGAGGCCTCTGCCTCTCTACCCCCACACACACCCCAACCCCAGGCTGTAATCCTCACGGCTTAGCTTGATGCTCTGATCTCTGCCAATTGTAGGGGGCTCTCCCCCGTTCCAGCATGCCCCCACCCTTTCCCCCCCCTCCTGCTGCCCTCCCCTCCCCACCCCTGCTGGCTGATTTCATTTGCTTAACGTGGGGTGTGGTTATTGGGGTGCTCCCTCCCCAGGCCAGGCCGGTACCTCGGCATCCCAGCTGCAGCTGCAAAGAGACACTGAGGAATCGGAGCTGGAAATCGGGGAGACATCCAGCTAGAACCCAAGTAAGTGGGAGCTGGGTCTCCCTGCCCCCTCCCCCCACCTGCCCCAGCTCTGCCCTGGGGTGGCAGGGCTGCGGGGAGGGCTTAGAGCTGGGTGCTTGGGACTGTGTCCAGGAGCGGGGAGGGGTGAAGGAGCCCCCCAAGACCGTCACTCCCCCATTTATCCCAGTGGAAAGGGATGTGAAGGGTAGAAACGTGGCTGGTAAGAGAATTCCCCCAACTCTGGGGGCTCCTGCCTGTCATCCCAGCAAACTCGGGAGGCTGAGACCGGAGGATCGAACTTGGAGGCCAGCTTGGGGAGGAAAGTCTGTGAGGCTCTTACCTCCAAAGAGCTGCCCCCCCTCGCCCCCCAGAAAACACACAGCTATGGCTCCGGTGGTAGAACGCCAGCCTTGGACAGAAAAAGCTCAGGAGCAGTGTTCCGGCCCTGAGTTCAAACCCCAGGACGGGCACCCAAGCAAAGGAAAGAGATTGCTACATGAAGGGCTCTGTATCCCCCACCCCGTGTGTTCTGGTAGGAGTGCAAGGCACCCCTGGACCTGTCCGCCATGGGGGAGATGGAGCAACTGAGGCAGGAAGCGGAACAGCTCAAGAAACAGATCTCAGTAACCGCCCCCCCCCAAGCTCCCAGTGGGGACCCCTCCACCCCCCCCCCCAGGAAACAGATCGGAAGTCTTCAGGGGAGACAGCGAGGGGGGGAGGGGGAGGGCCCCCTCCACCCTCTCCCCCACCTCCAAGCGCCTGGGGAATTTGGCCTCGGATTTGAGATACAAGCACCCCCCCCCACCTACTGTACCCCCCACCCCTGAAGGCTGCTTTCCCCCCCTCAGGAAGCCAGGAAAGCCTGCGCAGATAGCACCCTGGCTGAGGTGAGCTCCCCACACCTTTTGTCTCTGGCCCTGAGGCTGGGTGTGTGGGGGAGGGGGGAAGGGAGGGCGGGGAAGAAAGCTGGGAATGAATGAATTCAACAACTTTCTGTGAGAGACCAACCCCCCCCCCCCAACCTTCCTGGGAAGGACACAGTGGAAGCGGGGAGAAGGTCCATGCAGAAGCGTCCTTAATGGCTTGTTTGCTCCTGGCCGGTGCTCTACCACTTGAGCCATGCTTCCTGTCCGACATTTTGCTGGTGGCTTGGAGAAATGAGTCTCGCAGACTTGGCTGCCCAGGTTGGCTTTGAATTAAGGTTTTCCAAGTTTCAGCCTCCTGGGTGAGCTAAGATTACAGGTGTGAGCCACCAGTGCCCTGCAGACGTACAGGTCTCTGAAATCAAGGTGTGTCTGTTGCTGGATGATAGTTTACATCACCACATAATTGGTGGTTTTTCCCTCCCTCCCTCCCCCCTCTTCTCTCTCTCTCTCTCTCTTCCTCTCTTTTTGATACTGGTCCTGGGGCTTGAACTCAGGGCCTGGGTTCTGTCACTGAGCCTGATTTGCACAAGGCTAGCGCTCTACCACTTGAGCCACAGCGCCACTTCTGGCTTTTTGTTTGTTTTTATTTGTTTTATTGGAGATCAGAGTCTCCTGGACTTTCCTGCCTGGGCTGGCTTTGATCTCAGCCTCCTGAGTAGCTGGGATTACAGGTCTGAGCCACCGGCGCCCGGGTCTTTCCTGTGGTGTGCTTCTTAGACTCAGTGATGGCGTCTTAGACCCCATTAAATATATTAATATGAGCTAAACTGGTGACAGCTCGGACCTGTCATCCCAGCTACTCAAGAGCCTGAGATCTGAGGATCATGATTCAAAGCCAGACCAGGCAGGAAAGTCCAGGAGACTCTGATCTCCAATGAACCAACAAAAAGCCAGAACTGGAGGTGTAGCTCAAGCAGTAGAGCAACAGCCTTAATTTTTTTAAAAAGCCAAGCAACAGTTTAAAAACCTGAGTTCAAGCCCCAGTACTGACATACACACACACACAAAAGTTAATATGTTCATAAAACAGCCAGGTGCCAGTGGCTCATGCCTTTAATCCCAGCTACTCAAGAGGATAAGATCAAGATTGGGGTTTGAAGCCAGCTCTGGGTAGGAAAGTCCTCAAGACTCCATCTCCCAATTTGCTAGCAAAAAGCTGGGAATGGAGCGTGGTTCAAGTGGTAGAGTGCCAACAGAGCAAGGTAAGCTGACCGAGTGTGAGGTCTTCAGCTCGATTCCTGGGCCTGGTCAGGGAAAAAATATATATATAGCAACATTCCTATAGTTGAAATAATAGAAGTGGTTTGCATAATTTAATTCTAACATGTATATAAGTCTACTATATAGTTTTATATAACTATATCGATAATGTTCAGGACAACCGTAGATCTGTGATAAAGTTCATGGCTCACCTGGAGGAGTTGGACTTAGAGTTGAATAATTTACTCAAGATAACAAATCAAGTGGGGCTGGGCAGGTGGCTCAGTGGTAGAGCGCTTGCCTCGCATGCATGAGGCCCTGGGTTCGATTCCTCAGCACCACATAAGCAGAAAAAGCCAGAAGTGGCGCTGTGGCTCAAGGGGTAGAGCGCCAGCCTTGAGTTGAAGAGCTGAGGGACAGCGCCCAGGCCCAGAGTTCAAGCCCCACGACTGGCACAAAGAGACAGAGAAGAAAAAGCAAGCCCCTGTGGCCTGAGCAGGCCACGCATGCGCCTTTCTCCTCAAGTTCAAGGGCAGGGTGACCTTGGCCGAGGATGGGAGCCTTTATTTGTCCCATTGAGCAATGTGTCACCAGCGAACCAGCCATCCAAGTCCTACCAGGAGGGGGGGGGGCTCATCCTGGCGTCCAGTGCCCCCCCCGGGGCCTGTAACACCCCACTTTCTCTGCAGCTGGTGTCTGGCCTAGAGGTCGTGAGCCGCATCCAGATGCGGACCCGGCGGACGCTCAGGGGTCACCTGGCCAAGATCTATGCCATGCACTGGGCCACCGACTCCAAGTGAGGCCAGAGAAGGTTCTAGAAGGGAGGGGGAGTGGGGGGGGAGGCAGGGGGCGTGACTTGGGGTGCTCTCTCCCCAGGCTGCTCGTAAGCGCGTCGCAGGACGGGAAATTGATTGTGTGGGATACGTATACCACCAACAAGGTACCAACCCTGTCCCCCCCATCCTGTCATACCATCCCCCCCCCCCTCCTGGCTTCCCTCCCCCCCAATGCCCAACCCCTGCCGGTCCACCTCGGAGCTAGCTCACGTTTCCCTCTGCAGGTTCACGCCATTCCACTGCGCTCCTCCTGGGTAATGACCTGTGCGTATGCTCCATCCGGGAACTTCGTGGCCTGCGGTGGGCTGGACAACATGTGTTCCATCTATAACCTCAAATCCCGAGAGGGGAACGTCAAGGTCAGCCGGGAGCTCTCGGCTCACACAGGTAAGAGCACCGCACCACCCGCCTGTAATCCCAGCCACTCCAGGGGCCATAGGATCTGAGGATTGTGATGTGAAGCCAGGCCCTCGGACTGGAAGGGATTGTGAGACTCTTAATCTCCCATGAGCCAGCAAAAGAAAAAGCCAGACATGGAGCCGTGGCTCAAGTGGTAAAGCGCCAACCTTCAAAAAAAAAAAGCTCAAGTTCTGAGTTCAAATCCTAGGAGGGGGACAAATACAGAAACCCTGTCTCCTCACCCAGAGACACTGTCCTTGTAGGTTATCTGTCCTGCTGTCGCTTCCTGGATGACAATAACATCGTGACCAGCTCAGGAGACACAACATGGTAAGGGTTGAAAGTTGGGGTGCCAGGGCTGGGAAGTGACACCCCGAGCCAGGCCTGTGGGGTCGTTGTCCTCACCGCCTTCCTCCCCGCCCGCAGCGCCCTCTGGGACATCGAGACGGGACAGCAGAAAACCGTGTTTGTGGGGCACACCGGCGACTGCATGAGTCTGGCCGTGTCCCCCGACTACAAGCTCTTCATCTCGGGGGCCTGCGACGCCACCGCCAAACTGTGGGACGTGCGCGAGGGGACATGTCGCCAGACCTTCACCGGCCACGAGTCGGACATCAATGCCATCTGTGTGAGTGCCACCCCCAAACCCCACACACCCTCCCACGGACTCGAACTCAGGACCCAGGCACTGTTCCTTAGTCTCATTAGCCCAGGCGCCTGTCATCCCAGCCACTCAGGAGGCTGAGCTCTGAGGATCGTGGTTCAAAGCCAGCCCAGGCAGGAAAGTCCCTGAGGCTGGCCTCGAACCATGATCCTCAGAGCTCAGCCTCCTGAGTAGCTTGGATGACAGGCGGGAGCCACCAGTGCCTGGCTGGGGAGTTAAGGATTTTAGAGTACGTTCTGTGTGTGTGGAAGGGGGGTTCCTGGGCCTTAAACACAGTGTGTGCGTGCTGTGACTTTGTTTGCTCAAGGCTGGTGCTCTACCACTAGAGCCACAGCTCCACTTCCAGGTTTTTGGTGGTTCATTGGAGATAAGCGTCACATGGTCTTTCTTGTCCAGGCTGACTTCAAACTGTGATCCTCAGATCTCAGCTCCTGAGAAGAGCCGTTGGTGCCCAATTGAGCTTTTTCTTGTCTGTGCGTGTGTGTGTTTGTGTGTGTGGTTTTTTTTCCCCCATGCTGGTCCTGGGACTTGAACTCAGGGCCTGGGCACTGTGCCTGAGCTTTTGTTTGTTCAAGGATGGTGCTCTACCACTTGAGCCACAGCTTCCCTTCTGACTTTTGCTGGTTTGTGAGTGATGAGTCTCAGACTTTCCTGCCCGCACTGGCTTTGAGCCATAATCCTCAGATCTCAACCTCCTGAGTAGCTGGGATTACAGGTGTGACCACCAACACCCAAATTCACCCCCATTTTCCCCCATAGCTGATACTACCTTGTTAGGCCATTTGGATCACTTTGGGGCTTGCCCCAGTAGTTACCAGGATTCTAGATACTTCTGTCCCATAGGGCTCTGGGGCAACCATGGTACCCCGCCTGGCAACTTGGCCGAGATGATTGTTCCCCACGCTTGAGGGTAGGCTTTGGTGGGCACGCCTATAATCCCAGCCACTCAGGAAGCTGAGATCTGAGGATTCTGATAGGAAGCCAGTCCCTGAGACTGAATCTCCAATGAGTCGCCAAAAAGCTAGAAGTGGAGACGTGGTTCAAATGGTAGAGCACCAGCCTGGAGTACAACAGCTAAAAGACAGTGCCCAGGCCTTGAGTTCAAGCCCCACGCACACGCACGCGCACGCACGCGCGCACGCACACACACACACACACACACACACACACACACACGACTGGCCAGGGAGAGGAATTGGGACTCCAGCCTTCAGCCCTGATCCTCCCCTCTGGGCCTCAGTTCTTCCCCAACGGAGAGGCCATCTGCACGGGCTCCGACGACGCTTCCTGCCGTCTGTTCGACCTGCGCGCTGACCAGGAGCTAACCACGTACGCCCACGAGAGCATCATCTGCGGCATCACGTCCGTGGCCTTCTCGCTGAGTGGCCGTCTGCTCTTTGCGGGCTATGATGACTTCAATTGCAACGTGTGGGACTCCATGAAGTGTGAGCGTGTGGGTAAGGGCCCCCTCCCTCCCTCCCAGTCTCCCCTCCTTTGATTTAGGGGGACCCTGTCATTGCTTTTTTCGGTGCCAGTCCTGAGGCTTGAACTCAAGGCCTGGGCGCTGTCCCTGAGCTTTTCTGCTCAAGGCTGGCGCTCTACCACTTGAGCCACAGCGCCACTTCCACCTTTTGCTGGTTCATGGAAGATAAGAGTCTCATGGACTTTCTTGCCTGCACTGACTGTGAGCCACGATCCTCAGATCTCAGCCTCCTGAGTAGCTGGGATTACAGGCGTGTGCACAGGTGCCCGGCTTTGCTGGTCGTTAATTACTAGATGAACTCCATCTCCAGACACCGCATTCTCAGACATCACCCCCGGAGCTCAAAGCAGGCTTTCTAGGAGCCTCGGGTTACCCCGGATTCTGGCATCACCACCAGATCTGTGGACCTTGCTCGGATTATACCAGATGCCTCAGGATGCTGGGGTACTGAGCAGACTCAAGGAGAGCTTTCTACCGGGCACGGCTGCTCCCACCTGTAATCCCAGCTACTCAGGAGGCTGAGATCTGAGGACTATGGTTCAAAGCCAGTTCGAGCAGGAATATCCGTGGGACGCCAGACTCTTTTTGTCTCACAGGACTTGGCTTGGAATCTTGATCCTCAGATCTCAGCCTCCTGGGTAGCTGGGATTACAGGCGTGAGCCACAGGACTCAGCTCTAACCCATGTCTTACACGGGCAAATTGGTTTCAAAGAGAAGTCCCTTCTCTTGTGGCTGGCCCTTTTTTCGGACCCTCAGGGGCCTCTGGGTGCTGAGGGCCACCAGCCCAGCCCCACACTCCAGCTGCTGCCATTTTTCCCTCCTCAGGCGTCCTCTCCGGCCATGACAACAGGGTCAGCTGTCTGGGGGTCACGGCCGACGGGATGGCTGTGGCCACTGGGTCCTGGGACAGCTTCCTCAAAATCTGGAACTGAGGAGGCTGGGAGCAAAGAGATCAAAAGCCAGGACGCCCTCTCTGGGATTTCTGTACAGCAGGGGGCAGAAATCCACCAAGCTGCTTTCTCTGGGGGAAGGACAGTAAGAAACCATCTTGGCTTATTTCCTCCTTGGCCTCTGGTCCCCGGGCCTCCTCTCCACTGGCCTCCCAGACTCTCCCATCAAGAGGCAGGACAATGCCGCTCTCCCAGGGCTCTGCGGGTGAAGTTCCCAGCCCCTAAGAATCTAGAATGTTCCCTGAGTCACGGCCTCTGTCTAGACTCATGAATAGGACTTGAGGCACCGCTAGGATCTTGATCCTCCTTTTTCCAACTTTTTTTTGTTTTTGGTCCTTTCTTTCCAAAAGGACCTGCCAATAAAATGTAGCACACACTGAGATTTCTGACATTTGGCTTCTGTTGTCTGCCCTCCCCCCCTCTCCCCCCCCAAACCCTAGAAGGTGTTGTGTGCAAGAGAGGGGGGCTGTGGGCAGAGAGAAAGGGGAATGAAGGAGGCCTGGCCTGAGAAAGGAGGCTGAGCCGAGCTGGGCCAAAAGTGTATTCAAGCCAGGGGATGGTAGCGCATGCCTATAATCCCAGCTACTCAGGAGGCTGAGATCTGAGGATCGCGGTTCCGAGCCAGCACTGGCCAGAAAGTCCATGAGACTCTCCTCTCTAATAAACCACCAGAAAACCAGAAGTGGCACTGTGGCTCAAGTGGTAGAGCACTCGCCTTGAGCTGAAGAGCTGAGGGACATCGCCCAGGCCCAGAGTTCAAGCCCCACGACCTTAGATCTCAACCTCCTGAGTAGTTGGGATTACAGGCGTGAGCCACTGGCACCTACAAAGGCCTGTTTTGGTTTTGTTTGTCAGTTGTGGTGCTTGAACTCAGGGCCTGGGCGCTGTCCCTCAGCAATTCAGCTCAAGGCTGGCGCTCTACCACTTCAGCCACAGCGCCACTTCTGGCTTTTTCTGCTTATGTGGTGCTGAGGAATCGAACCCAGGGCCTCATGCATGCGAGGCAAGCACTCTACCACTGAGCCTCCTTCTGAGCCCCAGGTCCATTTTATTAAAGCATCATTTTAAATGCCTTCTTTTAGGCTGAATGTGGGTGTGTGGCTCAAGTGCCAAGCCCTATAAGCACTAGGCCCTTCGTTCAAGCCCCAGCGCCACCAAACAATTCAAATCAAACGTAAAATAAATCACTTCCTTTAATATACAAGAAAAACAAGTCAATAAAACGCCAAGTCCCAGCGCAGGTCGTGGAGGAGGAATGAAAACCCAGCCTTTCCTCAGTCCATCCAGGAAAGAAAGAGGAAAAAATGATCCAGAAAAAAAAATCAGCAGATCCTAGGCAAACCCAGCCCAGGTGCTAGGCCAGGCCTAGCTCTCCACCAAAGCAAAATGCTGATTTTCCTTCTCATGCTCTTGGCTTTGCTCCCATGCACACCCTCCGCTTTTCAATCCTCGTCCGGTTCCGTTAGTTCCCAAAATGGTCGCTTCCTTTATATCCTTCACATTCTCACTTAGGGGAGAAGGGCGTTTACCCTGCAAAAGGTAGTAGATGAAGTCTGGCACTGGTGGCCCACACCTGTAGCTCACACCTGTAATCCCAGCTACTCAGGAGGCTGAGAGCTGAGGATCGAGGGCAGGAAAATCCATGAGACTATTTGTCTCCAATGAATCACCCAAAGCCAGAAGGGGAGCTGTGGCTCAAGTGGTAGAGTGCCAGCCTTGAGCGAAAAAGCTCAGAGACTGTGCCCAAGCCCTGAGTTCAAACACCATCACCAGCATAAAAAAAACCCATCAAACAAGAACACAAAACAGGCTGGGAAGGTGGCTTAGGGGTAGAGCACTTGCCTAGCATGCATGCATGAAGCCCTGGGTTCGATTCCTCAGTCCCACAGACACAGAAAAAGCCAGAAGTGGTGCTGTGGCTCAAGTGGTAGAGCGCCAGCCTTGAGCAAAAGAAGCTCAAGAGACAGCGCCCAGGCCAGGGGTTCAAGCCCCAGGACTGGCAACAACAAAAGCCTCCCCGCGCCCCCTCCCTGCCACCAGTTCAGTATCTTACTAGAAGCTTCCCCCGTCTCTCCCTTTACCTGTCTCGATGATGCCAGGGTCCCGGGGGAGTTGTCATCCCGCAGGATGGTCAGGGGAGATCTCCCCAGAACCTTCTTGTTTGGCCTCCGTCTACTGCGCTTAGAACCTAGAACAGGGAAGGGTTTTAAAGAAAAGATTCAAAATTGAGGGCGAATAGCCAGGTGCCAGCGCTCATGCCTATAATCCCAGCTACTCAGGAGGCTGAGATCTGAGGATCGAGGTTCTCAGTCAGCCTGGGCAGGAAAACTCTGAGAGACTTCGGATCTCCAATGAACCACCAGAAACAGCTGGAAGTAGAGTTGTGGCTCAAAGTGGTTGAGCAGAAGTAAAGAAAAAAGCTCAGAGACAGCACCCAGGCTGTGAGTTCAAGCCCCAGTACTGACACTGAAAAACTTAGAGCCTGGCTATTTATTCCTCTCATTCTCAGCCACAAACAGCATCCCTAGTCATCCCTCTAGATCTTGAACCTGAAGCCTGGGCCATCTCGTGGTCTCTGGCTGGCTTCTCTGAGCTCTGGCTGGCCGCAGGTGCTGCTGTGGGCTGTTTCTTCTCCTCCTTGGGAAAGTCCTGTTTGGAGGAATGCTCGGGTGGGTTGCAAGAGCCCATTTGGTCGGCTAGAGCTAGCTGAGCATCTCCAGGTGAGTCCACTTCAGAGGACGGAGGCTGTGGCGGAGGCTGGGGAGTGGAAGCATCAGTCTCAAAGATGTCGCTCAGCTGCCTCATCACTGGACTCTCAGGGTCTAGAGGAGAAGAGAGGCGTGATCAGTGGCTTTAATTTTTTTTTTATTTTTTTGGTGAGTGGTGGGACTTGAACTCAGGACCTGGGCGATCTGAGGATCGTGGTTCAAAGCCAGCCTGGGGAGGAAAGTCTGTGAGACTCTGATCTCCCATGAACCACCAGAAAACCGGAAGTGGTGCTGTGGCTCAAGGGGTAGAGCTCCAGCCTTGAGCAAGGGAGCTAAGGGACAGTGCACAGATCTTGAGTTCAAGCCCCAGTACTGGTGTACACACACACACACACACCAGTATGTAGGAGCCAGTCTCCAGAGCATCCCTTGGCCCCGCCCTTACCTACACTGCTGGTCTTCATAGGTGTCCGCGCGATGCCCAGTGTGGGAGAGCGGGGATCAGGGTCCTGAGCTTGCTTGGGGCTCACCAGCTGCTCTCCCGATGGTGTGCTTGGCTGTGGGGAGCTTTCCACCTGCCAGGATCACACAAAGCCAGAGTAGGTGTGCCCCCCCCCTCCCCTGGGACCTCCTAAGGCTCCTCCCACATTCAGCCAATCCCAGGCAGAAAATAAGGCTCTGTGTGTATATGTGTGTGTTGTAACTCATGCTCTAAAAATCCACCCAGGCCCAGTGGCTCACACCTGTCATCCTAGCTACACTCAGGAGGGTGAGATCAGAAGATCCTAGTTCAAAGCCATCCTGAGCAGACAAAGCCAAAAGGCTAGCTCCAAGGAGCCGGCAAAAAGCTCGAGGTGGAGCTGTGGCTCAAGTGGTAGAGCGCCAACCCCGAGTCACAAGGAAAGCTTTAAAGCTGGACGCAGGTGGCTCACACCTGGCATCCTAGCAACTCGGGAGGCTGAGATCTGAGGAGCCCAGTTCAAAGCCAGCCTGGGTAGCCATGAGCCTGATCTCCAGGGAACTTCCAGAAAACCGGAAGTGGAGCTGTGGCTCAAAGTGGTAGTACAGCCCTAAGCCTTGAGCACAAAGAGCCCAGGCCCTGAGTTCAAATTCGGACACACACACACACACACACACACAGACGTGTTCCAGTCCAAAACCCAAGATCGCAGGCAGCTTCCTGCCTCCCCTGGCCGGCGCGGGGCACCTGGATGGGCGTGCGCTGGATGCCGGCGCTGGGCGATCGAGGATCCGCCACTTGGGCCAGGTGCTTGTTGACCGGCGGAGGCCGCGCTGGAGTCACCGGGACGCTCTTGGCTGAGCCCATGTCCACGAGCAGCGGGGTAGGGCCGAGGCCCGCCGTGGGTCGACGCTGGCCACCCTGTGGGAAGCGACACGGGAGATGCCCCGTCACCGGCCTCCCCCGCCGCGTGTGCAGGGCGAACGACCCGTGACGATCTCCAACACGGCTCCTGCGGGGCCTGCGGGGCTTCCTCACTCTCCCATTCACTCGCTCCAGTCACTTACCGGGGGACCCCAGGAGCTGCCACCGAGCTCGAGCCCCAACTCCCGGAGTCCGAGTTTCAAACTTCCCGCCACGCCCCCTGCGCTCGTCTTATTGGCTGACCCCACGCCAGCGCTCATAGGTCCGTGGAGGAAGACCCGCCCCCCCCCACGCCGGAAGTCATTGGACTGGGAGGATGTCAATCACGGGCGGACGTGGGGCGTTTAGACCGCGGCTCGCGTGACGCCGCCGTGTCCCTCCGTGAGACGCGGAGGACTTTCGTTCGCGCTGCGTGCGTGAGGCTTCGGGAGACACCGCCACTGGGAATTATTACCGCTGCCGCGCACACCTCCGGCTGGAGACGGGAGTTCCGCTGGGTTTCCCGGAGGGAGAGATCTTAATCCTGATTCGTTGGCGGAGTTGTCCATCACTCAAACACACCTCAAGCCCCGCCCCGTCGGATGGCGCCTTTTCACATACCCAGAAAATGGGTCTTTTTGCTTATCTTTAATCCAATGGGTCGAGTCGCCAGGAAAGTTTCGAGAACCCAGAGGTTTTAAACAACAGTCACGTGACGGGACTAAGCGGGGGGCGGGGCTGGGGGCGTGTCGGGGTCCCAGCACCCGCAACTCCGACCACACCTGGTAACTCTACTTGCACGCTGGCCTCGGAAGCGCCTGATTGGTCCTTACGACCGTCACTTACACAGGGAGCGCTCTTCATTGGTGGGAACCAAGGTAGGGCAGGAGGCGGGGCGCTGGTCAGCAGGCTACGTCAACCGCCGTTCTCGCGCGTCTTGCCTTGGGCGCACGCGCCGAGCGAGCAGCCCTGATTGGACGGGAGAGCAGGGGTGGGAGGGGGACTGGGAACGGTGGGAGCCGCCGTGTGTGTGGAGAAGCTGCTGCCGGTGTCATGGCGGAGCTGAGTGAGGAGGCGCTGCTGTCAGTATTGCCGACGATCCGGGTCCCCAAGGCTGGAGACCGGGTCCACAAAGACGAGTGCGCCTTTTCCTTCGATACGCCGGTAAGCCCTTTCCCCATGCTCGCGGCGACCACGACTTCCTTCCATCGCCCTGGTCATTCTGCCGGGGCCTGCAAGGCTTGGGCCACCGCCTCCCCGCGATGCATCGTGGGACTTGTAGTCTCGCACGCTCCTTTGCTCCGTTGCTTCTCATTAGCCCGGACGTGGCGTGAGACTTGCTCTCCCGGGAGCCTCCGCGCCCTGCCGCGCCCGCTCGAATGTCGCGGCGCATTGTGGGGATTGTAGTCCCCCTCTGCCCTCGGTGCCATTCTAAGTTAGGGTTTGTCGCCCAGCCGGCGAACTACATCCCCCATGGGGACCCCGTGCAAAAACCTGGGAGCTGGCTTTGCCCGCCGCGCACGGCTCCCCGGGGTTTGTAGTCTGGCGTGGATGGAATGGGGGCGACTCCCCACTGTTCGGGGCCGGGGCTGGGGGTGGGGGTAGGGAGGAATGATGGAATGGGGGCTGCAGCTCCTAGTCTGGAAGTGGGCTGAGAACGAGACTGGATGGGAGAAAGATGGAGTTCGAGGGCCTCCACCCTGGGCTGAGATGGACCGGGGGTGGGGGTGGGGGGGCGGGGAGGGGGGTCGTCCGTGCTAGGGAGCGGTCATTTCTCCTCTGAAGTGGATTGTGATTGTGCACTCGTCTCCTCCTTTCCCCTTCGCGTCCATCAAGGTGACCGGGGTGGGGTGTGTCTGGGGGGGGGTTCCCCCTTTGGAAGTATTGCTAGAGAGATTTGATTTGATTTTTGAGGATGCTGAGCCGCCCTTTTCCCCATCCGGCTCCCACTCTTGTTTTAGACAAAAGCCACCGCCCACTCCCCGCTACACGCACCTCCCTCCCCGCAGCCCTGCTTCCCATTTCTCCCCCCCTCCCCCAAACAGGAGTCCCGTCTCCCCAGGCCTGCCCTGAGAGGGCTGGATTGGGACCCGCCCCCTCCCCACCCCTCCCCTCCCCTCCAGCTGGGCCCTGCCCCGGGTGCTCAAGCCAGACTCAAGCTCACCCCCACCGCCTGAAAACTGCAAGTCAGAGTGGAAAGTCTTCATGAATGCATCACCCCAGGCCGAGGTTAGCAGCCTGGTGTGGGACCCGGATTCAGGACTATCATTGTCATTTGTGGTTTGCTGGCCTTCCATCCCAGAGACGCAGACAGTGTGCTGGTGTGGTTTTTTTTTTTTTTTTTGTGGTGGTTGTTGTTTTGTTTTGGGCCGAGGTAAAAGAGGACCTGTGCCTCCAAGGTTTCAGATCCTTGATGAAACTCAACATCTAAGAGTTTAATCGCTGCCCCCCGTGCCTCTCTGGAGAGCAAGGTTTCCCTTCATGATCAGCAGAGGGTAGAAGTAGGTGGGTGTTGTTTTCTTTTCTTGCAAGGCCTGGGGCTTGAAATCTGAGCCTCATCCTGCCCCCTTGGCTTTTTCTGCTCATGGCTGATGCTCCAGCACTTGAGTCACACCTTTACACCGGCTTTTCGCTGGTGAATTGAACTTTTAAGGACTTCTGCCTGGAGCAGGCTTCAAACTGTGATCCTCAGATCTCAGCCTCCTGAGTAGGTAGGATTGTAGGTGTCAACCACCAAGCACACTGCACAAGTGGGTTTTTCTATGTCCACTTACTCCCCTCTGCCCCCGTTAATAACAGCTTTAAATAAAAAAAAAAAGATTGGTTTTTGTGTATGCCAACACAGGTCATTGAACTCAGCACCTCCAGTACACTGCCCCTGAGCTTTTTCACTCAAGGCTGGTGCTCTCCCACTTGAGCCACCCCCGGACTTCTGGCTTTTTGCTGCTTAGTCAAGAGATAAGATTTTTTTTCACAGATTTTCCTGCCTCGGGCTGGTTTTGAAATCTTGATCCTCAGATCGCAGCCTCTTGAATAGCTAAGGTGACCAGAGTAAGCCACAGGCTTCTGGCCAAAAAGCAGTTTTGTAACTTTCAGAGACTTTGTCTTTTTTGATGGCCTAGTTGCTTTGGGACAGACCTCCCCCCCCCACCCTCCCTGATTATCTTCAAATGCAGTTCATGGGAAGAAGAGGTTAGCTGAACTCCTGGTACCAACTGCTCTGCTTGTTCATGAGCGATGCAGCGGCAGGGAGGGCCACAGAGAGATCGATCCAGCCAAGAAGTGCTTTGCACAATGCTCTATTTTTAATATCACAGCAGAGAGAATTTCAAGGCCACTAAGGCTTTGATTCCAGGAAGAGGATGCCTGTTGCTCAAAGCCATGGATGTCAGGCCAATCTTACTGTCACCAATTCCCTGTCCCACGGTCCTGACTCTGTGACAAAGGCCCAGGTACAGGGCAGCTTTGGAGAGGGTCCATTTTCTCCTCTTGAGCTGATTCCTGGTGGGCGCTGACCTTTCCCTGTTCTTGGATTGTATGTGGGCCAGCCATCTCAGCAAATGTTTGCCAGATTGTTCTAAAAAGTCATCGCTTTAAGGTAGGTGAGATTTCAGTGAGCGGAGCGGCTGATGGGTTACTGGTGGGTTTAAAATGCTGGATTTGCCAGGCGCCGATAGCTCACACCTGTAATCCTGGCCATACTCAGGAGGCTGAGATCTGAGGATCGTGGTTCAAAGCCATTTCTGGGCAGGAAGATCTGCCAGAGACTGATCTCCAGTTAACCACAAAAAGCTGGAAGTAGAGCTGTGGCTCAAGTGGTAGAGCGCCAGCCTTGAGCACAGAAGCTCTTAGGGATGGGGTTCAAGACCCAGGATCAGAAAGAAAAAAATCTGACCTTAACTAGATGTTTATGGCTCAGTCCTGTAAATCCTAGTTACTTAGGAGGCTGAGATCTGAGGATTTCAATTCAAAGCCAGCCCACACAGAGACGGGAGACTCTTACCTTCAATTAACCATCACAAAGCTAGAGCTGGAGGTAAGGCTCAAGTAGTAGAGCGCCAGCTGTGATCGAAAAAACCGAGCAAGAGCACAAGAGCCTGAATTCAAGAACAGTACTCTCTTACACACACACACACACACAATCACAATGCTGAACTTCATGATTTTATCAGAGCAAGTTCAGGTTTATCTGTGAGCCCCAAACAAGGTTGCTTCTTAGAGCCAGATGCAGCAGGAGAGGAGGGGCGGGGTGGAGAGAAAGAGACAGGAGTCTGTGGACCAAGGCTCAGTTATCTCCTACAGTGTAGTAAGGAAAGATCTGGACTGTTGACATCTCAGCTTACGTGTATGGTTTTCCAGTGTAGTGCAGATATCTCTCATCTGGAAAGTTGTGTGTGTGTGTGTGTGTGTGTGTGTGTGTGTGTGTGTGTGTGTGTGTGTG
The DNA here is from genome assembly GCF_019054845.1 of Dipodomys spectabilis. Lineage (NCBI taxonomy): Eukaryota > Metazoa > Chordata > Mammalia > Rodentia > Heteromyidae > Dipodomys > Dipodomys spectabilis. Next base: position 120,661 of record NW_024871390.1, on the reverse strand, counting down.
TGTGTGTGTCCATGCTCCAGTCCTGGGGCTTGAACTCAGGGCCTGAGTGTTCTTGAGCTTTTTTTTCCTGAAGGCTGGCACTTGAGCCACAACTCCATGTCTGGCTTTTTTGTGGTTCACGGGAGAAAAGTCTCACACTTTCTTGCCCTGGCTGGCCTCAAACTGCGATCCTCATTGGTCAGCCTCCTCAATAGCGTGGCAGGCTTTCGGAATTCTAGAGATCAGATAGGATTTGTCTTAGGTGTCACTGATTTGGGAGGAGTTATGTGACTTTCGGGTCTTATCTTCATGATACGGGAAGGGTACAGTATTTTGTCTCCATTTACTTTCTGGATCTTTTGCCCCCTGTGTATTGGTGGCCTCTAAAGTCTTCCTCGAGAAGGAAGAAGCATGTTCTGGGAAGATGTTCTCAGAGTCTTCGGGAAATGGGAGAGAATGTCAGCCATCCCTGAAGCAGGTCCCCAAAGGCTGAATAAGTTCCGCCAGGGCCAGGCTGCACTGGAGAACATGAATGTTCTTTTGGAGAACCAGTCTGATTCCAGGTTGTTCATTTCCCCACTGGGCTGCATTTCATCCCCTCCTCCTCTTCCCTCCCTTCTTTCCTGCACTCCAGGAGTCCGATGGTGGTCTCTATATCTGCATGAACACGTTCCTGGGCTTCGGCAAGCAGTATGTGGAGAGACATTTCAACAAGACGGGGCAGCGCGTCTATCTGCACCTCCGGCGGACCCGGCGTGCGGTAGGATGCTCATTTTGAGTCTGACTGTCCATTGGTATCTTTTTTCTTTTTCTGGTTCTGGGCCTTGAACTCGGCCTGGGCGCTGTCCCTGAGCTGCTTTTTGCTTAAGGCTGGCGCTCTACCACTTGAGCCACAGCGCTACTTCCAGCTTTTCCCGAGTTGTTTATTGGAGAGAAGACTCTCATAAACTTTCCTGCCTGGCCTGGCTTTGAACCGCGATCAGATCTCAGCCTCTTGAGTAGCCAGGATGACCGAAATGAACTGCTGATGCCCAGCTCTTCACTCTCTCTCTCTGACAGTTCTGGGGCTTGAACTCAATGTCCAGCCATTGTCCTTGAGCTTGTTGGTAACAGCTGACACTGTTCCAACCACTTGAGCCACAGCCCCACTTCCAGCTTTTTTGCTGGTTCATTGGAGATCAGAATCTCAGACTTCTCTGTCCAGGCTGGCTTTGAACCATGATCCTCAGATCTCAGCCCCCTGAGCAGCTAGGTTGCAAGATGTGAGGCTGTGAGGCACTGGTGCCCGGCTCTTTCACCCAATATTTTGTGTCGTTCAGACTTTTAGCTGCGCCCACCCACTCTGTCTCCCCCTTCCAACCCTGCCCTTCCTGTCCATTGCAGAAAGAAGAGGAGAACACTTCCGGCACTGGCGACCCACCCCGGAAGAAGCCCACCCGGCTGGCTATTGGTGAGCCCCCTGAAGTCTCCCTGGGCTGGGCTGGCCTGTCCTGCTCGCTGAGAAAGCCCTGGATTGGATCAGGAGCCCGAGGCTGGGGGGGGGGGGGGAGGGGGGACAAAGGAGGAGGGGTGCTGTGTCAGGTGAGAGACACAGACCCGCCTGTCCCCGACTCCTCCACTCCCTCCCACCAGGCGTTGAAGGCGGGTTCGACCTCTCCGATGAGAAGTTTGAATACGACGAGGACGTGAAGATTGTCATTTTGCCGGATTACCTGGAGATCGCCCGCGATGGGCTGGGCGGCCTCCCGGACATCGTCCGCGACCGGGTACGGCGTCCCCCCATCCCTCCAGCGCGCCGGGGCTTGAACTCGGGCCTCGACGCCGCCTGTGCTGTTGTCTGTTGTTGGGTGTGTGTGTGTGTGATGCGCCACCACTTGAACCAGAGCCCCACTTCCGGTCTTTTGCTGGCTAATGGCACTAGGGGTCTCCCAGACTTTCCTGCGGGGGGGGGGGGGGTCTTCGAACCACCATCCGCAGACTCTAAGCCCCCCCGGCCCCGGCCCGATCCTCCTGCGCTTCCCACATGATGGAGCCCGGCCTGCCTGACGCTCGCGCCCGCAGGTGACCAGCGCGGTGGAGGCGCTGCTGTCCGCCGACTCGGCGTCCCGCAAGCAGGAGGTCCAGGCCTGGGACGGGGAGGTCCGGCAGGTGTCCAAGCACGCCTTCAACCTCAAGCAGCTGGACAACCCGGCGCGGATCCCGCCCTGGTGAGCCTGGCCCCGCCCCTTCCGCCAAAGCACCCCCCCCCCCCCCCCGCTTCCGGCGCCGCCTCCCTCCTCCACCCCCACCCCGGCCCCGCCTCCCTCCTCCACCCCCACCCCGGCCCCACCTCCCTCCTCCCTCCTCCACCCCGGCCCCGCCTCCCTCCTCCACCCCGGCCCCGCCTCCCTCCTCCCTCCTCCACCCGGCCCCGCCTCCCTCCTCCACCCCCACCCCGGCCCCGCCTCCCTCCTCCACCCCCACCCCGGCCCCGCCTCCCGCCTCCCTCCTCCACCCGGCCCCGCCTCCCTCCTCCACCCCCACCCCGGCCCCGCCTCCCTCCTCCACCCCCACCCCGGCCCCGCCTCCCTCCTCCACCCCCACCCCGGCCCCGCCTCCCGCCTCCCTCCTCCACCCGGCCCCGCCTCCCTCCTCCACCCGGTCCCGCCTCCCTCCTCCACCCCCACCCCGGCCCCGCCTCCCTCCTCCACCCCCACCCCGGCCCCGCCTCCCTCCTCCACCCCCACCCCGGCCCCGCCTCCCTCCTCCACCCCGGCCCCTCCTCCCTCCTCCACCCCCACCCCGGCCCCGCCTCCCTCCTCCCTCCTCCACCCGGCCCCGCCTCCCTCCTCCACCCCCACCCCGGCCCCGCCTCCCTCCTCCCCTTCCGGCCCCGCCTCCCTCCTCCCTCCTCCACTTCCGGCCCCGCCTCCCGAGCCCGCGCTGAGGCCGCGTCCCCTTGCAAAGGGATGAGGGAAGCTGGGGGCCATCCCGAGGGAGGGGGTCGGCCCGGGGCCCGCCACGCCCTGCGGGGCCATGTTGACCCCCGCCGCCCTTGCCCCCCCTCCCCGCCAGCGGTTGGAAGTGCGCCAAGTGCGAGATGCGCGAGAACCTGTGGCTGAACCTGACGGACGGCTCCATCCTGTGCGGCCGCCGCTACTTCGACGGCAGCGGGGGCAACAACCACGCCGTGGAGCACTACCGCGAGACCGGCTACCCCCTGGCCGTCAAGCTGGGCACCATCACGCCCGACGGAGCCGGTACGGCCCGGCCGCACGGCGCCCAGCACCGGGAATGCGGCCTCCCGGGAGACAGGGAAACGCTTAAGATCGGAGACAGAATTTCTCTGTGCTGCTAGCGGGATTTGAACTCAGGGCCTCACATCCTGTTTGCCTCAAGTCTGGTGCTCTACCACGTTGTGCCACACCTCCATTTCTGGTATTTTGCTGGTTCACTGGAGATCAGAGTCTCTCAGGTTTGTCGGCCCAGGCTGGCTTTGAACCTCCGTCCTCAGACCTCAGCCTGCTGAGTGGATAAATGTCTAGTACCCGCCTCTCCCCAAGGGCTAGTTCCCTTCTCAGAGGTAGCTGTACATATGATCTGTTTTGGGATTATACCATATGATGATCTTACTCTGATACCTTATACTACCAGGGTGGAGTCAGAGTTAGAATTGATTCCAAACCTCACTCCCCCCCCCTCTTTTTTTTCTTTTTTTTCCCTTGGTCAGTCTTGGGGCTTGAATTCAGGGCTTACGCCTTGTCCCTGACCTTTTTTGTTCACGGCTAGTGTTCTACCACTTTGAGCCACAGCCCCCCCACTTCTGGTTTTCTGGTGGTTCACTGGAGATAAGAGTCTCATGGACTTTCCTGCCTGGGTTTGGCTTCAAACGACAATCCTCAGATCTCAGCCTCCTGAGTAGCTAGGATGACAGGCGGGAGCCACCAGAGCCCAGCTCCCTCACAGCAAATTCTAGAAGAACTTGTGGTAGAAAATCATATTGACATTATTTTGCCTTGTACTTAATTATGGTAGACAATTACTATAATAGAGTTATAGCTGCATTCACAGTTCTTTGCGCTGTATGAGTACTATTCTTATTGCTCCTTGGTGATAGCTATGTGATGTGTTGTGATTAACCGGTCTTGATTGTTAGCCATATAAATAGTTCTATTAAAACTCGGGGAAGCCAAGAGGGCAGCTGTTCCCAGGCTACCCCGCCATGCCACTCAAGGGCCCCTCTGGTGGGCCTCGGGGTGGGTGACCCAAGGCCCGCCCCTTACCCTGTGTCTGCTTCCTGCCAGACGTGTACTCGTACGACGAGGATGACATGGTCCTGGACCCCAGCCTGGCTGAGCACCTGTCCCATTTTGGCATTGACATGTTGAAGATGCAGAAGGTGAGTGAGACCTGGCCACTTCCGGTTCTTCTGCTTCCAGTGGGCCTCCTTCCACCATTCACCCATGCCCCCAAGATAGATCCGCGTCTCTTTATTTTACTTGTTGTTGTTGGTTGTAGGACTTGAACTCAGGGCCTGGGTGGTGGTGTTCACACAGCAAGACCTGAAAACACGGTGGCTGGGTAGAGCGGACACTACACCTTTGCAGGTGTAGACGAGGTTCATTAGGGAGTCACCTGCTTCTACATGGCATACACAGGAAGACAGTAGATCTTAGTTAATGAGCACGTGGCAGCTTCACAAGGCCAACAGCTTGTAGGAGGTGCCCGAGCCAAAGGTAGCAAGAGTCAGGAGACTCAGACGTATTGCACATAGAAGTGTCCAGGGGTTGTTTATGGGTTGTGGCGCCATTAGGAGGGGCTCAGCGAGCGCATCCCGGTGTCTTCCCCCAAGGTTGTGGCTGGGGGTCCAATGCCATCTGACACCACCCAGACTTGGAAGGAGTTTTCTCCTTCCCCCAGGACGCTGCAGCCGGGTGCACGAGCCTGCGTCTCCCACCCCTGGGCGCTGTCCCTGAGCTACTTGCGCTCAAGGCTGGCGCTCTCCCACTTGAGCCACAACTCCACCTCCAGCTTTTTCTGTGTATGTGGTCCTGAGGAATTGAACCCAGGGCTTCATGCATGCTAGGCAAGCACTTTTGCACTAAGCTGTATTCCCAGGCCCTGTTTCTCTTGTGGAACATTCTAGAACCATTGATCCATTCAGTGAACACTGCTTGATACTTACTCTGTGCAAGTTCCTGTGTGAATAAGGCAGGTGCTTCTCACTCTCGCTGCCTTACGTTCTAGAAGGAAAGGCCGGCCTCAGTCATGAACACAAATAGGTAGTCACTGTGCAGGAGAGGGAGAGGTTCCCGCATTCCGGTGCCTGTCAATGGAGTCTTGCCTCTTTCGGAAACATTCTCCTCAGGAAAGACTCTTCAATGCCAGCCTAAGGGGTGCCAGTGCTCACACCTGTAATCCCAGCTGCTCAGGAGGCTGAGATCTGAGGATCGCAGTTCAAGGCCAGCCCGGGCAGGGAAATTCATGAGACTCATCTCTCTAATTCATCTCCAAAAAGCTGGAAGGGGAGCTGTGGCTCAAGTGGAGTCGTACCAGCCTGGAGCACGAAGCCTCAGGAACAGCACCTAGGGCCCTGAGTTCAAGCCCCAGCCCTGGCACTAAAAAGGGCTGGATGTGTGGCTCAGTGTGACCAGGCCTCCCCTGCCCTTGCAGACGGACAAGACGATGACAGAACTGGAGATAGACATGAACCAGCGGATTGGCGAATGGGAGCTGATCCAGGAGTCAGGGGTGTCCCTCCAGCCCCTCTTTGGGCCTGGGTACACAGGCATCCGGAACCTGGGTAACAGCTGCTACCTCAACTCTGTGGTCCAGGTGCTCTTCAGCATCCCTGACTTCCAGAAGAAGTGAGTGGCCCCCCTTCTGCTGCGCCCCGACCTCCTGCATCCCTGAGATTCCCCTTCGCCCCCCTGCAACCCACCCCTCCACACCCCTTCCACTGCCCTCAGGGCCGGTGTGTGTCCCAGTAAGAATAGTTCCTGCAGCCGGGCGCCAGTGGCTCCCGCCTGTCATCCCAGCTACTCAGGAGGCTGAGATCTGAGGATCGCGGTTCAAAGCCAGCCTGGGCAGGAAAGTCTGTGAGACTCTGATCTTCAGTGAACCACCAAAAAACCAGAAGTGGCGCTGTGGCTTTCAAAGTGGTAGAGCACTAGACTGGAGCAAAAAAGAGCTCAGAGACAATGTCCAGGCCCTGAGTTCAAGCCCCAGGACTGGGGGGAAAAAAAACAGAAGGCTAAGGGATAACCCTCAGACCCCAAGTTCAAACGTCAGGACTAGTGTGTGTGTTCTCAGTAGTGGAGATTGAGAACAAGTCCTAGGCCTTGAGCTTGGGGCCTGGGCACTGTCTCTGAGCTTCTGCTCAAGGCTGGCGCTCTACCACTTGAGCCACAGCGCCATTTCTGACTTTTTCTGTGTATGAGGTACTGAGGAATCGAACCCAGGGCTTCATGCATGCGAGGCGAGCGCTATACCACTGAGCCACCTGCCCAGCCCTCAACTGTGAACTCTTCATCCTCATCCTTCCCTTCGTTCTGTCGTGCACAGAGCGCAGAGAAGAGCTTGGTTGGCGAGGGAAGGTGGGAAGGTGGCTAGAAAGCAACGGTAGCCGCTGCTTTCACGATTCCTGCCCTTTTCCCTTTCTTCCCTCCCCGCTCGTTACTTCTTCCTCCCTTTGCTCTTTAGGTATGTGGACAAGTTGGAGAAGATCTTCCAGAATGCTCCAACCGACCCCACCCAGGACTTCAGCACCCAAGTGTATGTAGCCAAATCCACAGCCTCACAGCCCGTGTCCTTCCTCCTCCATGGGCCCTGGGATGGGGTACAATTGAGCCCCCAGACAGATCTCAGCTTCTGTAGGTACTGTCCCTTCGGGCTGCGTTCCTACGCAACCCAAGGGGGGTTTTTACATTTGGACAAGGTTGAGCTGGTGGCCTGTCATCCCAGCTCTTCAGGAGGCTGAGATCTGGAGGATCGCAGTTCCGGGGGGCCAGGGCAGACGAACCCCAGTGGAGGAATGGCTCCAGTGCTAGAGTTTAAAAGCCCCACAAGAGCAAGAGGCCCTGGCTTTCAAGTCGCAGAAGCAATATGCTCATGCGCGCGTGCGCGCACACACACACACACACACACACACACACACACATCTTTTAAAACTTCAGGGTTGAGCTGGGGAGCAGAAAGCCAGGGGGACCCCGTGGATTGTGGCTCAGCAGGGTCTCCTGCTGTTGCTTCAGGGCCAAGCTGGGTCACGGGCTTCTCTCGGGAGATTATTCCAAGCCAGCACTGGAGTCAGGCAATGGCGAGCAGGTGGCGGACCAAAAGGTGAGTGGCGTCTTCCTCCTTGGTGACATGGGAGCCGCATGCCAGCCTCCGACCTCCAGCCGAGCCTTGTCCTCCTCCGCCCAGGAGCTTCAGGACGGCATTGCCCCCCGGATGTTCAAGGCCCTCATCGGCAAGGGCCACCCCGAGTTCTCCACCAACCGGCAGCAGGACGCCCAGGAGTTCTTCCTGCACCTCATCAACATGGTGGAGGTGAGGGCCGCCCTGCCCCGTCCCCCCCCCCCCCCGACCTCCAGTCCACCCCTGCTCATGGGGCCTCTGCTGCCCCGCGGAGGCCCGGCCTCGCTGCGGTGATGCCTACAGTGGCGGGGGGGGGGGGGGGGGGGGGGAGGGCAGGAGGCTGAGCTCTGAGGATCAAGGTTCAAAGCCAGCCCAGGCAGGCAACTCTCGGTCTCCAGCTCACTACAGAAAAGCTGGAAGTGGAGCTGAGGCTCAAGTGGGTAGAGCACCAGCCTTGAGCACATAAGCTCAGGGACAGCGCCCAGGCTCTGAGTTCATGCATCCAAGAACTGGCACCAGGAAGGGAGGGAGGGAGGGAGGGAGGGAGGGGAGGGTGTTGTGCCTCGGGGGAGCTTACCCGTGGTTTCATCCCCAGCTTTGCAAAGAAAAAAAAAGTGGCATGAGAACAAAACTTTGGCTTATAAAGAAAAATACAGCCGGCATAGTAGAAATGGCAGCACATCTGACCTATGAGCAGCTGAGGCAGACAAATCACAGGTTCAAGACAGGCCTAGCTCCATCAAAAGTCCCTGTTGTCAGCCAGGCACTGGTGGCTCCCGCCTGTCATCCCAGCTACTCAGGAGGCTGCGATCTGAGGATTGCAGTTCAAAGCCAGCCTGGGCAGGAAAGTCCCTGAGACTCTGATCTCCCATGAACCACCAGAAAACCGGGAGTGGCGCTGTGGCTCAAGTGGTAGAGCGCCAGCCTTGAGCTGAAGAGCTGAGGGACACGCCCAGGCCCTGAGTTCAAGCCCCACCACCGACCAAAAAAAAGGTGGAGCTGTAATCATGCCTGTAATCCTGGCTACCCTAGAGGTTGCGCTCTGGAAGGCTGCATTTCCTAGCCAGTCTGGAAAGCAAAGTCCTTGAGATTCCATCTCCAGCAAAAGGCTAGACTAGAGGCGTGGCTCAAGTGGTGGAGCACCAGTGTGAGCAAGCAGGCTGAGAGTTGGAGAACCTGAGTTCACTCACACACACACGTACACACACACACACGGGGCTGGCACCCTTTTCCTGGCTGTCCAGGTCCCTCCCCCCCCAGCCTATCGCTTTCCCATAGAGGAATTGCCGGAGCTCAGAGAACCCCAACGAAGTGTTCCGCTTCCTGGCGGAGGAGAAGATCAAGTGTCTGGCCACGGAGAAGGTGAAGTACACGCAGCGCGTGGACTACATCATGCAGCTGCCCGTGCCCATGGACGCGGCCCTGAACAAAGGTGGGTGCCTCCCTGGGCCCGGCCGGGAATGGCAGCGACTAGTCATGGGGTTAAGGGGCGCCGTGCCTAAGAGCGCCCCGCCCCGGCTTTCCCACCAGAGGAGCTTCTGGAATACGAGGAGAAGAAGCGGCAGGCTGAAGAGGAGAAGGTGTCGCTGCCGGAACTGGTTCGCGCCCAGGTGCCCTTCAGCTCCTGCCTGGAGGCCTACGGCGCCCCCGAGCAGGTGGACGACTTCTGGAGCACAGCCCTGCAGGCCAAGTCCGTGGCCGTCAAGTGCGTCCCTGACCCGCGCCCGGCCCCCCTCCTCACTCCCACCCTACTGGTTAGGAGCTCAATGACTCCCATCCCTATTGGTCAGAATCTCCTCACCTATCCTTATTGGTTAGGATCTCGGCCACTCTCACTCCTATTGGTTAGGATCTTGGCCACTCCCACCCCTATTGGTTAGGATCTCGGCCACTCCCGTCCCTGTTGGTTAGGATCTCAGCCATTCTCACTCCTATTGGTTAAGATCTCAGCCACTCCCACCCCTATTGGTTAGGATCTCAGCCATTCTCACCCCTATTGGTTAAGATCTCGGCCACTCCCACCCCTATCGGTTAGGATCTCAGCCACTCCCGTCCCTGTTGGTTAGGATCTTGGCCACTCTCACTCCTATTGGTTAAGATCTCGGCCACTCCCACCCCTATTGGTTAGGATCTCAGCGGCCCAGGGAAGCGTAGACCCTGGGGGTGCTGCGGTTCCCAGCCCACCGCTCCCCCTCCCATAGTGGTGGTTCTCTGCGTCGCGTGTCTCCCTGTGGCAGAGCACACCCACTTAGTACCTGCCGTGCACCAAAGCTCAATTCTACCCAACAGTCTGCCTCTGTCGGGCATGGGTCCCTGGCGTGGCTTCAGTATCTGAAAGCAGACCCAGGCTGACTCAGGGATTTGGCCCCAGCCCTGGGCTTCTAGTACCTTCTTTCTGGCTTGCGCAGCTCCTCGGGGTCCTGATGCCAGCCGGGACGAGCAGAGGCGTGGGCTGTGTGGTGGGGTTACCAGGGCTCTGCCTGAGCGTAGAGGCCACGGGTGGGCGTTCTGAGAGAGGGGTGCCCCGCAGTGTCTGGTTCCAGCATTTTCTCTCTTCTCCAGGACCACACGCTTCGCCTCGTTCCCTGACTACCTGGTTATCCAGATCAAGAAATTCACCTTCGGCTTAGACTGGGTGCCCAAGAAACTCGGTATGGTAGTCAAGCTGAGGGCAGAGAAAATGCTAGAAAAAAAAGAAAAGACAGACCCTGAACAGCCGTCAACAAGTGGCTCTCGGGCTTTTCATCTGAAAGATGTAAAAACTGTCTTTGGATATTTGCAAACGTGTCTAGTTGGCAAAACACTGGCTAAAGCTGAAAGTGTCTTTGGTTGTGTAGTTGTGGTTGACAGCTGATGCTGATTTTTTTAGTGTCATTGTGTTGCTATTAAGGTGTTGTATGAAGGAGCTACCATTCCGTAAGTTGGGTCACAAGCACGATTCCTTTTGGGCAGTGTCACTGTTGGTAAAGGTGGTTTTGGGTAGTGGTATTGATTTTTTGGAGGCTGGGTCTTTCTATGAAGGTGACTCAGTCCTCATTGGGTCACAGATAGGTGGCGCTCTACCCCTTGAACCACAGCGCCACTTCCAGTTTTCTGGTGGTTCTTTGGAGATCAGAGTCTCGTGGACTTTCCTGCCCTGGGCTGGCCTTGAACCCCGATCCTCAGATCTCAGCCTCCTGAGTAGCTTAGGATGACAGGCGGGAGCCACCGACACCCGGCTTGGCCCTCATTTCTGTTACGGTGGTGGGCACCGCATGCCCGGTTGGAGACTCCCAGGGGGGCGGCTGCAGTGGTCCTGTCCCTTCCCCTTGCAGACGTGTCCATCGAGATGCCGGAGGAGCTGGACATCTCGCAGCTGCGGGGCACAGGGCTGCAGCCCGGGGAGGAGGAGCTGCCCGACATCGCCCCGCCCCTCGTCACACCGGAGGAGCCCAAAGGTAGCCTTGGTTTCTATGGCAACGAAGACGAGGACTCCTTCTGCTCCCCTCACTTCTCCTCTCCGACATGTTAGTGCCTCTTCTTCCTGCCTGCCTCGCTCTGCTGACGGGGGCTCTGCCTGCCCCCCCCTTGTGTTTCTCCTCTCCTCCGCCTCCCATTTCCTCCCCCCTCCCCCCTGATGGCCTTGGGGACCCCGTGGGCTGCTCAGAGCCACATATTTTTTTATAATGCCATTCCTGACACTGGCCGCTGCCCCTGAGCTTTGTCACTCATGGCTCATGCTCTGCCCCTTGAGCCACAGCTCCACTTCTGGCTTTTTGCTGGCCCAGGCTGGCTTTGGAACCATGATCCCCAGATCTCAGCCTCCTGAGCCGCTGGGGTGACGGGGGAGGAGGGGGGGGAGCCACCGCCCCCCCTACCCCGTGCCAGCCGCATTCTGGGGGTGGATAGCAGTTGGATTGGGCTGTCTTGGGGTGTCATGCTCCAGAAATGGGGCTCCTTCTGTGAGCCCGGACAGGAAGCCAATAGCCTTGGGGATAGGGGGCTCCCATGATGCTGTGCGTTTTCTTTTTAGTTCTGGAACACGTGCCAGTCGATGTTGGGGGGGGGAGATAATGCACGGAGTGGGGGCTGGGCGTGGCTTGCGTGGGGGCAGGGGTAGGGATGGGGACGGGGGTCTGACCGGCCCCCCTGCTGCCCCCCTCCTTCCCCCGCAGCTCCCATGCTGGACGAGTCGGTCATCATCCAGCTGGTGGAGATGGGGTTCCCTATGGACGCCTGCCGCAAGGCCGTCTACTACACGGGCAACAGCGGCGCCGAGGCCGCCATGAACTGGGTCATGTCGCACATGGACGATCCAGGTAGGCCGCGGGCCTGGGGGGCCCCGGAGCGGGGCCTGCAGCCTCCCCCACACTCCAACCCCTTCCCCCCTCGGCAGATTTCGCCAACCCCCTCATCCTGCCTGGCTCTAGCGGGCCTGGCTCCACGAGCACGCCTGCGGACCCGCCCCCCGAGGACTGCGTGAGCACCATCGTGTCCATGGGCTTCTCCCGCGACCAGGCCCTCAAGGCGCTGCGGGCCACGGTAGGGGCTCCGAGGGGCTGCTTGTTCCCATCCCCCAACACCACCCCCACCCCGGCTTGCCGGGGTCCCCTAAAGCCACCGCCTCCTTCCAGAACAACAGTCTAGAGCGTGCGGTGGACTGGATCTTCAGCCACATTGACGACCTGGACGCCGAGGCCGCCATGGACATCTCCGAGGGCCGCTCGGCCGCGGACTCCATCTCCGAGTCCGGCCCGGTGGGGCCCAAAGTCCGGGATGGGCCTGGAAGTGAGTGGCCCTGGAGACAGGACCCCCATCAGCCCCTGCTTCCCGGAATGAACCCGAGAAGGGAGGGGCCCAGGAGGCAGCTGTCCCTTGAGGGACCCTTTCCCATCCTCAGCCACACCCCCACTTTCCGTCCCCAGAATATCAGCTCTTCGCCTTCATCAGCCACATGGGCACGTCCACCATGTGTGGCCACTATGTCTGCCACATCAAGAAGGAGGGCAGGTAAGGGGCTGCAGGGGGGGGGGGGGCCGCTGCCGCGCCCCTAGAATGCGGTGGGAGAAGTCAAGGACTAGCCAAGGCATTGGAGCGCACGCCTGTAGTCTCCGCTGATCAGAGAGCTGAGAGCTGACCATCCGAGTTTCAAGTTAGCAGGGCAGAAAAGGCTGAGACTTCCTGCCAGTGAACCACCAAAAAAAAGGAGCGGAGGTGTGGCTCAAGTGGTAGAGCACCGAGCCTTGAGTGAAAACGATCAGAGACAGGAGCCCAGGCCCTGACTTCAAGGCCCAGGACAAGCACACACACAGCGCAAAGGGCAGCTGAGGCAGAGTGGAAGGACAGAGATCTTCAGGTCTCCTGACCTTTGTTCCTCTCTGCTGGGACAGCCAGAAAACACAGCCTGGCCTCCGCTTTCATAAATGCTCATGGAGGGCGGCATGTTCTGTTCCTCCAGAAGGCCTGAGCATAGTTGCTCACGCCTGTAATCCTGCCCACTCAGAGGCTGAGATCTAAGGATCCCGGTTGGAAGCTAGCCCAGCAGAAAAGCCCATGAGACTTTTATCTCCAGTTAACCAGCAAACTCTGAAAGTGGAGCTGTGGCTCAAGTGGTAGAGCACCAGCCTTGAGTGGAAAAACCCAGTCTAGATCCTGAGTCCAAGGCCCAGTAGTGGCCCACACAGAGGTATAGTGTGTGTTCAGGCCATTTTCCTATAGCCTAAGGTGCTGAGTAGGTCTGACTGTAATTACATGAGAATCACATTAATTGCTTTAAGTTGGGTGCTGATGGTGCACGTCTGTAATCTCAGCCAGGCTGTGATTTGATTATTAAAGTTTGAAGCCAGCCCAGACAGGGAGGTCTGGAAGACTTTTTTAAATTTTTTGTCAGTCGTGGGGCTTGAACTCTGGGCCTGGGCGCTGTCCCTCAGCTCTTCAGCTCAAGGCTGGTGCTCTACCTCTTGAGCCACAGCGCCACTTCTGGTTTTCTGGTGGTTCACTGGAGATCAGAGTCTCATGGACTTTCCTGCCCGGGGCTGGCTTTGAACCACGATCCTCAGATCTCAGCTTCCTAAGTAGCTGGGATGACAGGCGGGAGCCACCAGCACCTGGCTTTGTTAGACTTTTATTTCCAATAGGCTACTAAAAAAAGCCCAAGGTGGAGCTGTGGCTCAAGTGGTAGAGCACTCTCCTAGATCAGAAGAAACTCAGGGTCAGTGCTGAGGCCCAGAGCTAAGTCCCAGGACTAGCCCCAGAAGCAGTTGCTGACTGCAAGATCCGCTAGAGCCCAGGACTGCAGCGTCAGGCCAGAGATCTGCGGGGGTCCAGGCTTAGACTCGGGGTGTTGGGAGAGGCAGGGTGGACACAGCAGGGGTCACCTTCTGTGTCCCCCTGTCGTCTGCAGGTGGGTGATCTACAACGACCAGAAAGTGTGTGCGTCGGAAAAGCCGCCCAAGGACCTGGGCTACATCTACTTCTACCAGAGAGTGTCCACCTAGAGCCCGCCCACCCCGGCCGCGCAGGCGCAGGGGACAGGCCGGGGGCAGCGCTGGACTCCGGCCCCCTGCTCCTCCGGCCCCCCCTTTCTTCTTGCCCCCAGCAGCAGGGAAGAAGCTGGAGGCCACAGGAGACTGACCAGGCAAAGAGGAGGGCCCCCTGATAGACTTGGGGGACCAGGAGGGGGCCCGCAGGGGGCCCGGCCGGCCCCTGTCCCTGGCTGGCTGGCCTCCCCTCCCGGGCTCTGCTGCTCCCCCGCCCCGCCCCGGAAGTGGGGGCGGGGTCTCACTTGCGGGGCGGGCGGTGGGCGTGGCTTTGCGGGCCCTTGGGAAGAGGGAACCTGTGCCTCCCTCCCCACTGTGTGCGTGTGTGCGAGTGTGTGCGTGTGCGTGCGAGTGTGTGTGCGTCCTGCGCGCGGGTGGGCAAGGAGGGATTTGAGGGACGCGGGGACCCCCCTTCGCCCTCCTGCCTCAGTCTCCCCCCCTCTCCCTCTCCCTCTCCCTCTCCCCACCTCGTTTCTTCCCTGTTCTCTGGAAAATGCCAAAATACACGATGTGAATCAAAGTTCCGCGTCGCGTCTGCCGAGTCCTGGGGGGAAGTGCGGGAGCGCGGGCTCCCCGGGGCCGGCTCGGGAAGGGGAGGCTGAGATCGGAGGACCGCGGTTCAAAGCCAGCCCGGGCAGGAAAGGGCCGGCCGGAAGCTGGGCTGTGGCTCAATGGTAGCGCCAGGCCGGAGCCCAAGAGCTCGGGGACAGCGCCAGGCCGGGGTGGGGCCCCGGCACACCGGAGGGAAAGGGTGGGGGGTCCCCCCAGCGTCACCAGTACCCAGGCCTTTGGGTCTCCAGGGCACATGGGCCAGGGTGGGTGGTGAAGACAAGGGGGGCCCTTGGGCGCAGGGTCCCCTTCCTGGAACTGGGGCAGTGGAGACCACAGACCCGGGAGACCTGGCCCCGCCCCCTGCACGTCCCGACTCCGGCCCCGCCCTCACCCTGCCCACTGCAGGCCCGACCCCGCCTCTGGCCCCGCCCCTGCGCGTCCCGAGTCCGGCCTTGCCCCGCCCCCTGCACGTCCAGACTCCGGCCCCTACACGTCCCAGCCCCGCCTCTGGCCCCGCCCCTGCACGTCCCGACTCCGGCCCCGCCCTCACCCTGCCCACTGCAGGCCCGACCCCGCCTCTGGCCCCGCCCCTGCACGTCCCGAGTCCGGCCTTGCCCCGCCCCCTACACGTCCCGACCCCGCCTTCAGCCCCACTTCTGGCCCCGCCCTCTAGAACGTTGCTAGGAGAAAAGGAACGCCAGAACGCTGTCGTCGGGCCGGGGCGGACCGAGGGCGGAGCGGGGCCGGGCCGGGGCGGACCGAGGGCGGAGCGGGGCCGGGCCGGGGCGGACCGAGGGCGGAGCGGGGCCGGGCCGGGGCGGACCGAGGGCGGGCATGGCGGGCTCGCGCAGGGCGGAGCTCCACTTCGCCGCGCTCTATATGAGCGGCCCGTGCCCGTCGCCGAGCGCGTCCGCTGACCTTCAGGAGCAGTGTGCGAGCATGGCGCCGGGCAGGAAGTTCTTCGTCGGGGGCAACTGGAAGATGAACGGCCGCAAGAAGACGCTGGGCGAGCTGATCGCCACGCTGAACGCGGCCGCGCTGCCCGCCGACACCGGTGCGCCGGGGCCGGGAGCCGAGGGAGGCCGAGGGAGCCGGGGGAGGCCGGGGCCGGGAGCCGGGGGAGGCCGGGGGAGCCGGGGCCGGGAGCCGAGGGAGCCGAGGGAGGCCGGGGGAGCCGGGGCCGGGAGCCGAGGGAGCCGGGGCCGGGAGCCGGGGGAGGCCGGGGGAGCCGGGGCCGGGAGCCGAGGGAGGCCGGGGGAGCCGGGGCCGGGAGCCGGGGGAGGCCGGGGAGGCCGAGGGAGGCCGGGGGAGCCGGGGCCCGGAGCCGAGGGAGGCCGGGGGAGGCCGGGGCAGGCCGGGGGAGGCCGGGGGAGCCGGAGCCGGGAGCCGGGGGCGGCCGGGGGAGGCCGGGGGAGCCGGAGCCGGGAGCCGGGGGAGGCCGGGGGAGCCGGAGCCGGGAGCCGGGGGAGGCCGGGGGAGCCGGGGCCGGGAGCCGGGGGCGGCCGGGGGAGCCGGGGCAGGCCGGGGGCGGCCGGGGGAGCCGGAGCCGGGAGCCGGGGGAGCCGGGGGAGGCCGGGGGAGCCGGGGCAGGCCGGGGGGCCGGGGCCGGGAGCCGGGGTAGGCCGGGGGAGCCGGGGCAGGCCGGGGGGGCCGGGGCCGGGAGCCGGGGGAGCCGGGGCTGGGAGCCGAGGGAGGCCGGAGGAGCCGGGGGAGGCCGAGGGAGGCCGGGGGAGCCGGGGCCGGGAGCCGGGGCAGGCCGGGGGAGCCGGGCAGGCCCGCGATCCCGCGATCCCCGGGGCCCGCCGCGCGGGAAGCGGCTTCCCGGGCCCCCCGGAGGAAGGTGGCTCCTAGCCCGGGCCCGAGGCCGCACGGGGCAGGCGCTGTGGGCGATCGGAAGTCGGTCGCAGCCCTCGCTATGTGGGGGAAGCCGAACCCCAGCCCCCCTGAAGCCGCGGGTGGGGGGAGGCGCGGACCCCGGGCCCCCCGAGGCGCGGGGGCGAGGCCGGGCCGCGCGGCCTCCGCTCCGTGCGCCGCCGCACGTAGCCGGCCCGGCTCCTCCCCGCGCCCCGCCCGGCCGGGCCGCCAGCCCCCGGGCACCCTAGGAGGACGTGGGGGGGGGTCTCCCACCGCCCCTCCCCACAGGCCTGAGCCGTAGGAGTGTGGGGATCGAGCCCCGGCTCGGAACCGGGAAGCGCCGGGCCTCCTCTCCACCCTGCCCGCCCACCCGGAGCCCAGAGCCCCGGCTCTCATCACGGGGGCGTTGATGCCCCCAAAGACCCACGCCTTGCCCCCTCCCCCTTTTTTCTTCTTATCTAAAAACGCTGGCCTGGCCGGAGAGTGGAGCTAAGCTATTTCAGAAGGGAAATACTCCCTGGGTTGGCCCCCAAGGAATGCTGAGTCTGGGAGGTGCCCGCGCCCAGAATAGCCCGGGGAAATTGGAGATCTGGCCGATCAGAAAGTGCAGAGGGCAAGGGGAGGGCCCGGGCTGGGTTAGGGGCCTTGGCCAGGAGCTGGGTGCAGGCCCGGCCTAGGCTGGGAAGTAGGCAAAGGTCATCGTGTTGGAGCGTGGAGGGGCTGAGGGCTCTGGGCAGCCACTGAAGGCCCCTCTCTGCTCTTCCTCCTCCTCAGAGGTGGTTTGTGCGGCCCCCACTGCCTACATCGACTATGCCAGGCAGAAGCTGGATTGCAAGATAGCTGTGGCCGCTCAGAACTGCTACAAAGTACCCAACGGCGCCTTCACGGGGGAGATCAGGTGAGACGGAAGCGGATGATGGGTGGGTTGAAGGCCGGTCCCCGACTTGCCGCCGTGCTGAACCCTGGTTTGCTTCTCTCCCCCTCAGCCCTGGCATGATCAAAGATTGTGGAGCCACGTGGGTGGTCCTGGGCCACTCAGAGAGAAGACACGTCTTCGGGGAATCAGACGAGGTGAGGGATGAGGAGACGGATTGACGTTTGCCCGGGCACTGGTGCGCACACCTGTAATCCCAGCTTCCCAGGAGGCTGAGATCTGAGGATCTAGGTGCAAAGCCAGCCTGGGCCCAGCTGCCCTGACATGGATGGCCAAAAACAACAAAACTCAGGGACAACAGGGGCCCGGGACAGGCACAAAAAGAGAACAAAAATGCTTTATTCACCGAATCTGTTCGTCCACAGCTGATTGGGCAGAAAGTAGCCCACGCCCTGTCCGAAGGCCTGGGCGTCATCGCCTGCATCGGCGAGAAGCTGGATGAGAGGGAAGCGGGCATCACCGAGAAGGTCGTTTTTGAACAAACCAAGGTCATCGCAGGTATTGCTGAAAAGGGGGTACACTTTTTGGGGGGGACCAAAAACTCCCCAGCCTGCCTGGCCTCAGGCTGGCTGTCCAGGAAAAGGAAGGGCTCCTATGGCCTGGTGCTGAAATCAGTCATTTCTGCCCCAGCCCCTGCAAAGACCACGTGCCACCTGTAGGTCTTGCATGGGCCACCAGGGGGCAGCAGGCCACCATCATTCTTCCTACCTCAGGGGCTGAGGCTGCTTCCCCCACCCATCTGCGATCTTCCTCCTGCAGATAACGTGAAGGATTGGAGCAAGGTTGTCCTGGCCTACGAGCCTGTGTGGGCGATTGGTACCGGCAAGACGGCCACCCCTCAACAGGTAACAGCCCAGGAGTTCGGCCAAGCACTGGTGGCTCACGCCTGTCATCGGAGCCACATTGGAGGCTGAGATCTGAGGATCTCAGTTCAAAGCCAGGCCAGGCAGAAAAGTCTGTGAGCCTCTTAGGCCCAGTGAACCACCAGAAAAGCTGCAAGTGGGAATGTGGCTTGTGTGGTAGAGTGCCAGCCTTGACTGGACTTGAACTCAGAACCCAGAGCTGGCGCAGAAACAAACAAACAGGAAGCGAAGCCCCCTTGGCCTCCAATGACTTCACTAAGACTTCCATACCAGCGCCCAAGCTGGGATTAGAGCTCTGATGTTTGCAGTTCAGGTCCCAAGGCTCTTGCCTAGAAAGAAACCAGAGGAACTTTCCACGGGTGTCGGTGGTTTTCCTCTGATTCACGCAGGACTTTCCGTTCCTCTCGTTGCTCTAGGCCCAAGAAGTGCATGAGAAACTCCGGGGATGGCTCAAGTCCAATGTCTCCGAGGACGTGGCCAAGAACACCCGCATCATTTATGGAGGTGAGTTGGTTTGGGGTACCTGGAGAAGAGGACCAAGTGCTCTGTGATGGGCGGTGAGAATGGGGTGCCCGGCGCCCAGCCCTGGCCAAGCCCAGCCCACCCCGGCCAGTCCATTACCATCCCCAGCCAAGCCCCTCCCATCAGGACCACACTCTCATGTGACTAAGCCCCACCCATGACCAATCTATCATCACTAAGCCCCACCCACTTTGACTAGTCCTATCATCACTGACCAATCCTCTATCACCACCCCCAAGCCCCGCCCAGCCCTAAACCCCACCCACCATGACCAAACCCTCCCATTTGTGACTAAGCCGCACCCAGGACCAATCCTCTATCATCACTGACCAAGCCCCTCCCACTCTGGCCAGTCCGTTATCCCGGGCCAGGCCCCTCCCAGTGCTAAGCTCCACCCATCAGGACCAGACTGCCATTTGTGACTAAGCTCCACCCATGACCAGTCCTCCATCGTCACTGATCAAGCCCCTCCCCGCCCTAAGCCCCACCCACCATAACCAGACCCTCCCGTTTGTGATTAAGTCCCACCTACCTTGACCAATCTGTCGGCTGTGACTAAGCCCAACCTGACCAATCCTGTTGCAGCCCTGGTTAAACCCCACCCATCATGACCAGGCCCCTCCCATTTCTGGCTGGGGCCCAGCCACCGACCAATCGCCATTGCCCTGACCACGCCCCTCGCCCCGCCCCTGCCCGCAGGCTCCGTCACTGGAGCCACGTGCAAGGAGCTGGCCAGCCAGCCCGACGTGGACGGCTTCCTGGTGGGCGGCGCCTCCCTCAAGCCGGAATTCGTGGACATCATCAAGGCCAAGCAATAGACACCGCACCACCTCCCGCCCTGGAGCGAAGCCGGGGTCACGACCCCCAGTCGGGGCCCCCACCCTTCCCCGTGCTTCTGATGACATCATCTGCCCCCGACTGACCAGGCCAGTCGCTTTACCGCCTGAACTAAGCGCGGCACCGACGAGGCTCGCCTCGGCCCAGTGAGGCCTGCGGAGTGCCCCCGCCCCCTCCCACCCAGGGGAGGGCGGGGGAGCGAAACCACGCCCTCCTGGTCACCATGGGGCCCGTCTCCCCGGGGAGGCCAGAGCTGCCAGGCCTCCCGCAGTGCGCATGCGTGTGTCCATCTGTGCGCGTCCGTCAACCCCGTATGAAATAAACACCTGGCACTAGAGCCTCGGGGCTGCTGTTCTATTTTCCACCTTCATACCAACTCTTTCCTTGCGGAGAATCACACAGCTTTATCCCTTGCTGGATGTATTCATTTGTGGTTTTTTGGCCACATTTGAGCTCTTTAGTCTTTCTGCTCCAGGCTGGTGCTCTTCCACTTGAGCCACGTCTCCAGATCCCGCTTTTTGCTGATTCCTTGGAGGTAAGGGGCTTGTAGCCTTTTCCTGCAGGCGCGGGCCTTGAGACACAATCCTCAAATCTCAGCCTCCTCAGTAGCCGGGATTACAGGCTTGAGCCACGGGTGCCTGTTTTTATCCCTTATGAGAGATCAAACAGGTTTCAGTTGAGTGCTGGGGTCTCAGCTGTGATCCTAGCTACTCAAGAGGCTGAGCTGTGAGAATCGCAGTCCAATCCGGCCCAGGCAGACGAATCCTTGATTATCTCCAGTTAAGCAGCAAAAAAGCCAGAAGTAGAGATGTGGCTCACCTGTTAGGGTACCAGTCTGGAACAAAACACATTAAGACTAATGATTCTCTATCTGCCCTCAACCCTCTGGGTTGGTGGAGCCTTTCAGAGGGTGGGGCCAGCACCCTCTCCCCCCACACCCGCCCATTGCTGGCTTTGAAGTAGTACCACCCTCAGCAATGGCCTCTCTTCACCCCCTAAAAAGGAGGGGGGATGGTAGGCTTTGTGTCAGTCAGGGCTGTTCATTGAGCTACTACTTCATGACGAGGTAAAGGCAGAGCAGATGCACTGCACCACGTGGGTGGTTCCGCCAGGAGGGGAAGATCAGGGGTGCAGGAGATCGGGCACCGGTGGCTCCCGCCTGTCGCCCCAGCTACTCAGGAGGCTGAGAGCTGAAGATCTTGCTTCAAAGCCAGCAAGGTCAGGAAAGTCAGACTTTCTTTGAGACTCGAAATCTCTGCAATGAGCTACCAAAAAGCTGGAAGTGGGGCTGTGGTTCAAGTGGTAGAGCACCAGCCTTGAGCAAAAGAGGCTCAGGGACTAGAGCTGGGCTGGAGTGACGGGCAGGATGGGTGTCATTCTGCATGGATCAGCACGCATGCCGGAGGGAAGGGCTAGCGCCGGCTCGTCCAATCACAAAGCCCGGTGATCTGATCGGCCACTAGGTCCCGCCTCCAAAACACTCCTTCTTGGTGGGGGGGCCCTCCAGGGCTCCCCCTGGAATTGGCCTGTGGAAGCAAAGTCAGGGTGTGACCCAGGAGGAGCAAACGCAGAGAATGGGGCACACACCCCGAATCCTGGCGAAGCCTGCTATGTATTTCACCGTTTTATTTCTCTTGTTGGTGCTGGGGCTGGAACTCAGGGCCCGAGCTCTGTCCCTGAGCTGCTTTTGCTCAAGGCTGGCGCTCTACCACTTGAGCCACAGCGCCACTTCTGGCTTTTTTGGGGGGAGGGGGACTGGGTAATCGGAGATCAGATTCTCAAGGGTTTAACCTGTTGGAGCTGGCTTCAGACCACGATCCTCAGTCCTCAGCCTCTTCAGTAGCTGGGATTACAGGTGTGAGCCACCAGTGCCAGGCCTGGACACGAACCGGAATCCTAGGCCGGTCAGATGAAGGTCCAACCCCTCTCTGATCTGTGCCACCGTTTCCACCCAAACCACGGCCAGCAGTGATGGGAAATCCCCCAGGCCTCTCACTCGCTTTTCCTTCCAGGCAGTACGGGGTTCGGGCCCCCCACAGCATAGCAGAGAGCTCTAGAACCCCAGCAGCCTCTCCCTAAGCTCCAGCGCGCACCTGGCCGAGGACACGCCCTCCGAGGACACGCCCACGCGGGGAGGAGCATCGTCAGACCACGCCCTCGCGACGCTTCCATCTCTAGACCACGCCCGCTCCGCTAGCCTCCACCCTGGGCTCGGCTCCAGGCCGGAGCCACGCCCACATGAGGAGGAGCATTGTCAAACCACACCCTTGTGGGGGGGCAGCCGCTCTAGACCACGCCCCTTGCCACGCCCACTCCGCTGCCCTCTTCCCTGGTCTCTGTTCCAGGCCCCAGTCTCTTCCCCAGCCCCATTCCCCCCCACCTCCCCCGCCAGCCGGGCTTAGGCCTCTGGGCAGCCAAGACTCAGGGTTCACCTTTCAATGACCTCATCGCCCTGGGATCCCAGGGCCCTGGAGACCTTTGCGCACCCCAGGATAATCTGCAGCACCCCAGCCACACCCCCCCAAGGCTCAGGGTGTGTCTCAGAGGATCCCCTTGGCTCGCTTCCCAGCTCTGGTCCAGGCTCAGATTTCATAGGTCCCCGTGAGGCCTCCACACGGGGTGCCAACCCTTTCCAGAGCTGTGGATCTCAGAACTTAGAGCCCAGGGCCTGGACTGGGCAGGTGGCTCAGTGGTAGAGCGCTCGCCTAGCATGCAGAAAGCCCTGGGTTCCATTCCTCAGCACCACATACACAGAAAAAAGCTGGAAGTGGCCCTGTCAATAGGCCCAGGACTGGCCAAAAGAAAAAAATAAAAAGAACTCCGGGCCTGGGTGCTTTCTCTGAGCTTTTCTGCTCAAGGCTGGCGCTCTACCCCCTTGAGCCACAGCACCACTTCTGGTTTTCCGGTGGTTAATAGGAGATCACAGTCTCACAGACTTTGCTGCCCGGGCTGGCCTTGAACCAAGATCCTCAGATTCCAGCCTACTTAGTAGCTCGAATGACAGGCTTGACCCACCAGCACCTGGCTAAATTTTTTGTGTGTGTGCCCATACTGGGGTTTAAATACAGCACTGCTTGGTTTTGTGTGTGTGTGTGTGTGTGTGTGTGTGTGTTGCCTTTCCTGGAGCTTGAACTTAGGGCCTGGATGATAGTAAAAAGCTAGCACTCTACCACTTGTGCCACAGCTCCATTTCTGGCTTTTTGGTAGTTTAGGGGAGCTAAGAATCTCCCAGTTTGAACTCAGGGTTCGAGCCCCAGAACCAGCCTCCAAAAGACAGAAACTATAAACAAGAAAAGCAAAGCCGCGGGCTGGGCAGGTGGCTCAGTGGTAGAGTGCTTGTCTTGCATGCATGAGGCCCTGGGTTCAATTCCTCAGCACCACATAAGCAGAAAAAGCCAGAAGTGGCGCTGTGGCTCAAGTGGTAGAGTGCTAGCCTTGAGCTGAAGAGCTGAGGGACAGCGCCCAGGCCCAGAGTTCAGGCCCCATGACTGGCAAAATAAAAAAAGAAAAGAAAAGCCGCACAAAGAAAAATCACAGGATGTGCACAACGTGCACATTGTAATTCTTCCTAACCCAGCAAATCTCTCTTTGATGGGAATCAGAGCTGCCTGCTGGGGGAGGGGGGGGGAGCCCTGAGTTCAAGCCCTAGGACACACACACGCGCACGCGCACGCACACCACTTCCCAAACCAACGCAGCTGAGGAAATGGCGACAGAGGACATTTGCAAACCTGCGATTCCCGGCCCCGCCCACCGGGTGGGTGGCCCCGCCCACCGGGAGGGATCAACCGCTGGCCCCGCCCCCAGACGTCCATTTGCTACTCATACAGACGGGCTGCCGGCTGCTGAAGGGCGGGGCGACGCACGCTGAGTACGCAGGGCAGGGCATCACGTGGTGACGTGGGGGGGCGGGGCCTCCCGGAAGCGAGCGTCGCGCGCGCCCCCGTGTGGCCAGGCGGGCCGGGGCGCCGTCCTGGCGGCTCAGCCCCGCCGCGCCCCCCCCCCCCCCCCCCCCCGCCCTGTGCAGCCCCCCATCTTTCCCCTCAGCCCCTGCCGTCTAGGCTCCCCGCTTCGCCTGGCTCCTCGCCTCTGCATCCGGAGCTGGCTGGATCGCTCTCTCCCTATTGAAGCTCAGAGACCAGGACTCGAACTCGGTCCCTGACCCTTCCCTCATTGACAGGTGCTGAACCAGCCCAGCCCGGTTTCTACTTCCCGGAACGTTCTGGATCAGGCCAGGAGGCTGAGAGGGTGAGCAAGAGGGAGGTGAGGGACACAGCCGGCGGCTCCCGCCTGTCATCCCGGCCTGAGGATCGCGGTTCAAAGCCAGCCTGGGCAGGAAAGGAAACATCGAAGAGCTGGAAGGGTAGCTGTGGCTCAAGTGGTAGAGCGCCAGCCTTGAGTTCAGGGTCCTGAGTTCAAGCCCTATGACCTACCTACTACACTCATTACAATAGCCACCCCTCATCTACGCTGGGAACCCCAAACCCTGGGATAATCTCCCAGAAGCCTGGCTCCAAGGAATGTTCTTGCTTGTTCTTAATCTATCCATTCATCTAGATGTTTTGTCCATACTAAGAATTGAACTCAGGGCCTCACTCTTTTTTTAGGGGGGGGGTCTGGTCGTGGGGCCTGAACTCGGGGCCTGGGCGCTGTCCCTCAGCTCTTCAGCTCAAGGCGAGCGCTCTACCACTTGAGCCACAGCGCCACTTCCGGCGTTTTTTTTCTTTTTGCTTATGTGGTGCTGAGGAATCGAACCCAGGACCTCAGGCATGCAAGGCAAGCGCTCTACCACTGAGCCACCTGCCCAGCCCCCTCAGGGCCTCACTCTTGCTGGGCAAATGGTCTACCATTTGAGCTAGGCCTCCAGCCTTTCTTGTGTGTGTGTGTTGAACTCACTGTCTACGGGCTGGGAAGGTGGCTCAGTGGTAGAGCACTTGCCTTGCATGCATGAGGCCCTGGGTTCGATTCCTGAGCACCACATAAGCAGAAAAAGCTGGAAGTGGCGCTGTGGCTCAAATGGTAGAGCGCTAGCCTTGAGCTGAAGAGCTGAGGGACAGCGCCCAGGCCCAGAGTTCAGGCCCCATGACTGGCTAAAAAAAAGAAAAATGAACTCACTGTCTACAGCAGGCTGTGAACTCAAGGCTGATGCTCTGCCACTAGAAATCACACGATCAGGGTGACATTGTTCAAAAGGAAATGTACTCCTGCCAGGCGCCCAGGCCGGTGCTCACGCCTGCCATCCCAGCTCTTCAAGAGGCTGAGACCTGAGGATCACAGTTCAAAGCCAGCCTGGGCAGGGAAGTCCATGAAAGTCGCACTGTGGCTCAAAGCTCAGGGACAGCGCGCCCAGGCCCAGCACCTGTATATCCTTCCCTGTTTGTTTTTTAAACTTCTTCGCTGAGATATGACCGTCTGTTCCATCTGGCCCTGCCACGGGGGAGCCCGTGGTGCGAAGATCTCGTGACTCAGAGCAGATTCCATCCTGGCCAACTCCATAGAGGATGGAGGCTTTTTCCATGGCTCCCCACGGCTTTCCAGGCTGAGTTCCAGGCTCCTGGCTGGGATGGGGCTCTGCCTGCCCCCCAGGCCCCCCTTCCCTGCAGCCTGCAGCGCACCTGCTCTCCCAGCACACGCTTTTTACATGCTCTTCCAGCTTTGGGGACAGTCTTGGGATTTGCACTCAGGGCCAGCTCCAGGCGGGCGCTCTACCACCTGAACCACAGCGCCACTTCCAGCTTTTTCTGCCTATGGGGTGCTGAGGAATCGAACCCAGGGCCTGCTGCATGCGAGGCGAGCGCTCTACCACTGAGCCACCTAGAGAGGCGCTTTGATTGGTTATTTCCTGCCTCTCCAGCCGCCCCTGGGAGGAGCCGGCTGCCCAATCCCCGGCTGTGCTGTGGGCGCTGGGGCGGTGGCGGCCCCGCCCGCTATTTTGTGTCCTCCGACCGTGAAGGAGCCGCGACCCTGTTAGGTGCCACATCCGGGTTCCTGGGTTGGTAACCCGGCAACGACGGGTCCGCCCACGCAGGGGTGGGCGTGCGGTTAACGGCCGCAGCCGGGCTCCGCCCCCGTCGCCATAGCAACGGGACACAGCCGGGGCTCCGCCCCCGTCGCCATAGCAACGGGACCCAGGACCCGGCGGCCCCGCAGCAGCGCCCGCAGCCCGGGGAGCGGGTGGGCCGAGCCGGAGCGGGCTGAGCGAGCGGGGAGCGTTAAACGGAGTCACCCCGAGGGGCCGGGCCCGGCACTGGCCGGGGTGTGTGGGGGGAGGCGATGGCGGGGGAGGGGGGGAGGAGGGGAGGGAGGAGGGGAGGGAGGGGAGGAGGGGGAGAGGAGGGAGGAGAGGGGGGAGGAGGGGAGGGAGGAAGGAGAGGAGGAGGGAGGGAGGAGGGAGGAGGGGGAGGCGATGGGGGAGGGAGGAGGGGAGGGAGGAGAGGGAGGGGAGAGGAGGGAGGGGGAGGAGGAAGGGAGGAGGGGGAGGAGGAGGGACTGGAAGAGGAGGGAGAGGGAGGAGGAGGGGGAGGGAGGGGAGGAGGGAGGAGGGACTGGAAGAGGAGGGAGGGGAGGGAGAGGAGGGAGGGGAGGAGGAGAGAAGGGGGAGGGGAGGGGGAGGAGGAGGGAGAGGAGGAAGGGGGAGAGGAGGGAGGGGGGAGGAGGGAGGGGAGGGGGGAGGAGGGAGGGGAGGAAGGGGAGTAGGAGTTTTTGGAAGAGGAGGAGGAGGGAGAGGAGGAGGAAGGGGAGGAGGGGGGAAGAGGAGTTGGGAGGGGAGATTGAAGGAGGGGTTGGCTTCAGGGGTTGGCATGGAGTCTGGGTTTCCAGATGAGAGTTGGGGCCCCTGGGAAAGACAGGAAAGGCTGGGGGTCCGGGAACGCACCCTAGAAGCAGCAGGGTCCTTGATGGAAAGCAGGAAGGGTTAGAGTGCCCCACACCATTGGTACCGGCCTGTAATCCCAGCCACTCACAAAGCTGGGATCTGAGGATGGAGGTTGGAAACCAGCCCAGGCAGGAAAGTGCATGAGACTTTTTTTTTTTCAGTGGTGGGGTTTGAACTCTGGGCCTGGGCGCTGTCCCTCAGCTCCTCAGCTCAAGGCGAGCGCTCTATACACTTGAGCCACAGCGCCACTTCCAGTTTTCTGGTGGTTCATTGGAGATAAGAGTCTTGTGGGGGGCCTGGGAAGGGGACTCAGTGGTAGAGCGCTTACCTTGCATGCATGAAGCCGTGCGTTCGATTCCTCAGCCCCACATAAACAGAAAAAGTCCGAAGTGGCACTGTGGCTCAGGTGGTAGAGCGCCAGCCTTGAGCTGAAGAGCTGAGGGACAGCGCCCAGGCCCAGAGTTCAGGCCCTACCACCACCACCACCACCAACAACAACAACAAAGTCTTGTGGACTTTCCCACCCAGGCTGACTTTGAACTGTAACCTTCAGATTTCAGCCTCCTGAGCAGCTGAGGTGATTTGTGTGAACCACTGGCATGTGGTTCCATGAGCCTCTTGTGTCCAGTAAACCAACAAAAATAAGCTGGAAGTAGGGCTGAAGCGTAAGTGGTAAAGCATCAGCTTAGAGTAAAAACATCTCAAGACAGTGCCCAGGCCCTGGGTTCAAGTCCTAGGACTGGCAGGAGGGAAAAAAGGAAGAAGTTGGGAATCTAAAGAGACTTCACCAGGCACCGGTGGCTCCCGCCTGGCATTCTAGCTACTCAGGAGGCTGAGATCTGAGGATTGTGGTTCAAAGCCAGCCTGGGAAGGAAAGTCCATGAGACTCTGGTCTCCAATGAACCACCAGAAAACTGGAAGTGGCGCTGTGGCTCAAGTGGTAGAGCGCCAGCCTTGAGCTGAAGAGCTGAGGGACAGCGCCCAGGCCCTGAGTTCAAGCCCCACAACTGCCTAAAATGAGACAGACAGACACTTCCTAAAGATGAGAGCGGGGTGATGGAGGTCCGGGGCGATGGAGGTCCAGGGCGGTGGAGGTCAGGGGTGATGGAGGCCAGGGCAATAGAGGCAGGGGCAGTGAAGGCCGGGGTGATGGAGGCCGAGGCGATGGAGGCCGGGGTGGTGGAGGTCAGGGGTGATGGAGGCCGGGGCGATGGAGGCCGGAGGCGATGGAGGCCTGGGCAATGAAGGCAGGGGCGATGGAGGCAGGGGTGGTGGAGGCTGGGGTGGTAGAGGTCAGGGGCGATGGAGGCCGGGGCGGTGGAGGCTGGGGCGGTGGAGGCCGGGGCGATGGAGGCGGGGGCGATGGAGGCGGGGGCGATGGAGGCGGGGGCGATGGAGGCCGGGGCAGGGTACCTGCCAATGGCAGGGAAGGATGTGAAAGTTGATGGAAACGCAGACCTCCTTTCTCAGAAGGACTGAGTTGGATCTGACGTCAGAACCTTCCATCTTCCACTCGGGACAAAGATGTCGGATGAAGATGACCTGGATGAATATGAGCCGGACCAGGAGGATCTGGAGAGAGAAGATGAGGAGGAGAAGGAGACGGAGGAGTCTGAGGAGTTCAGGAAGGACGTGGAGGAGTCCTCAGAGGAAGTGAGAGCCCAGAAAGGGTCCTGGGCCTGGGGACTAGGAGCCCAGTGGGGTACACCTGTCACCCCAGCTGCTCAGGAGGCTGAGGTCTGAGGATCAAGGTTCAAAGCCAGCCCGGGCAGGCCAGTCCATGAGATTCTTGTCTCCAATGAACCAGCAAAAAGCAGGAAGTGGTGCTGTGGCTCAAGGGGTAGAGCGCCAGCCTTGAGCAAAAGAAGCTCAGGGACAGCGCCCAGGCCCTGAGTTCAAGCCCCAGGCTGGGAGAGACACGTGTTCTGACTGATCTTCCTGTTTTAGTGGATGCCCAACCCCCTGACGGAGGCCTTGCTGAAGGAAGGCCTTTCGCTGCTGTGTAAGACGGGCAACGGACTGGCTCACGCTTATGTTAAGCTGGACGTGAAAGACAGGTGCATTTCTGGGGGGCTCAGAGGCGGATGGGGGGGACTGTTAGACCCCCATCTACTTTCCCACTCTCATTTCTGGGTGTTTGGGTAGAAAAGCGTGGCCCTTATCTTCAGCTCTGTGGGAAGAGCCCCATGGAATTGACATTTTGGGGTGCTGTCCCTCAGCTTTCCCCATGAAGAAGGCTGGCGCTCTACCTCTGGAGCCCCTGTGCCACTTCCTGCTTTATTGGGTGGTGGTGCTCGTGGGGCTTGAACTCGGGGCCTGGGCGCTGTCCCTGAGCTTTGTTGTTCAAGGCTGGCGCTCTACCACTTGAGCCACAACTCCACTTTTTTTTGGCTTTTTTGGTGGTTCATTGAAGAAGAGTCTCAAGGACTTTCTTGTGTGGGATGGCCTTGAACCAGGATCCTCAGATCTCAGCCTCCTGAGTAGCTGGGATGACAGGCGGAAGCCACCAGTGCCCAGCTTTCTTTCTTTCTTTGTTTTTTTGCCAGTCCTGCCTTGAACTCAGGGCCTAGACACTGTCCCTGAGCTTCTGCTCAAGAATGGCGCTCTACCACTTGAGCCACAGCACCACTCTGGCTTTTTCTGCATATGTGGTGCTGAGGAATGGAACCAGGGCTTCCTGTGTGCTGGGCGAGCACTCTCCCCCTGAGCCACCTGCCCAGCCTGAGGTCCTGGCCTCTTGGTACCATTTTCCCCCCATCTCCAGATGTTGATTCCTTTCGTGCCAGGGGGGGGCCGGGATTCGAACCCGCCGGCCGGCTCTGCCTCTGTCCTCCACCTCCCAGGGACCTCACGGATATCAGCCTGCTGAGGACCTTCATCCACCTGCGCTACGTGGACATCTCGGAGAACCACATCAGCGACCTGTCGCCCATCAACTCGCTCACGCACCTGCTGTGGCTCAAAGCGGACGGGAACCAGCTGCGCAGCGCCAGGCTCAACCAGCTGCCCTACCTGCAGATGGCCAGCTTCGCCTACAACCAGATCACAGACACGGAGGGCATCACCCACCCGCGCCTCGGCAGCCTCGACCTCAAAGGTAGCCTGGGCCCCGCCCCCCCCACCCGCCTCCTCTCTCCTTCCCTCCCCCTCCCCCGAGCTCTGTCTCTCTCTGCCAGTCCTGGAGCTTGAACTCAGGGCCTGGGCGCTGTCCCTCAGCTCTTCTGCTCAATGCTAGCACTTGAGCCACAGCCCCCCCTTCTGGTTTTCTGGAGATAAAAGTCTCATGGACTTTCCTGCCCGGGCTGGCTTTGAACTGTGATCCTCACATCTCAGCTTCCTGAGTAGCTGGGATTACAGGCATGAGCATCGGTGCCTGGCACTGAGTGCTTCATGATTCTTATTCTTGCTCTCCCCAAGGGAACCAAATCCGCGTGGTGACGAACCTGGACCCGGAAAAGCTGAGCAATCTGCACACCCTGGAACTTAGGGGGAACCATCTGGAAAGCACCACTGGGATCAACCTGCCCAAGCTGAAGAACCTCTTTCTGGTAGTCCACTGTCCTGGCTAGTTGGTGTGAGGAGCGGGCATTGTGTGGGGTTCCAGAAATTTCAGTTGCTGACATCACCACGGTGACAATTAACTTGGTACCCAAGGGGGGGAGACTCAAGGTTAAAACACACACCGTAGCCAAGGGCTGGTGCTCACGCCTGTAATCCCAGCTATACGGAGGCTGAGATCTGAGGACCACAGTTCAAAGCCAGCCCAGGAAGGGACAACTGGGAGACTTCTTTGCAATTAAACAGAAAAAAAGCCTGAAGTGGTGTGCTGACTCAAGTGGTAGAGCACCATCTCAGTGAAAAAGCTCAGGGGTGCCCAGGTCCTGAGTTCAAGCCCCAGAAAAACAGACATCACCTGAGATGAGAACAGAGATGATTTGCTTTGATGGTGAGGGCAGCAAAATGTGTTACTGGGGCCCAGGGAGCAGGCTAAGAAAGCTACTGGTTGTGTGTGTGTGTGTGTGTGTGTGTGTGTGTGTGTATACGCATGTGCCAGGATTAGGGCTTGAACTCAGGACCGTAAGTTTTCAGTGCACTTTTAAATTTTGCCCATCCTGGAGCTTGAACTCAGGGCCTGGGCGCTGTCCCTGGGCTTTTCCCTCAAGGCGGGCGCTCTACCACTTGAGCCACAGCACCACTCCTGGTTTTCTGGTGGCTCATGGGAGATCAGAGTCTCACAGACTTTCCTGCCCCGGCTGGCTCTGAACCTCGATCCTCAGATCTCAGCCTCCGCGTAGCTGGGATTGCAGGCGGGAGCAGCAGTGCCCGCTGCCTCATCCGTGTCTCCCGGGCCCAGGCTCAGAACATGCTGAAGAAGGTGGAAGGCTTGGAGAATCTAAGCAGCCTCACCACACTGCATCTTCGAGACAATCAGATCGAAAATCTCAGCGGCTTCTCCAAGGAGATGAAATCCCTGCAGTACCTCAACTTGCGGTAGGCGCCCCGGAGCCCCGCCCACTCACCTAACCCCGCCCACTCAAAGCCCTGCCTGTTTCCCCCAGCCTAGCTCATCCATCTAAGCCACGCCCACTCGTGAAAGCCACGCCCACTCGCTTAATCTGCCGTGGCTCTCCACCCGGCCAGTTATTGTGTTGGCCAGACCTGGGTCTTGAACTCAGGGCCTGGGCGCTGTCCCTGGAGCCACACTTCTACTTCGTCCTTGTCTTGCTAATTAGTTGGAGAGAAAAGAGTCTCGCAGACTCTCCTCTCTGGGCCGGCTGTGAACCGTGATCCTCGGGTCTCAGCCTGCTGAGTGGCTGGGATGGCAGGCGGGAGCCCCCGCGCCCGGCGCCTCTCATCTTTTTCAGCCCCCAGCTAGGTCCCGACTTCCCCCTCCTTCCTGCTTTCCACACCTTCTGCACGGAGACCCTCAGAATCTGTGGCCCCGAAGTGCTTACATTCACTGAGTCCGCCATGATTAAGACCAGACTTGCCCGGTACCGGGGCTCCGGCCTGTCATCCCAGCGACGCTGGAGGCTGAGGTCTGAGGATCTCAATTAGAGGCCAGCCTGGGCAGGAAAGTCCGTGGGATTCTGGTCTCCAGTTTGCTCTCCCTCCCCCCGCCGGACGTCAGTAGATGGGCGGCTCAGGTGGTAGAGCGCCGGCTGCCAGAGGCGCTGCCCAGGCCCTGAGCTCCAGCCCCAGTCTCGGCACACAGGCGAGCGGAAATGCGAGCGGCCATCCCACGGGCGCGGCCGCGGCTGCGCGGCCCGGCGCGGGGCTGAGCGCGGGGAGGGCGGGCGCGGGCGCAGACGCCTGTACGTCCAGCAGGCCGGGCCCGGGGCGCGCTCCCAGCGGGTGAAGCCGGGTCCCGGTGCCCGCAGAGGCAACATGGTGAGCAGCCTGGGCGAGATCGCCAAGCTGCGCGAGCTGCCCAAGCTGCGCGCGCTGGTGCTGATGGAAAACCCGTGCGCCGACGAGACGGACTACCGCCAGGAGGCCCTGGTGCAGATCGCGCACCTGGAGCGGCTGGACAAGGACTTCTACGAGGAGGAGGAGCGCGCCGACGCCGACGAGGTGCGCCAGCGGCTGAAGGAGGAGCTGGAGCAGGAGGCGGACACGGAGAACGACCTGGAGCACGACTCGTCCTCCGTGCCCCTGGTCTAGCCGCGGAGCACGGTGAGGGGCTGGACGCCACGGCCTGGGCGCCAGCTCCGGCTTTCAGTGGTGCCCGGGCCGGCTGTGAACCGCGATCCTCAGGATCTCAGCCTCCTGAGTGGCTGGGGTGACAGGCGGGAGCCGCCGGTGTTGGCCAGGCCCGGGAGAAGGGGGGGTGGGGGGTGGGCAGATCTGATGAAGGCTTAGGACCCGAGGTCAGAGGTCAGATGCCCAGGAGGGCGGGGACTGCCGCGCGGGGGGCGGGGCACTCGTGGAAATGGACGCCTCAAGTTTGGGATGGGGGCGGGGAAGGGGCGAGCAGTTGGGCCTGGGGGGGGCAGGAGTGGGGGGGCCGGGGAGGGAGGCCGGGTGGGTCAGGGGGAGAGGTCAGGGCGGGAGGGGCCGGGCTGGCACTGGGGGGGCAGAGGCTCCACGCGTGCCGTTTCTCCTCAGGAGACCATGACAGCCCCCCAAGACCTCCTGAGCTCCGCCGGGACCCGAGTCACCCGCGAGCTGGAACCCCTGGGGGTGCGGGGGGCCCGGGGTGCGGGGGAGCCCGGGGTGCGGGGGGGCCCGGGGTGCGGGGGGGCCCGGGGTGCGGGGGGCGCGGGGGTGCGGGGTGCGGGGGGGGGGGAGGGCCGGATGGAGGGAGGGGAGCCTGGGGGGGTCAGGGACGATCGGGTTTCGAATAAAGAAGCTTTTTTGGTCCTTGTGAGTCTGATGGTTTGTGGGTCACAGAGGCAGCGGGGAGGGGACCCCAGAACCCGGTGGGGCCGCCCCCGCCCCCCCCTCCGCGCTCGACGTGCGGCGGCTCCTGACTCAGGGGCTCGGGTCACGTGCGCGGCGGGCCGCAGGCCCCGCCCCTCCCCCTCCCCCCCTCCCCTCCTCCCGCCTCCCTCCTCCTTCTCCCCTCCTCCCTCCTCCCTCCCCTCCTCCCGCCTCCCTCCCCTCCTCCCCTTCCCCTCCCCCCTCCCCCCTCCTTCCTCCCTCCCCCCTCCCCTCCTCCCTCCTCCCGCCTCCCTCCTCCTCCCCTCCTCCCTCCTCCCGCCTCCCGCGTCCCTCCTCCCTCCGCTCCCTGCGCCGCCGCCGCCGCCTCCACCGGCTGATCCGCAGCCCCCAGGTGATGCCCCGGCCTCTGTCCCCCGGCCCCGCCGCCCCCGCCCCCGGCCCGCGGAGCCGCGCACCTGCCCTGCGCCGCTCCGGAGCCGCAGCCAGCCCTGCACCCCGGTATCCCCGGAGCCCCAGCCAGCCCTGCACCCCATCCAGCCCTGCACCCCCTCCAGCCCTGCACCCCCTCCAACCCTGCACCCCATCCAGCCCTGCACCCCCTCCAACCCTGCACCCCATCCAGCCCTGCACCCCCTCCAGCCCTGCACCCCCTCCAACCCTGCACCCCATCCAGCCCTGCACCCCCTCCAACCCTGCACCCCATCCAGCCCTGCACCCCCTCCAACCCTGCACCCCATCCAGCCCTGCACCCCATCCAGCCCTGCACCCCATCCAGCCCTGTACCCCATCCAACCCTGCACCCCATCCAGCCCTGCACCCCATCCAGCCCTGCACCCCATCCAGCCCTGTACCCCATCCAACCCTGCACCCCATCCAGCCCTGCACCCCATCCAGCCCTGCACCCCATCCAGCCCTGCACCCCATCCCCGGCGCCCCATCCCCGGCGCCCCATCCAGCCCTGCACCCCATCCAGCCCTGCACCCCATCCAGCCCTGCACCCCATCCAACCCTGCACCCCATCCCCGGCGCCCCATCCCCGGCGCCCCATCCAGCCCTGCACCCCATCCAGCCCTGCACCCCATCCAGCCCTGCACCCCATCCAGCCCTGCACCCCATCCCCGGCGCCCCATCCCCGGTATGCCATCCCCTGCCCCATCCCGGCCTCCGCGGCGCCCACCACGCCTCAGCCCCCGTCCCCGGCCCGCGCCCGCGCCCGCCCGCCCCGCCCGCTCCCCGCGTCCCGGCCCTGCCGGGCACTGGGGTGTCTTCCCCGCCCCCACTTCCCCGGGGCCCCGCCCCGCACCCCGCAGCCCGGGGGCTCGGGCCCGGCTCGGGGCCGTTTGGGTTGGGGGTTCCGGTCGAGGTGTGGGGGCGCTGCGTGGGTGGGGGGCGATCTGGGGGACCCCGGCGTCGCGGCCGCTCCCTCCCCCACTGCGGCTCGTCCGGGGGTGCCCCGCCCCCCACTGCAGTGCCCCCCTCCTCACCGCTTTGACCTTGGGGGGGGGAGCCCCTCCGCGACCGCAGCCCGCGCTCCCGCCCCCGCCCGCCGCAGCGGCCGGCCCCGCCCACCCGAGGCCCCGCCCACCCGAGGCCCCGCCCGGCGCCGCAGGGCCACGCCCACCCGAGGCCCCGCCCGGCGCCGCAGGGCCACGCCCCTCCAGGCCTCTCACCGTCTTCTTCTCCACCCAAGGAGAGGCCGCCGTCATCATGTCCATACAGAAAATCTGGGCCCGCGAGATCCTGGACTCGCGCGGCAACCCCACGGTGGAGGTCGATCTGCACACCGCCAAGGGTAACGGCTGCTCTGCCGAGCGGGGCCGGCTCGGGGGACGCGGGGGGCGTGGGGGGCTTCTCCCCCGCACAGGAGGGATGGCAGGCTGGACCGGGGGTGGCGGGGGCCCGAGCCACGGCCGGCCTCTGCCCGCCGCGCCCTGCCTGGGCTGTGCTGCCGGCACTGCTGTGTGTGCGTGGCTTCCCACTCGTGCCCGGGTGCTTCAGATGGATGGGGGAGGCTGCTGCAGATGCAGCTGGCGCAGCGCGTGTGTGCGCGTGCCCGCGTGTGTGCGCGTGCCCGTGTGTGTGCGCGTGCCCGCGTGTGCGCACGCCCGTGTGTGTGCACGCCGGTGTGTGTGTGTGCACGCCCGTGTGTGTGCACGCCCGTGTGTGTGTGTGTGTGTGTGTGCACGCCCTGTGATGGTAGTACAGTGTGGGAGAGGCTGGAAAGGCTGGAGGCTGAGTTTAGAAGGCAGTCAGTGACTCACGCCTGTAATACCAGCTACTCGGGAGGTTAGATCTGAGGATCTCAGCTCAAAGCCAGACCCTGCAGGAAAAAAATCCATGAGACTCGTATCTCTAATTAACCCCCCCCCCCGAAAAAAAGAGAAAGAAAGAAATGAGACAGAAGCGGAGCTGTGGCTCAAGTGGTAGAGCGCCAGCCTTGAGCAAAAAAGCCCCATTGGACAGCGCCCAGGCCCTGAGTTCAAACCCCAGCACTGGCACCAAAAAAAAAAAAAAGTAGGAGTCAGAGGGCTGTAGCTCACGCCTGTAATGCCTGCTACTCAGGAGGCTGAGATCTGAGGATTGAGGCTCAAAGCCAGCCGCAGGCAAGAGAGTCCGTGAGATTCTCATCTCCACTCAGCCAGCACAAAGCTGGAAATGGAGCTGTGGCTCAAGCAGTAGACTACCAGGCCTGGAACAGAAAAAACCAAAAGATGGTGCGCTAGGCCCTGAGTTCGAATCCCAGCACTGGCGCCAGGAACCCCTGCTGTCTCCTCATGCCTTGTCTTTTCCCAGGTTTGTTCCGGGCTGCTGTTCCCAGTGGAGCCTCTACGGGCATCTATGAAGCCCTGGAGTTAAGAGATGGAGATAAACAGCGCTATTTAGGCAAAGGTGAAGCCTTTGTCTTGGCCAGTCTGTGCGATCAGCGTGATTTCTCCCCTCCCCCTCCCACTCCCCCTCCTCCCCCCCCCCAGCCCAGCTGCTCCCCTATTCCCTCTGGGGAAAGGCTTGCCCCCGGCCTAGTCTAGCCATTCTCCTCCCCCCTAGGTGTCCTCAAAGCCGTGGATCATATCAACAGTACGCTGGCACCAGCCCTCATCAGCTCAGTAAGACCCCCCCCCCCCTTTTTTTTTTTTCTGGGGACACAGGACCAGAATTCTGGAAAGGAGAGAAGAATGAGACTCTTGATCTTTTAAGGATCACAGTTAGAAGCGGGGAAGAGATGGAAACGATCGATTATTGCCACCTGTTCTAGGAGAGTTCCTTCAGGTCCCTGTCTGGCACCTGAAGCTCATGCCTGTAATCCCAGCAGCTCAGGAGGCTGCGATCTGAGGATCGCAGTTGGAAGCCAGCCCCTGGGCAGGAAAGTCTATGAGACTCTTTTTATCTCCAGTGACTCACTCCCACCACCACCAAGAAAAAAGCCAGAAGTGACGGCGCTGTGGCTCAAGTGGTAGAGCGCCAGCCCTGAGCAAAGAAAAAAGCTCAGGCCCTGAGTTCAAGCCCCAAGGATGGCAAAAACTAAAAAAAAAAAAAAACCCACACAAAAGTTGCCATGATTCTGCTACAGGGGCCTGGGGAAGCTGTGTGTGTGCGGGTTTGGGGGCCCTGTGCCTTCGCGCGCACCCCTGGGTGACGGGGGGCTCTGTCCGCAGGGTATTTCCGTGGTGGAGCAGGAGAAACTAGACAATCTGATGTTGGAGTTGGACGGGACAGAGAACAAATGTGAGCAGGGGCGGGGCCAGGGTGGTGGGCGGGGCGTGTGGTGGGCGTGGTCAGGGTGGGCGGGGCCTCCTCCAGGGGTAGAGCTGGGCCTGGTGTCCTGGCTCCTGAGTGTAATCCAGGCTGAGACTTGGGGGGCGGGAGGGGGGGGAAGGATCCCAGTTCGAAAGCCAGATGGGGGCAGAAAAGGCCCAGAGACCAAGTTAAACACCAAAAAGCCTGCAGTGGCGCTGTGGCTCAAGAGGTAGGAGCATCAGCCTTGAGCAGTGAAGTCCAGCCAGAGCATGAGGCTGTGAGTTCGAGTCCTCACGTTTCTTTCTTTGGCTGAGATCTTTGGGGGAGACCGGATGGATGGAGAGGGGACTCCTCTCTCTCTCTCTCTCTCTCTCTCTCTCTCTCTCAGCCAAGTTTGGCGCCAATGCCATCCTGGGCGTGTCCCTGGCCGTGTGCAAAGCCGGGGCAGCTGAGCGTGACTTGCCTTTGTACCGACACATCGCCCAGCTGGCGGGAAACTCCGACCTCATCTTGCCCGTGCCGGTGAGCACCGCCTTGACCCCTCCCTGGGGCCTTTGCGGATGGGAGGATGATCAAGGCAAATGGAAGCCGGGCTCTGGTGCGCGCACCTGCCATCCCAGCTACTCAGGAGGCTGAGATGTGAGGATCGTGGCTGGAGGCCAGCCTGGGTGGGAAAGTCTGTGAGGCTAGGAGAGGGTGGGGGACTGGGGGATGGCATTTGACCTTTCTGTCTACGCATGGATCCCCAGGCCTTCAACGTGATCAATGGCGGCTCCCACGCGGGAAACAAGCTGGCCATGCAGGAGTTCATGATCCTCCCCGTGGGGGCCGAGAGCTTCCGAGATGCCATGCGCCTGGGGGCCGAGGTGTACCACACCCTCAAGGGTGTCATCAAAGACAAGTACGGCAAAGACGCCACCAACGTGGGGGACGAAGGCGGCTTCGCCCCCAACATCCTGGAAAACAGTGAAGGTGAGGTCTACAAGATCCCCCTCCACTCCCCCTCCTAGGCTTTTCCAGGGGGGGTCACCCACCGCCCCGGCCTCGGGAGGGACGGTAGAGGGCCCTGGAATTCTTACAACCCCCCCAAGAACTCGGCTGGGCACCCACGGCTCCCGCCTGTCATCCCAGCTACTCAGGAGGCTGAGATCTGAGGATCACGATTCAAAGCCAGCCCAGGCAGGAAAGTCCCTGAGACTCTGATCTCCAAGGAACCACCAGAAAACCAGAAGTGGCGCTGTGGCTCAAGTGGTAGAGCACCAGCCTTGAGTGAAAGAGCTGAGGGACAGCGCCCAGGCTCAGAGTTCAAACCTTATGACTAGCCAACAAAACAAAGGAAAGAAAAAGAATATGTTAAGGTTCAGAAGTGAAATTACCTGCATCTATTTGAACCAGGGTTGAAGATCTTTCCAACTCATTTTTTTGCTGGTAGTGGGACTTGAACTCAGGACCTCCACATTCTCAGTCATCTGCTTTCCCTCCCTTGCTTGCTTGCTTTCTTCCTTTCTTCCCTTCTCTCTCTCTCTCTCTCTTTCTTTCTGTCATGGGGCTTGAACTCATGACCTGGGCGCTGTCCCTGAGCTCTTCAGCTCCAGGCGGGCGCTCTACCCCTTGAGCCACAGCGCCACTTCCCATTTTTGAGTGGTTCATTGGAGATCAGAGTCTCACAGACTTTCCTACCGGGGCTGGCTTTGAACTGTGATCCTCAGATCTCAGCCTCCTGAGTCGCGGGGATTATAGGCGTGAGCTACCCAATCCTGTGCTTGGTGTTTTATGTTCCCATCAATAATGCTACCTTGTCACATCATCATCATCATCATCATCATGCCAAGTTTCATGGTCCCAGTGGAATCCAGCTTCTAGAAACAACTTCCCTCCCCATCTGCCCAGACACCCCAGCCTCACCTTCTCCGATCACTGTCTCCCTCCTCCCTCCCGCTGCTTATACCCGTCCCCTGCACCCCATCTGTAGCGCTGGAGCTGGTGAAGGAAGCCATCGACAAGGCGGGGTACACGGAGAAGATCGTCATCGGTATGGACGTGGCTGCGTCCGAGTTCTATCGTGATGGCAAATACGACTTGGATTTCAAGTCTCCGGCTGACCCTTCGCGCTGTATCACCGGTGACCAGCTGGGGGCGCTCTACCAGGACTTTGTCAGGGATTATCCGGGTAAGAGGCAAGGGGGGGGCGGTCAGGTTAGAGGTGACTCAGAGGGGAAGTGGGGGGCCAGGGAGCAGAGCCAAGCAGCCTCTGCAAAGGTGGACTTTGTATACTGTGTGAGATACCTGTGTGTGTGTGTGTGTGTGTGTGTGTGTGTGTGTGTGTGCACCAGTCCTGGGGTTTGAACTCAGGGCCCGGGTGCCAGCCCTGAAGCTTTTCTGCTCAAGGCTGGCGCTCTACCACTTGAGCCACACTTGGCCTTCTGGTGTTTTGCTGTTTCACTGGAGATCAGAGTCTCCTGGACTTTCCTGCCCAGGCTGGCCTCGAACCGTGATCCTTAGATCTCAGCCTCCCGAGGAGCTGGGATGACAGGCAGGAGGGAGACACTGGGTTGGGCAGTTCTGTTTGTGTAGGGAACTGATCAGAGTTAGGGACTCTGAGCCCCTCCTGCTGTGCGAAAGTTCTAGAAGGAGCCAGAGCTGGAGAGAGGGAAGAAAGCACCACCAGGCAGGGAAGTATGACACTGTAGTGTTCTCTCTCTCTCTTTTATTTACTCATTTAATCTTAATTGATTTTTCTTTTTTTGGTTGGTCGTGGGGTTTGAACTCTGGGCCTGGGCGCTGTCCCTCAGCTCTTCAGCTCAAGGCTGGCGCTCTACCACTTGAGCCACAGCGCCACTTCTGGTTTTCTGGTGGTTTATGGGAGATCAGAGCCTCACGGGTTCTCCTGCCCGGGCTGGCTTTGAACTGTGATCCTCAGATCTCGGCCTCCTGAGTTGCTGGATGGACAGGCGGGAGCCACTGGAGCCTGGCTGCTTTTTGTTCGTGTGTGCCGGCTCCGGGGCTTGAACTCAGGGCCTGGCCCCTGTGTCCCTGAGCTTTTGTGTTCAGGGCTGGTGCTCTACCACTTGAGCCATCCCTGACCTTCCGGCTTTTCGGGTGGTGAATGGGAGCTAAGAGGCTCAGGGGCTTTTCCTGGCCTCGAGCTCCGATCCTCAACCCCCAGCCTCCGGAATAGCTAAGATCGCCCAGCCACCGGCCCCCCTCTGCGGTCTCTCTGCAGTGGTCTCCATCGAGGATCCGTTTGACCAGGATGACTGGGCGGCCTGGTCCAAGTTCACGGCCAACGGCGGCATTCAGGTGGTGGGGGACGATCTGACGGTGACCAACCCCAAGCGCATCGAGCGGGCGGTGGAAGAGAAGGCCTGCAACTGTCTGCTGCTTAAAGTCAACCAGATCGGCTCGGTCACGGAGGCCATCCAGGCGTGAGTGACCGGGGGACGCTGACCAGCGCTCTGCGCGCCTGCGCGGCCCCGCCCAGCATCCTCCTCCCAGACCCCGCCCTCCTCCCGACAGCCTGGGATTGGACAGCGATCCGCCCTGGGCAGCGCAGCGGGTGTTACACCCCAGGTTGGGGCTGGGGGAGGACGTGGAGGGGGGCTCATTGCCGGTGTGCGGACACAGGTGCAAGCTGGCCCAGGAGAACGGCTGGGGCGTCATGGTGAGCCACCGCTCAGGGGAAACTGAGGACACCTTCATTGCCGATCTAGTGGTGGGACTCTGTACGGGCCAGGTGAGTGAGGGACGTCTTTGGGGGTTCAGGCTTCCAGCCTCTTGGGGCGGGGGGCGAGGTAGAAGCGTTGCTGAGCGCCGGTGGCTCCCGCCTGTCATCCTAGCTACTCAGGAGGCTGAGATCTAGAGGATCGTGGTTCCGTGAGACTCTAAAAGTACAACAGCCAAGTGCCTGTGGCCCTCCTGTCAGCCTAGCTTTTCAGGAGGCTGAGATGTGAGGTTGGAGGTTTAAGGCCAGCCTAGGCCAGCCGGCCTAGACTCGCCATGCGGAGAGCCTCTTATCTCTGATTAGCCAGCAAAAAGCCAAGTGGAGCCGTGGTTCAAGTGGTAAAGCACCAACCTTAAAAAAATAAAAGCCAGGCAAGTATATGGAGATTTGTGTTTAAGCCTCAGTACTGACAGGAAGGAAGGAGGGAGGGAGGGAGGGAGGGATACAAACAAATAGTAAAGGATGGTCAGTAAAATTTGCATTACAGAGAAATAAGTACTAATTGCAGTATTTAAAACTGGGTGCTGTGGCTCACGCCTATAATCCCAGCTGCTCTGGAACAAAAAAACTCAGGGACAGCGCCCAGGCCCTGAGTTCAAGTCCTCCCACCACCCAAAGAAAAGAAAATTGCAGTATTTAGACATAGCACCATAAACAAATACAGTACACCACAGAAAGCAGGGTTAGAGGGGTGGCTCAAGTGGTATTGGACCAGCTGAGCAAAATGGTCGCTGAGGCCCTGAGTTCAAATCTCAGTAGCAGCACAAGAAGCCGCGTAGAGGATGGGAACAGAACTCCCCTCCCGGAAGGGAAGGGGGGTGGGAATTGCTGCTTTTCTTTTGGAATATTTCAGATCAAGACGGGCGCCCCCTGCCGCTCGGAGCGTCTGGCCAAGTACAACCAGCTAATGAGGTGAGGGCCTTGTGGGGCAGAGCCTGAGCGGCCGGTCCTCTTCCCATTCCACGTCCGGAAGTAGATGACCTGGGAGCCAATGGCTTTACTGATGGCGGGTAGTGAGCTCAGCAGCTCTCTGGAAAGCCAGACGTGTTTCTGAGCCCTTGGGAAGGAAACTCAAAAACCACATAGTGAGCTGGGCGTTGGGAGCACACGCCTGTAATCCCAGCCAGACTCTGGAGGCTGAGATCTGGAGGATCGTGGTTCAAAGCCAGTCCAGGCAGCATAGTGCTTGAGACTCTTGATCTCCGTGCCAAAAAGCCGGAAGTGGAGCTGTGGCTCAGGTGGTAGAGCGCCAGCCTTGAGAGGAAAAACTCGGGCACAGCGCCCAGGTCCTGAGTTCGAGTCCCAGTAGAACACACACACACACACACACACACACACACACACCACACACACACACACACACACACACACACACAGACTAGGCGTCCAATCAGGATCCTCTGCTCTCTCCGACTCGTTTCTTTCTGTCTGCTCTCAGAATTGAAGAAGAACTTGGGGGCGAAGCCCGCTTTGCTGGGCACAACTTCCGTAACCCCAGTGTGCTCTGAGCCCCTCCGCCCACCGCACCCCATCTTCCTGGAGCCTCCTTGCTGTCCTGCGGTAGCTCACCTGCCCCCCACCTTGAGCCCGCCCCGGGGGGCACCCACGAACCCCACCCTGGCACTCCTGCGCCCCTCCTGCTCGGCTTTCCTCCACCCTGCGCCCCATCTTCCCCCTCCCCTCCCCGGTGTGCAAATTCTCCTCTCTCCCTGGCTTCCTTCCTGTCCCCCCCCCCCCCCCCCCCCCGTTTCTGGAGAAACCGGAAATGAGAATGTGGGTTTGAAGGGTGCTCTCCCGCGCCCCGCCTCCGGCAGAGCGAACTGTGCGCCTGCGCCCTGGGCCTCAAGGTTGCTGATCGGGCGGATCGCTGTTCTTCACAGCCTTTGCGGCACCGCAGCGGGCCCGCAAAGGGGCCCAGGCGGAGTCCTGGCCCGCTGCGGTCCTGCCTGCACTCACTCATTCACCCTGCTCATCCTTTTCCCATCATGCCTGAGGCCTCACGCTGGGCCTGACTTTTGACAAAGCTATGCATCTGGATGCCATGCTGGGGGGCTAGGGGTTTGTTCACACGACTCGGGGTGCAGGGCGAATGGAAAAAGAGCCCTCTGTGTGCGGGCCTGGACCGAAGCCTGGGTGGACCAAGAGTTGGGGCTGTGTCTGGGGGGGAAACGCGCTCCCCTGCGAACCCCACCCCCTCCCCAGGCCCCTAGGTCTCCCCTTCTTTCCTGCAGCTGTAGCCGTCCAGCCGCCATCCTGCAATTGCCCCCAGGCGCCGCCATTAAAGTCTGAATCCCTGCAACGCGGTGTGCGGCGTCTCTTGGACAGCTGTGTGTGTGTGTGTGGGGGGGCCAAGCTGTGTGCAGTAGCGCACGCCTGGCATCCCAGCCACAGGGGCTGGCATCTGAGGATCCTAGTTCAAAGCCAGCCCAGGCAGGAGAGTCTGCCTGATCTCTGATCTCCAGTGAACCAGCAAAAAAGACAAGTGGTGCCGTGGCTCAAGTGGTAGAGCACCAGTCCTGAGTGCAAAAGCTAAAGGGACAGTGCCCAGGCCTTGAGTTCGAGTCCCAGGACTAGCACAAAAGAGAAAAGATTGGGCCACTGTGGCTGGGGGGACAGGGGGAGTCCTGCCCAGGGTTCGAGTGATTTGGTGCCTTTTTTATATCGTGTCAGTTGTGGGGCTTGAACTCTGGGCCTGGGCGCTGTCCCTCAGCTCTTCAGCTCAAGGCTGGCGCTCTACCACTTGAGCCACAGCGCCACTTCTGGCTTTTTCTGCTTATGTGGTGCTGAGGAATCGAACCCAGGGCCTCATGCATGGGAGGCGAGCACTCTGCCACTGAGCCACCTGCCCAGCCCCTGAGCTTTGTTTTTGCTCAAGGCTGGGTGCTCTACCACTTGAGCCACAGCTCCACGTCCGGCTTAATTGAAGATAAAATTCTCACGGACTTTCCTTCTGATCCACAATCTTCAGTATCTCAGCCTCCTGAGTAGCTGGGATTACAGGGGTGAGCACTGGTGCCCAACTAGAGACTCCTCTTCGGGTTGAGGAGTCCTGGCATCCATGCGTGGGCACTGTGTATATGTGTGTATGCGTTTTGGGGGGGGGTGGCGGAGGGGTTCTGGAATAGGGTAGGACTTCACGGGTCCCCCCAAAAAGACAAAGGAACTGGAGGGGCTGGAGGATGGGGAGAAGAGCCCTGAGGAAACACAGTCCTCCAGCGAATTCAAGATTCCAAGACCTGAGCTGGGTGGGCCCCAGGCTGGAAAGACTGTGAAGAGGACATCGGAGGGGTGGGTGGATAGAAGATTCTAGAACACCTCAATGCTTATGGAGACTTAGTTTCGAGGTGCTCAACCCAGGGGTTTGGAGGACAAAAAAAACCCCACGGTAAGACAGAAACAGACAGACAGAAAGACAGACAGACAGAAGAGTCACAACGTGGCCACTAGAGGGCGCCACAGGACACAGAACCGCAGGCTCGGATTCTTTCCAC
Organism: Dipodomys spectabilis; assembly: GCF_019054845.1. NCBI lineage: Eukaryota > Metazoa > Chordata > Mammalia > Rodentia > Heteromyidae > Dipodomys > Dipodomys spectabilis. The sequence goes on along the minus strand of NW_024871390.1, from coordinate 77,062 downwards.
CTCCAGGGCGCCTCTCCAGAGCTTGGAGCAGGCCCCTGCCTGCTTCCAGGGCTCAGAAGATTCCAGAAACCAGGTCTCTGTTGGCTGGGCTATTTTTCAGTCCCTGAACCTTCGTGGTCCAGGCGTGGGTGGCTCCCGCCTGTCAGCCCAGCGACTCAGGAGGCTGAGATCTGAGGATCAGGGTTCAAAGCCAGCCCGGGACAGGAAAAGTCCGCAAGACTCTTCATCTGCAAGGAGCCGGCAAAAAGCCAGAAGGCGTGTGGTTCAAGTGGTAGAGCGCCAGCGCTGAGTGAAGGAGCTCAGGGACAGCGCCCAGGCCCTGAGTTCGAGCCCAGGGGCTGGCACAAAATTGCAAGCACAACACTTTTCCTTCTCAATTTCCCTTCTGTCCTGGCGCCCCTTTCTGTCTGTTTTCTCTGGGGCTCAGGATACCCGGCTTTCCCCCAAGATTCCCTCCTTCCCTCCCTCCCTCGCCAGCACCCCCCTTCCTCCAGGTACTAGCTCAGATTGGGTTACAGCTAGCTCCGGCCTGCGCCTCCTGGGCTCCCATCTCTACTTTCCTCTGTGCCGTTGCCTGGAGACCAAAGGGTTGGGGTGGGGGGGAGCTGGGACCAGGGGTGGGGGTGGAGTGGGCACCCCAGGAACTGCAGGAGGAAGGCTCTACCCTCTTCTCAATACCTACACCCAATAGTTGTATTTGTTATTTATTTTTAGGCTTAGAAAAGTCACCATCCGGCCCCCACTGTGGAGCAAACAAACAACCAGCCAAACCCCAGCCCCCCGCGCCTCACGCTGCTGAGGTGGCTGTGATCTGGAGGATCGCTGTCCAAAGCCAGTCTGTGCCCGTGAAAGCGGCCCTTATCAGCCCTGGATCAGGGCTGGGCGGGTGGCTCAGTGGTGGCGCGCTTGCCTAGCATGCCTGAAGCCCTAGGTTCGATTCCTCAGTTCCACAGACACAGAAAAAGCTGGAAGTGGCGCTGTGGCTCAAAGGGTAGAGCTCTAGGAACAGCATCCAAACCCTGAGTTCCAGATCCAAGACTGTGAACACACACACACACACACACACACACACACACACACACGCACACACACACACACACACACACACACACACGCACACACTCTCCTAGGCCCAGGAAACACTCCCTGCCTCAGTTTCCCAGAGCTTCTGGAATCTCATTTTAGAGTTGTGAGGCACTGCTAGACTTTAGCTTGAATGTGTTCCAAGAGAGGCAAGGGGGGGGTACCAGGGCCCCCCCAACTCCTGGCCCCGTCCCAAACCTAAAGTCCTCCCCCTGCAGCTCTTCCAATCCCTCCCTCCCTCCCTCCCCCCTCCCTCCCTCCTGCCTTTCCAGTTTCAGCTGCCCCAAATCACCCCTTGTCTCTGGTGTCCTTTGTACTAGCTTGATGTGGGGGACAGGGGTCCCCCCCAGAAGGCCCTGGCGGCTGGGTGCCGGCTTTGGGGGTGAAGGAGGGCTGTCCGTGGTTAGTTGGGGTGAGCTTGGAGTCTGAGGTGGGTCCAGCCCCCCTAGCTAGTTCCACAGACAAGGAGGGCAGCTGGGGTGTGGGTGTAAGAAAGGGGGTGTCCTCAGGGGGTCCCACTCCTGGCTCACCCTCTTTCTCTCCCTCTGAGCTCCCCATTTCCAACATGGTGGCCGCCTTTCCCCTTTCAAGCTGTGCGCAGAGGCTGGGGGAACGGCCATGTCTCCTCATCCCTACTGCTCCCCTCCTTTTTTGGGGGGGCCATTGGTGCAGGGCCTGTGCCCCCCTGGCTTTTTGCTGGCTGTGTCTGCACGCTGAGCCTGGGCGCTGTCTTGGGGCTTTTGCTGCTCAGGCTGGTGCTTTACCACTTGAGCCACAGGCCACTTGCAGCTTTTGGCGGCTCACTGGAGATGAAGGGATTTTCTGGCTCAGGCTGGCTTCGAACTGCGATCGTCGGGGCTCAGCCTCCTGAGCACTCAGGACCCGGGGGCCTGAGCCTGCCCCCTGCCCTTCCCCTTCCCGGGAACCCCAGGACCTGCCCCACCCAGACCCGTACCCCCAAACCCTCCTGGTCCTGGCTTTCCAAGAACCCCCAAGGCGCCTGGCCTGTGGCCCCCCAGGTCCCCAAACGCCCCGGACCTCTGAAGCTATCCCAGAACCCCCCTCCCTCCACCAGAACCCCAATCCCCACCAGGGCCCCCAGCCTGGACCCCAAACCCTCCCCCCACGCCTCCTCATCCTTCCCTCCCTCCTCCCCCAATCTACAGAGCTCCCCCCTCCCCCCTCTTCCCCCAGCCCCTCCTCACCTACCTGGCCGCCCTGCCCCAACTCCCGGGCTCCCCCTCCCCCGCCCCCCTGCGGGTTCCTCCTCCCCCAGTCCCCTCCTCCTCCCCCTCCACCCCTGCGTGTTCCCCCTCCCCCCTCCCCCTGCGGGTTCTCCCTCCCCCCTCCCCCAGCCCCCTCCCCCCTCCTCCTCCCCCCTCCCCCCCTGCGTGTTCCCCCCTCCCCCTCCACCCCTTCCACCCCTGCGGGTTCCCCCTCCTCCTCCCCCCCTCCCCCCCTGCGTGTTCCCCCCCTCCTCCTCCCCCCTCCCCCCCTGCGTGTTCCCCCCTCCCCCTCCCCCCCTTCCACCCCTGCGGGTTCCCCCTCCTCCACCCCCCTCCCCCCCTGCGTGTTCCCCCCCTCCTCCTCCCCCCCGCCCCCCCTGCGGGTTCCCCCCTTCTCCAGCCCCCCCCCCGTCCTCGGCCCCCTCATCTACCGGGGTCTCCCCCCTCTTCCAAGCACCTTCCCCTCCCCCTCCCCCTCATCTACCCGGTCCCCCCTCCCCCAGCTTCCGGGCTCCCCTCCCCCCCCGCCCCCCCCCCCCGCGCGTCCCCCGCGAGCCGCGGTCGGTGCGGGGCGGTGCGGTGCGCGGGCGCGGGGCGGCCGGTGCGGGGCGGTGCGGGGCGGTGCGGTGCGCGGGCGCGGGGCGGGCGCGGGGCGGTGCGGTGCGCGGGCGCGGGGCGGGCGGGGCGGCGGCGCGGGCGGGGGAGGGGCGAGCGGCGGGGGCGGGCGGCCGGGCCGGGCGGGGCCGCGGGAGCGCCGGGCCGATCCGGGCGTGCGGCTGGGCCGGGCGAGCCGGCGATCGCGCGCGGGGCCCGGGAGGCGGCGATCGGGAGGCGGCGGCGCGCGGCGCGGGGCCGGGATGGGGTTCGCGCTCCGGGGGCGCCGGGGCCGCCGGCGGCCGCTGCAGCCGCGCGCGGAGAGGGCGGCGGCGCCGCCGCGCAGGTGAGGACGGGCCCGGCCGCTCCCCCCCCCCCCCGGCCGGCGATCGCGCCCGCGGCCCGGCGCAGGCGGAGGCGGAGGCCGCGGCGGGGGCGGCCGGGCCAGGCCGGGCGGGGACGCGAACTCGGAGGGCGGACGGGGGTGGGGGGTGAGGCCGGGCCGGAGACGCCGCGGGGATCGGGGATCGGGGATCGGAGGGATCGGGGATCGGAGGGATCGGAGATCGGGGATCGGAGGGATCGGGGATCGGGGATCGGAGGGATCGGGGATCGCCCCCCCCCCCCCGCCTTTTGTGACTCGGTTTCCTCCGCGTTCCCTCCCGCCGCGGCCCGCCTCACCTCTGACCCCGCGGCCCCCCGGTTTCTCCGCCGGCCGCGATCGCAGCCCGCGCCCCGCCCCGCGGCCTCCGGGACGGCCCGGAGCCCCGGCCTCCCTTTGTGCCCGGGCCGGGCCCCGCGGCGCCGCGGGCGGGCGGGCGGGCGGCGCGGGGCGGTGGGGGGCCGGGGGGTCCCCGCTTCCCTCCCCCGGGCCCGCGGGGCCCCGGGCCCCGCACGGATCCTTTTTCTCCCGGGTTCTGGCGGTGGTTTTCGCGCCGGTCGCGGGGCTCGAACCCGGGCCCCCCTCGCGGCGGGCGCTCCACCCCCTGGGCCGCAGCCCCGGCTTTCCCGCCCGGGCTGGCCTTGAACCGCGATCCTCGGGCCCGGGCCTCCGGGGTGGCCGGGCTGACACACAGGCGCGCGCGTGTCCAGGGCGTGTCAGGCCGGGGTGCGGGGGTCCGGGAGGGGTGCGGGGGCCCGGGAGGGGTGCGGGGGTCCGGGAGGGGTGCGGGGGCCCGGGAGGGGTGCGGGGGCCCGGGAGGGGTGCGGGGGCCCGGGGGCGCCCGGCCTCGCCCCCCTGACCGAGTTCTGCACAGGGAACCGTGCACGCGCGTGCGCGGGCCCGGCGCGACCCGGGGCCTCGAACCCGCGCTCCCCGGCCCTGTCCTGCAATCTCAGCCTCCTGCGGGTGGCCGGGATGACAGGCGGGCGCTCCTGCACCCGGCTGAGCTGTCGGCCTGGCATTGTCCGGCTCCTGGAACTATCCCCCCCCCCCACCTCTTTTCCAGATTATTTGGTTCTCAGTTTCCCTCGCAGACAGGCCCCAGGGCAAGCCTCCCCTCCCCCTCCCCCTCGGCCTTCCTCCCAGGCCTGGAGTCCTGACCCGCAGGCCTCAGGTGAGGGTGGCCGGGGAGTGGGCAGAGCTGCTGGATTGAGCACCTGGAGCGAGCCATGGGGTGGAAGAAGGGATCGGAGGTGGGGGGCGTCTTGGGGGGTTAGGCTAAGGCTTGTTTGTGAGCCCTCTTCCCTCTGGGATGCTGTGGCTCAGCCAGGGCTCCTGGCATTTACCCAGCATGCCCTTTCCCGAGAACTCGGACTTGGTTCGGTCCCTTCTGCTCACCTTGCCCAGTTGGTTCTTTCGTTTCTATTTACCTGGTAGTGGGACTTGAACTCAGAGCCCGGGTGCTGTCCCTTAGCATTTTCTGCGCAAGGCTATGACTCTGCCACTTGACTCTTCATGGGACTTTTATTTCCCCCAGCTGGCTTTGAATCACGATCCTCAGATCTCAGCCTCCGGAGTAGCTGGGATTACAGGCGTGCGCTACTGGTCTCTTAACTGGCTTAGTAACATTGACAGGCATGACCCTTACCAAGACATAAACAAGTGCTACTGGAAATACCTGGCCTTATTGATAAGATCCTGGCAGTTAGATTGTCAATCAAGTATCTGCTGGCTCACATCTGGCATCCCAGCTACTCAGGAGGCTGAGATCTGAGGATCACAGTTCAAAGCCAGCCCGGGACAGAAAATCCTAGAGACTCTTAACTTCAACAAACCACTAAAAAGCTGAAAGCGGAGCTGTGACTCAAGTGGTAGAGCGCTAGCCTTGAGCAAAAAAAAAACGCAGGGACAGCATCAAGGCTCTGAGTTCAAGTCCCAGGACTGGCACAAAAAACCATAACCCCCCCCCAAAAAAAAAACAAAACAGCAGAAGATGGGCTTCGGCTTGTGCACAGTGGTGTTCTGAGTTGGGTTTTGGTTGCGTGAGGGCTTTGTGAATGTGAGCAAGCGGATCTGCGGCCTCACAGTGCTCAAAGACCGGCCTAGACGTCCTATCTGCACACACGCTCACATACTCTCCCCTACTTCAGTCCTCTGTCCGTCTCTCCGATCCCGGAAGTGAGCAGGTGCTCTGTGAAACCCTCCACTGGACTCCTTTGGGGGCGATCTTGACCCAGAGAAAGAGATCTGTACACGTTCAGGCTGGGCACTGCCTCGTGGCTCACGCCTGTAATCCCAGCTACTCAGGAGGGAAGATAGGATCGTGGTTCAAAGACAGCCTAGGCAGAAAACTTGGGGAGACTCTTAGCTGCAATAAACTACCCCAGAAGCCGGAAGTGGAGCTGTGGCAGAAGAGTTTCTGCATGTCCAGACTAGGGAACCCAGCTTGCCAGACCTAACTACGGGGTATTTTAGCTGGACAATATTGAGACCGTAGGAGCGGTTGTTGAAGACTCAGTTGGAGGTCAGCCTGAGAAAATTCAAGTCTGCTTGGTTTTGGAACTTTCTAGAATTCCTCCCTCACCAAAAAATAATAATAAGATTCCCAATCTGGGGTTGATTAAATCTGTACATGTAAACCCACTAGGTAGGTAAGGAAGGTGAACTTGATTAGAGAGCCAGGCGCCAGCGCTCAGACCTGTCATCCCAGCTACTCAGGAGGCTGAGATGTGAGGATCGGGGTTTGAAGCCAGCCAGGGCAGGAAAGGCCGTGAGATTCTTAGGTCCAGTGAACCACCAAATGCCGGAAGTGGTGCTATGGTTCAAAATGGTAGAGCACTAGCTTTGAGCAGAAAGACTTAGGGACAGCACCCAGGCTCTGAGTTCAAGACCGGCGCACGTGCACACAGACAGACAGACACAACACATACCTGCATGGAATCCTACAACAAACTTAAGATGTGATTTTTTAGGTGTGCGTTGGTCCTGGGGCTTGAACTCAGGGCCTGGGCACTGTCCCTTTGCTTTTCTGCTCAAGGCTGGTGCTCTACCACCCAATTTACAGCTCTATTTCCTGCTTTTTGGTGGTTAATTGGAGATACCAGTTTCACAGACTTTCTTGCCTGGGGCTGGCTTTGAAGCATGATCCTCAGATCTCAGCCTCCTGAGTAGCAAGGATTACAGGCGTGAACCACAGTGCCCACCCACATTCTTTTCTTTTAATAAGCCTATTCTAGTTAATTTTTTTGTGGGGAGGGGTGGTGGGACTTGAACTGAGAGCCTGGGCATTGTCCCTGATCTCTTTTGCTCAAAGCTAGCTAGCACTCTATCACTTTGAGTCTCACGGACTTTCCTGTCTAGGCTTTGAAGCATGATCCTCAGATCTCAGCCTCCTGAGTAGGTAGGATGACAGGCGGGAGCCACCAGCGCATCGCTGTTAATTATAAAAATGTGTGCGTTTTCTTGGGGTATTACTATAGCTAAACACTTTCTCCTAGAATATAATCCAGTACTTCTTTTCCCTTCTTACAAACCTATTAGACCAACAGCATTGTGTGGATTGTGGGGACCTTAATTGCATTATGTATGGCTCTACCACGTGAGCCACAGCGCCATCTACCACGTGAGCCACAGCGCCACTTCCGGTTTTCTGGTGGTTCATGGGAGATCAGAGTCTCACGGACTCTCCTGCTCGAGTTGGCTTTGAACTACGATCCTCCGATCTCAGCCTCCTGAGTCTTGTCTCTCCTGTGGTTCTTGGCCTAAAGGCTTGGAGTTGAGGGACGAGCTCAGAGTCTCTCAGACTCTCTTCTGCCACGGGAGTCTCACAGTGATTTCTTCCTCACAGCTGTCACTGAGAGACCCCCCCCCCCCACGCGTTCCTGACCTGCTACGCCGGATTCCCACAACACTGCTGTGGGGAGCTTCAGGGCGAAGTCGTTTCTGTATTCAGCTGCCCAGGCAGAGGAGAATGGGGTCTCCATACTCTGAAGAATGAAAACGCGACAGAATAAAGACTCCGTGAGTAATAGCTACAAAAGGGGACATCAAGCCGGGCATGGTGGCTCACGCCTGTAATCCCAGCCGCTCAGGAGGCTGAGATCTGAGGATCACTGTTGGAGGCTGGTTCCATGAGGCTCTTGCGTCCAATTCCAGTGAACCACCAGCAAAGCAGAAGTGGCGCTGTGGCTCACGTGGCAGAGTGCTCGCCTTGAGCACAGAGAGGCTCAGGGACGGCGCCCAGGCCCTGAGTTCAAGCCCCACCACCGACCACACCAAACTGTTAGCACCTGCCTCCTTTTCTCCTTCCTCAGATGGCGATGAGGAGCGGACGGAAGAAAGAGGCCCCCGGGCCCCGGGAAGAGCTGAGATCGAGGGGCCGGGCCTCCCCTGGAGGGGTCAGCACGTCCAGCAGCGAAGGCAAAGCCGAGAAAGCCAGACAGCCAGTCAAGGTAACCGACCCGGCGTGGTATTAGGCGGCTGCACCTCCTGTCCGGGAGAGGGCGCTGTGGAGGCCCCGGGGCTGACCTGGGGAAATGTCTCTAGCAGAAGGCCCGCGTGGAGGAGTCCTCCATCCCCAAAGCCAGCAAGCAGGGCCGCAGCGGGGACATCTCGGGGAGCGAGAGTGAGGACACCAGTGCACCCAAAAAGACCAAGACGGAGGTGAGACCCCCTTCCTGCCAGGAGGGGTGTGTGCAGGTGCCATTCCTGGGGGCTTGAACTCAGGGCCTGGGCTCTAAGTCTCATGGACTTTCCAGTCTGGGCCTTCAACTGGGATCCTCAGACCTCAGCCTCCTGAGGAGCTGGGATGACAGGTGGGACCCACCAGTGCCTGGCTTTGTCAGGGAATCTTTAGGACTTTGGGGAGACTAATAAACACACACACAGAGCCAAGGGAGGTTAGAAGAGTTGGAGTTTGGGTACAATTTCTAGGTGGGAAGTCATAGCGAATGGAGCACATGTCACAAGGAAAATGCAAATAGGGTTTATATTTTGTTTTTGTCGGTTGTGGGGCTTGAACTCTGGGCCTGGGCGCTGTCCCTCAGCTCTTCAGCTCAAGGCGGGCGCTCTACCACTTGAGCCACAGCGCCACTTCCGGTTTTCTGGTGGTTCTTTGGAGATCAGAGTCTCACGGACTTTCCTGCCTGGCCTGGCCTTGAACCGTGATCCTCAGATCTCAGCCTCCTGAGTGGCTGGGGTGACAGGCGGGAGCCACCGGATATGGGGGTTTTTCTTGTCTGGAGAACCAAGCGTTTTCTTTGGGCTTGGCATCCCTGGTTCCGGGCTGGAGATCCCAAGCTACTCAGGAAGCTGCGACTGGAACGTGATGGTCTGAGGCTAGCCCAGGCCTGGAGTTCATCTCCGGTTAGCAGCGAAATACCAAGATCTGGAGGCGGGAGAGAGCCAGCCTTGAGTGCCAGAGCTGGGGGGGGGGGGGGTCCCACAGGTTCTGAGTTCAAGCCCTGGCCGGGGCACTGGAAGAGCAAAGAGAAAAAGCTGAGGGGTGGGGGTGAGTTCCAGGCGGGCCCCATGGGCCGTCAGCTGTGGAGGCTGGGACGGGGAGGGGGTGGCGAGGCTGGGGGGTGTGTGGGGAGCAGGGGGTGCGGGGGTGCATCCTGGGCGCGGGCGGCCCAGGCGGGGCGCGGCCGGGCCGGGCTGGGCGCGTGCCGCCTGCCGTCCCGGCGGTGCGGTGGGGCCGCCCCGCAGCTGGCCGCCCGCCCCGCGTGTCCCCCCCCCCAGGAGCTGCCCCGGCCGCAGTCGCCCTCCGACCTGGACAGCCTGGACGGGCGCAGCGGGAACGAGGAGGGCAGCAGCGACCCGCGCGACATCGACCAGGACAACCGCAGCACGTCGCCCAGCGTGTACAGCCCGGGCAGCGTGGAGAACGACTCGGACTCGTCGTCGGGGCTGTCGCACGGGCCCGCGCGGCCCTTCCACGCCGCGCCGCCGCTCTTCCCGCCGCCGCCGCCGCCCGAGCCGGGCCCCGACGCCGCGCGGCCGCCGCCCGAGCCGGGCTTCGAGCCGCACCCTGCCGCGGCCTTCCACGCGCCCGCGCTGGAGCCGCCCGCCTCCAGAGCCTTCCCCGCCCCGCCCGGCGGCCCGCACCCGCCGCTCTACCCCGCGGCCGCGGCGGCCGCGCCCCCGATGGGCCCCAAGGGGGCCGCCAAGCAGCTGCCGCCGCCCACCACCCCCATCGCCATGGCCGGCGCCGCCCCCAAGCCGCCCGGCGCGGGCCTCGGCCCCGCCGCGGCCCCCGCCGCCTTCCCGCACGTCGCCCCCAACCTGCCGCCGCCGCCCGCGCTGCGGCCGCTCAACAACGCGGCCGCCTCCCCGCCGGGGCCGGGGCACCTGCCCTCCCCGCACCCCGACAAGGGCCCCGGCCCCGCGCCCTCCCCGCACCCGCTGCCCCCGGCCTCGGCCGCGCCCCCGCTGCGCTACCCCTACTCGGGCCCCGCGCCGGGCTCGGCGGCGGCCGCCTGTAGTACCGGCGGCGGCGGCGGCGGCGGAGGGCCGTACCCCGCGTCGCAGGCGCTGCCCGGCTACCCGCACGCCTTCCCGCCGCCCGCCAACCTGTCGGTGGCCAACCAGCCGCCCAAGTACACGCAGCCCGCGCTGCCCGCGCAGCCCGTGTGGAGCCAGGGCCCGCCGCCCGCCTACGGCCGCCTGCTGCCCGCGCACGCCGCCGCCTTCCCCGCCGCGCCCGCCGCCGGCGCCCCGGCCCCGCACCCCGCCCCGCACCCCCACCACCACCCGCCGCCCGCGCCGCACCACGCCGGCCCCGGCGCCTTCCCGCACCCCGGCGACGGCGCCCCGGCCTACGGCGGCGGCCTGCGGCCCTTCGCGCCCGCGCACCCCGCGCCCGCCAGCTACGGCCCGCCCGGCCCCGCCGCGGGCCCCGCGCCCGCCGCGCAGCCCCCGGGCCCCGCCGCCTTCCCCGGCGCGCACGCCAGCGCCTTCCCGCCCGGCCCCGCCGCCACGCTGGCCTCCGTCATCGCCGCCGCCTCGCCCGCCGCCTACAAGACCGCGTCGCCGCCCGGAGCCCCGTTCAGCAAGCGCCCCGCGTCCCCCGGCCCCGCCGCCGCGGGCCCCGGCTTCAAGACCGCCTCGCCGCCCGCCTTCCGCGGGGCCTCGCCGCCCGCCGCGCCCGCGCCCGCCCCGGCGCCCGCGCCCGCGCCCGCGCCGCTCAGCGCCGCGCAGATCAAGCAGGAGCCGCCCGAGGACGCGGAGCCGCCCGACAGCCCCGCGCCGCCCGCGCGCAGCCCCTCGCCGCCGCCCAAGGTGGTGGACGTGCCCAGCCACGCCAGCCAGTCCGCACGGTGAGCGCGCGGGGCGCGGGGGGGCGCCGGGGGGGCCGGGAGGGGCGGGGGGGCCGGGGGGGGGCGGGGGGGCCGGGGGGCGCCGGGAGGGGCGGGGGGGGGCCGGGAGGGGGGCCGGGGGGCGCCGGGAGGGGCGGGGGGCGCCGGGAGGGGCGGGGGGGCGCCGGGAGGGGCGGGGGGGCCAGGGGGGGGCCGGGAGGGGCCGGGGGGCGCCGGGAGGGGCGGGGGGGGGCCGGGAGGGGCGGGGGGGCCGGGGGAGGCCGGGGGGCGCCGGGAGGGGCCGGGGGGGGACACGCCTCTGTAGGGGGGACAAGGAAGGCTGGATGGGGTGAATACTTTGGGGGGCGGTGGTGATGAGTACTTCGGGATTATGGGGGATCGGGAATATTGGGACTACGGGGGATCGGGAGTATTGGGGGACTATAGGGAGTCTGCAGTACTGGGGGGACTATGGGGGATCGAGAGTATTGGGGGCTGTGGGGAGGATCGGGAGTATTTGGGGGAGGGAGTATTGGGGGACTATGGGGGATCGGGAGTATTGGGGGGCTATGGGGGATCGGGAGTATTGGGGGTTATGGGGAATCGGGAGTATTGGGGGGCTACGGGGATCGGGAGTATTGGGGGCTAGGGACTATTGGGGGCTATGGGGGGATCGGGAATATTGGGGGTTATGGGGAATCGGGAGTATTGGGGGTTATGGGGGATCGGGGCTATTGGGGGCTATGGGGGGATCGGGAGTATTGGGGGGTTATGGGGAATCGGGAGTATTGGGGGTTATGGGGGATCGGGGCTATTGGGGGGCTATGGGGGGATCGGGAGTATTGGGGGGCTATGGGGGATCGGGAGTATTGGGGGTTATGGGGGATCGGGGCTATTGGGGGCTATGGGGGATCGGGGCTATTGGGGGGCTACGGGGACGGTGGCGCGTGTGGGGGTGGGATCGGGCTCGGGGGTGAAGGTCTCCCGAGCCCCGGGCCGCCGCCGACCGCTCTCCCTGCGCCCCGGCCTCCAGGTTCAACAAGCACCTGGACCGCGGCTTCAACTCGTGCGCGCGCAGCGACCTGTGCTTCGTGCCGCTCGAGGGCTCCAAGCTGGCCAAGAAGCGCGCGGACCTGGCGGAGCGCGGCCGGCGCGAGGCCGAGCAGCGCGCGCGCGAGGAGCGGGAGCGCGAGCGCGAGAAGGAGCGCGAGAAAGAGCGCGAGCGCGAGAAGGAGCGCGAGCTCGAGCGCAGCGTGGTGAGTGCGTCACGGCGTGCGCCGCCGCCGCTTCCGCTCCGCCCTGGACGCTGCCCAGCGCGACGCCGGGGGCGGGGCGGCGGCGTGGGGACGTCGCGGCGCCACCTGCCGGCTGGGAGGAGGCGCTGCAGCGCAGGAGGCCGGCGGGGCCACCGCGCCACCTGCCGGCCGGGAGGAGCTCTGCGGCCCGGAAAGGGGGGGGGGAGCGCTAAGGGGATCCCCGCGGGCGATCGGGGGCCCTGACTGCCCCCCTCGCCCCGCAGAAGCTGGCGCAGGAGGGCCGCGGCCCGGTGGAGTGTCCGTCCCTGGGCCCCGTGCCGCACCGGCCCCCGTTCGAGCCGGGCAGTGCGGTGGCCACGGTGCCGCCGTACCTGGGCCCGGACACGCCGGCGCTGCGCACGCTGAGCGAGTACGCGCGGCCGCACGTCATGTCGCCCGGCAACCGCAACCACCCGTTCTACGTGCCGCTGGGCGCCGTGGACCCGGGCCTGCTGGGCTACAACGTGCCCGCGCTCTACAGCAGCGACCCGGCGGCGCGCGAGCGCGAGCGCGAGGCCCGCGAGCGCGACCTCCGCGACCGCCTCAAGCCGGGCTTCGAGGTGAAGCCGGGCGAGCTGGAGCCGCTGCACGGCGTGCCGGGCCCGGGCCTCGACCCCTTCCCGCGCCACGGCGGCCTGGCCCTGCAGCCCGGGCCGCCCGGCCTGCACCCCTTCCCCTTCCACCCGAGCCTGGGCCCGCTGGAGCGCGAGCGCCTGGCGCTGGCGGCCGGGCCCGCGCTGCGCCCGGACATGTCGTACGCCGAGCGCCTGGCGGCCGAGCGCCAGCACGCGGAGCGCGTGGCCGCGCTGGGCAACGACCCGCTGGCCCGGCTGCAGATGCTCAACGTGACGCCCCACCACCACCAGCACTCGCACATCCACTCGCACCTGCACCTGCACCAGCAGGACGCCATCCACGCGGGTGAGGCCCCGCCCCGGCCCCGCCCCACGGCCTCCTGGCCCCGCCCCAACGGCCTGCCAGCCCCGCCTGCTTCCCCCCCCCCGCGTCTTGCCCCCGGCCACGCCCCCTCCCCCAAGGCCTGCCTCCCGGCCCCGCCCTTTCCCTCGCCTCTTGCCTCCTGGCCACGCCCCCTTCCCTGCGTCCCGCCCTCACAGCCCTAGCCACGCCCCCTCCCGCCTCTCGCCTCCCCTCATGCTTCCTGCCTCTGGCTTCCCTTGGGCTTCCTCCGCCCCTTGACCTCCTCCTCCTCTCCTGGCCTCCACCTCTCCCGGCCTCTACTCCTCCCGCCTCTGGCCTCCCCCCAGGGGCCCTTTGACTTCCTCCTCCTCCTTCCCTCCCTACCCCTCCTGGCCTCCATCCCTCCCCTCCTCCCGGCCTCTACTTCTCCGGCTTCCACTCTTCTGGCATTTCCGTCTCCATGATCTGTAGGCCCCACACTCCAGCCTTGTGTGTGTGTGTGTGTGAGCCAGTGATGGTACTCGGGCCCGGTGCCCTAGCTTGGCTTCCCCGCGTGCACCCCTCCCCGCCCCCATTGGTGGCACTGTACCCCTTGGGCCACAGCTCGCTCTCCTTGGAGCAAGTCTTGCAGACTAGGCAGCCTGGGCTGGTTGTGAATGAAGATCCTCAAATCTCAGCCTCCGGAGTAGCTAAGGTTTACAGGCAGGAGTCACCAGCTCAGCGCAGATGGTAGTGTGTGTGTGTGTGTGTGTGTGTGTGTGTAATAGAGTTCGAACTCAGGGCCTGGTTGCATCCCCGAGCGTTTTTGATTCAAGGCTGGTGCTTTACCAGTTGGGCCGCAGCTCTGCCTTCAGCGTTTTGGGGGCGCCGTGGAGATCAGGGAGTCTTAGGGACCGGGCTTTTGAGTGTTGTCCTCAGATCTCAGCCTCCTCAGCAGCTGGGATTCCAGGCGGGATCAGCAGCGCCCGCCTCGGCCCTGGTCCTAACCTGGGAGGGCGTCCTGTCTGTCCCTTCCCGAGCTTGCACGGTGTCCCCAGACCTGCCTGGCTGTGACTTCCTCCTCTTGTGCCCTCCAGCGTCCGCCTCGGTGCACCCTCTCATTGACCCCCTGGCTTCTGGGTCTCACCTGACCCGGATCCCCTACCCGGCCGGGACCCTCCCCAACCCCCTCCTCCCTCACCCTCTGCACGAGAACGAAGTTCTTCGCCACCAGCTCTTTGGTAAGCGGGGAGGCGGGCGCGGGGGTCGCCGGGGGGAGCAGGGGACGCGGGCTTCCGCCGCCGCCGTCGGAGGTAAAGCGGCTGGCCGTCCCCTGGCCGCAGCCCCTCAGTCCCGTGTTCCCGCCCTTCTCGATGCCAGCTGCCCCGTACCGGGACCTGCCGGCCTCGCTGTCGGCGCCCATGTCTGCGGCCCACCAGCTGCAGGCCATGCACGCGCAGTCGGCCGAGCTGCAGAGGCTGGCGTTGGAGCAGCAGCAGTGGCTGCACGCGCACCATCCGCTGCACAGCGTGCCGCTTCCCGCCCAGGAGGACTACTACGGGTCAGCGGGGAGCCCGGGCCGGGGGAGAGGGGGGCGGGCGAGGGGCGGGGGCTGCTGCCACGTGGGCGCATGCGTGAGCGTGGCCGCCAGCTGCTGGGTGAGCGTGAGGCTTGCTGCTACGTGTGCGCATGCGTGAATGGGCTACTGCTAGCTGTGCGCATGCGCGTGGGGCTGCCGCTCCGTCTGTGTGTGCGCATGCGCGTGGGACTGCGGCTCCGTGTGCGCGTGCCTATGCTGGGCGGCTGCTAGGTGTGCGCATGCGTGAGCGTAGTGGCCAGCTGCTCTGTGTGTGTGTGTGTGTGTGTGTGTGTGTGTGTGTGTGTGTGCGTGATGGCTTGCTGCTACGTGTGCGCATGCGTGACTATGATGGGCTACTGCTAGCTGTGCGCATGTGAGTGGGGCTGAAGCTCCGTGTGTGCGTGCCTATGTGCTGGGCGGCTGGTAAGGTGTGCGCATGCGCTTGGACTGCTACTTAGGAGGCTAAAATCTGATCCAGGCAAAAGAGCCTGAGAGGCATTGACCGCTAGCCGTGGGAGGGAAAAGCCAGTGCGCGTGCGCGAGGGCGGCAGGGCTGCCGCTAGCTGCGCGCGCGCGCACTTGGTGGCTGTGCGCATGCGCATCTGTTCTTTCCCCGTTTTTCACTCCCCGTGGCTGGGTCTGTCCGGGCGCCGGGCGCCCCCGGCTGGCGCTGTGCCGCTCGAGCTGCAGCCTCCGCTTCCAGCGCTTTCTTTTGCCGGCTCATTGGAGATGAGGCCGGCTGCGATCCCCGCCTCCCGCGCGGTTGAGGTGGCAGGCCTGAGCCCCTTCCCCTCCGCCCCGAAGGGGGGCCCGCCTCACCCCTGTGTCGTTGCTCTCCCCCCCTCCCCGCAGCCACCTGAAGAAGGAGAGTGACAAGCCGCTGTAGACCCCGGCCATCAAGAGCCCCCCGCCGGCCCCAGCACCCCAACCCCGGAAGCCCCCGCGCCTGGCCTGCCGCCCGGAGCCGCGGGGAAGAGCGCTGCTGGGCCGCGGGACGCGCGTGCAGCGGGACAGCGGGAGGGAGGCGGGGACGGACGGGGCGGGGGGGGGGGGGGCAGCGCACAGTGGATCTTGGACCAGGTCTCTCTTCCTCGTCCCCCGGCCTTCCTCCTCCTCCTCCTCCCCCCCAGGCCCAGCCCCGGGGGCCGCGCCCCCCCCTTTGGTGTGACTATTTTCATCTGTTAGATGTGGCTGTTTTTTGCGTAGCATCTGTGTGCCGCCCCCCCCCCCCATCGGCCCCTCCGTGCCCCCCCTCTGCGATGTACGCCCCGCCCCCCACATTAATAATTTATATATATAAATATCTATATGACGCTCTTTAAAAAAAAAACATCCCAAACCAACCAAACAAACACGCCCTCAGGCCTCCCCAGGAAAACGGCTCTGACTTGTTGTTGGTGGCGGTGGGCTGCTGGGCTTGGGGCGAGGTCTCTCGGCCCACAAAGGAGGGAGGTGGGAATCCTGGGACTTGTGTGTCCTGGGGTTTGAACCCGGGGCCTCGAGCCAGCTGGGCTTTTCCCGCCCAAGGCTGCTGCTCTACCGCTTCTGGTGGTTCGTTAGGGGTCAACGTCTTCCAGGCTCGTCTGCCTGGATCAGATTTTAGCCTCCTAAGTAGCTGGGACTACAGGCGCGAGTCATCGCTGCAGACTCGCTTTCCTACTGGGTTGGAAAGCCTTGGAGCCAGCGGGGAGGTCTCGGGAGGCCCGAGGTCCTCAGCGCAGCCCGCGGGGGGTGGGGGGGCTGAATGGGGCGAGGCGGCCTTCGGGGTGCAGCGGGACCCGGATCCCGCGCGCGATCGCACTGGGGTCCCAGGACGGCGCGCAGCGCCCCGCAAGCCGGGCTGGGAAAGCGCCACGACGGCTCTTGCTCCCGGCTCCCATTGGCTTTTCTTGAGAGCCAATCCCCGTCCTGGTTCTTCACCACTGGGGCGCCGTGATTGGCTTGTGTCCCCAGCCAATCGGAACCAGGCTAATTTGCATAGCACTTCCCAAACGTTTACAAACTCCAGGAAAAACAATGTTTCCAATTAGTTCCGTGGACTGTCCACGCGGTGACCGCACCCGCACGTGGGTCTGGCTGCTGCTTCCCTCGCTCGGGGGTCGGAGAGCGCCAGCCCCAAACTCGCCCTCAGTGTGAAAGGGGTGGGCGCTGCCCCCGCTGGTCGCCGCAGGGCGGCTCGGCACAAGTGTTGCAGCTCTTTTAGAATTTGTCCAGCAGGTTTTCTGGCTTTTGCCGGAAAACCCACAACCTTAACGTGTGTAACGGCAGACCTGGGCTGTGTCGAAGTGATGCTTTACATCCCGCTCTTCCTTGGTTGGGTCCCTGACCGGTAACTTCCGGTTGGCTTTCCCCTCCGCTTCCGCTGCGCTCGCGGCCGCCGGATGCTGCTTTAACAGGCAGCGGGTTTCTGTGGGTTTGTGGTTCCCCCCTTAATTCCTTTGGAGCCGTGTGGTTTTCCATGGCGTCCGCTTCGTCCCAGCCCGCGGCGCTGAGCGCGGAGCAGGCCAAGGGTGAGCAGCGTTTCTGTTTGGGGGGAGTGGGGGGCCTGGGGTGCGCGTGGGTGCGGTGCGCGTGGGCGGGTCCCGTCCCCTCACCCCGATCCCCCCCGGGTTTCCCGCCGCCGCACGCGCAGTGGTCCTGGCCGAGGTGATCCAGGCCTTCTCGGCCCCGGAGAACGCGGTGCGCATGGACGAGGCCCGCGACAACGCGTGCAACGACATGGGCAAGATGCTGCAGTTCGTGCTGCCCGTGGCCACGCAGATCCAGCAGGAGGTCATCAAGGCCTACGGCTTCAGCTGCGACGGGGAAGGTGCGTGGGGCGGGGCCTCGCCCACCCCCACCCCCACCCCCGGCTTCACCCCGCGGCGGCGACGGCCACTTGTGACGGCCCTGCCCCGCAGAGCCCGGGTTCAAGCCCCACGCCCGACAAAGCCACAGCGCGGGGCCAGCGTCCCGCGCTCGGGTCCCCGGCGGGCCTGAGGCCGCGCGCGCAGGCGCAGGCGGCGGCCCGAGAGTGGGCCTGACACTCCGGGCCGGTCCTGGGGCCTGAACCCGGGGCCGGCGCCCCTTTCCGCCTCAGGCCCGCCGGCCTGCGGGCTGACCGCCGCCCCCCGCAGGTGTCCTCAAGTTCGCGCGCCTGGTCAAGTCGTACGAGGCCCAGGACCCGGAGATGGCGAGCCTGGCGGGCCAGCTGAAGGCGCTGCTCCTGCCGCCCATGGCGCCGCCGCCGTCCGCGCCTGCGCCCGCGCCCGCGCCCGGCGTGGCCGCCTCCTGAGCCGCCCGCCCGCCCCGTCCCCCCCCCGCCCTGCCGCCCGCGGCGGACCGCACCGGGCGTGGACTCCGCCTGGGCCGCCCCGCCCTTGGCCTCGACGCCCCGCCCCCAGACCCCGCCCCTCCACGCCCCGCCCACCACCCCCTCCAGACTCCCGCCCCTCGGCGCCCTGCCCTTCGCCCCGCCCCCTTGGGCCCCGCCCCCAGACCTCGAGGCCCTGCCCTTCGCCCCGCCCCTCCGGGCCCCGCCCCCTCGGTGCCCTGCCCTTCGCCCCGCCCCTCGGGCCCCGCCCCCTCGGCGCCCTGCCCTTCGCCCCGTCCCTCGGCGCCCCGCCCTCCAGACCTCGAGGCCCTGCCCTTCGCCCCGCCCCTCGGCGCCCCGCCCCCTCGGCGCCCCGCCCCCTCGGCGCCCTGCCCTTCGCCCCGCCCCCTCGGGCCCCGCCCCCGCGGAGGGCCAATAAACGCGCTGTGCGGGCGCGCCGCCCCGCCCCGCCGCGGAGTCGCTGGAGTTTCTTGTCGCGCCGCGGGCCTGAGCCCGGGCCCGGCTCCTCCCCGGGGCCCGGCGCCACCTCCGCCTTCTGGGGGCTCCTTGGCCGCGGCCCTCAGATCTCAGCCTCCCCAGTGGCCGGCTCCGGAGGGGCCGAGCCCCCTGCCCCCTGCCCCCGCCCCCCGGGCTTCCGGGACGCGGCCCGGGCGCACCGGTGCGGCCCCTCCCCCGGGCCGGCCGCGCCCAGGCCAGGTGCGGCGGCGGCCCCGCCCCTCCCGAAGGCGGGCGGCGGGGGGGGGGGGGGGGGGAGGGGCGGCCCCGCCCTTCCGAGACCTGCGCCGCCGAGCTTCTGCCCCGCCGCCGCCCGCCTGGAGATGCTGTCCCGCGGGTGAGTCGGCGCCGCGCCCGGACCCCGCGCCCCGGCCCCGCGCGGGACCCGCACCCCGCACCCCGCACCCGCGGGCCGCTCGGGCCCTGCCGCCCCTCACGCCGGCCCGGCCGCGCCCCTCCCGGTTCTGCCCGGCCCGCCCCGAACCCCGGCCCCGGCGGCCGGTGACGGCCAGGCCTTTCCAGCCGGGTCCACCTGTGGGGGGGGACACCTGTGGGGACGGGGGGGACACCTGTGAGGACGGGGGGGACACCTGTGAGGACGGGGACACCTGTGAGGACGGGGGGGACACCTGTGGGGGGGGACACCTGTGAGGGGGGGACACCTGTGAGGACGGGGACACCTGTGAGGACGGGGGGGACACCTGTGGGGGGGGACACCTGTGAGGGGGGGACACCTGTGAGGACGGGGACACCTGTGAGGGGGGGACACCTGTGAGGACGGGGGGGACACCTGTGAGGACGGGGGGGACACCTGTGAGGACGGGGGAGACCTGTGAGGACGGGGGAGACCTGTGAGGACGGGGGACACCTGTGAGGGGGGGCACCTGTGAGGGGGAGCACCTGTGAGGGGGGACACCTGTGAGGACGGGGGACACCTGTGAGGGGGGGCACCTGTGAGGGGGGGCACCTGTGAGGGGGGGCACCTGTGAGGGGGGGACACCTGTGAGGACGGGGGAGACCTGTGAGGACGGGGACACCTGTGAGGGGGGGGACACCTGTGAGGGGGGGACACCTGTGAGGGGGGGACACCTGTGAGGACGGGGGGGACACCTGTGAGGGGGGGACACCTGTGAGGACGGGGGAGACCTGTGAGGACGGGGGACACCTGTGAGGGGGGGACACCTGTGAGGGGGGGCACCTGTGAGGGGGGGACACCTGTGAGGACGGGGGAGACCTGTGAGGACGGGGACACCTGTGAGGGGGGGCACCTGTGAGGGGGGGACACCTGTGAGGACGGGGGGGACACCTGTGAGGGGGGGACACCTGTGAGGACGGGGACACCTGTGAGGACGGGGGACACCTGTGAGGGGGGGGACACCTGTGAGGACGGGGACACCTGTGAGGACGGGGACACCTGTGAGGACGGGGGACACCTGTGAGGGGGGGACACCTGTGAGGACGGGGGACACCTGTGAGGACGGGGGGGACACCTGTGAGGGGGGACACCTGTGAGGGGGGACACCTGTGAGGACGGGGGACACCTGTGGGGGGGGGACACCTGTGTGGGGGGGTCTCCAGGTCCACCTGTGAGGGGTGCCCCTCCCCCCGCAGGGACACCCCTCACATGGGCTCGTCTGCCTCGTGGCTCTGGGATTGGGTGTCTGCCTGTGGTCCCCGCTCGTGGGCAGGACCCCACGTCCAGACACCCCAGCTGCAGAGCGAGACCCCACCTCGGGTGAAATAAAAAAGGAAACCAGCCCGGCGTCGTGGCTCCCGCCTGCCACCCCAGCTACTCAGGAGGCCTAGATCGGAGGATCGCGGTTCAAAGCCAGCCTAGGGCAGGAAAGTCCCTGAGACTGATCTCTCCAATCAACCACCAGAAAACCGGAAGTGGCGCTGTGGCTCAAGGGGTAGAGCGCCCGCCTTGAGCTGAAGAGCTGAGTTACAGCGCCCAGGCCCTGAGTTCAAGCCCCACGACCAACAAAAGTAAAGCCAGCACAAAACTGGCAGTATAATGTAAAATTTACACTGAAGTCCTCCCTCCCTCCCCTCCCTCCCTTCCTTCCATCTGTCTTTTTTCTTCCCATCTGTGTGTGTGTGTGTGTGTGTTTGTGTGTGTGTGCGCACGCGCGCGCGAGTGCACGCCTGTGTGCCTCATGACTTGATCTCAGGACCTGGGCGCTGTCTCTGAACTGTGTGGCTCCAGACGGGCGCTCTACCACTCGAGCCACAGCTCTCCTTCTGGCTTCTTGCTGGCCATTAGAGATAGGAGCCTCACAGGCTTTCCTGCCCGGCCTGGCTTTGCACTGTGATCCTCAGGTCTCAGCCTCCTGAGTGGCTGGGATGACGAGGCTGTTGTTTTGTTGTGGAGATGGAGATCATGGGTGTGCAGCCAGGCTTTACCTCCTGTACCCCAACCACACCCCCACGTCAGCCTCCCAGTGACCCTCCAGTCACCTCTAGGTCCTCCTTTGGGCTACTGAAGTGTGAAGTCGTAGCCTTGGGGCTGGGAGCGTGGCTCAGTGGTAGAGTGCTCCCAGCAAGCACGAGGCCTGGGTTTGATTCCTCCTGACACACACTGAGGCTATTTATATCCTTGTTAGCTAACATTCCGCCCTGGAGTCCTTCCTCCGACCATTTTCGATGGAGGCTGTGGTTTCCACACGGAGGCTCGTGCTCTGCCTGAGGGGAGGCCAGCCTCAGACTCCCAGCCTCTGCCTTGGCCTCCTTAGCAGCACGAATTCCAGGCTTGCTCCATCATGCCTAGCTTGTGAGGTAAGATGGAGGTCTCACCAATTTTTTTTGTTTGTTTGTTTGTTTTTTCCAGTCCTAGGTCTTGAACTCAGGGCCTGGGCGCTGTCCCTCAGCTCTTCAGCTCCAGGTTGGCGCTCTACCACGTGAGCCACAGCTCCATTTCGGGCTTTTTCTGCGTATGTGCTGCTGAGGAATGGAACCTAGGGCCTCATGCATGCTATGCGAGCACTGTACCACGGAGCCACCTGCCCAGCCCACTAATTGTTCTTGTTGTTTGCCTGAGTTGGCCTTTAATTATAATTCTCTTGGCCTCCACTTCCTGAGTCATTGAGATTTCAGAAATGTACTACCATGCCTGGTTACATAACAGATGTGTGTGTGTGTGTGTGTGTGTGTGTGTACAGGTCCTAGAGGTTGAACTCAAGCCCTGGGTGCTACCCCTGAGCTGCTTTTTGTTGTTGTTGTTGGTTGTAGGGCTTGAACTCAGGGCCTGGGCGCTGTTCCTTAGCTCAAGGCTAGCACTCTACCACTTGAGCAACAGCGCCACTTCCGGTTTTCGGGTGGTTTATTGGAGATCAGAGGCTCATGGACTTTCCTGCCCAGGCTGGCTTTGAACTACGATCCTCAGATCTCAGCCTCCTGAGTAGCTGGGATGACAGGCCCATTGGCACCCACCTCCCTGAACTTCTTTTGCTCAAGGCTGGTGCTCTACCACTTGAGCCATACCACCACTTCAGGTTTTCTCATGGTTCATTGGAGATGAGAGTCTCTCAGGGCTGGGCAGGTGGCTCAGTGGTAGAGTGCTCTCCTAGCATGCATGAAGCTCTGGGTTCGATTCCTCAGCACCACATCCACAGAAAAAGCCAGAAGTGGTGCCGTGGCTCAAGTGGTAGAGCGCCAGCCTTGAACGAGCAGAAGCTTCAAGCCTCAGAACAAAAATAAATACATAAATGAGGGACGAAAGGAAGGATGGAAGGAGGGATGGCTGAAGGAAGGAAAGAACAAAGCCATGTACTGGTAGCTCAAGCCTGTGATCTGTAATTTTAGCTACTCAAGAGTCTGAAGTCTGGAGGATAGGGGTTTGAGGCCAGCCTTGACAGAACAGTCCATGAGCCTTGATGCAAAATAGCCAGCAAAAAGCCTGGCGGGAGGCATGGCTCAAGTGGTGGAGCACCAGCTGAGCAAGCAAGTTGAGCCAGCAAGTCCTGAGGAAGAGGAGGGGGAGGGTTGGGGGATGGGCTGGCAGTGTGTGCCAGTGCTCAGCCAGATCCAACTTGGCATGGTTTATTTGCTGCTAGGAGCCGGTGGTGCCTGTGCATTCTTAGCTGGGTGTGCGTCTGTCCTGACTGTCGGGGGCTCATGTCACTTAGCTGGCTCAGCGGCTCAGGGCTGCGCTTAGTTCCTGCCAGGAGCACTGACCGCTAGCGCTGTGCGTGTGGTCAGGATCACGCGTTTGTGTTGGGGTTTGCCTCTCACTGAGTATGCGTGTCCGTGGACAGGTGCTGGGCTGTGCCTACACAAGTCCAGGGGGGTTTTGATTGGGTGTGCATGTGTGTGCGTGTGTGTGTGTGTGTGTGTGTGTGTGTGTGTGAACTCAGGGCCTGGGTGCTGTTCCTGAACTTTTTCCCCTTCAAGGCTGGTGCTCTACCACGTGAACCACAGCCTCCCTTGTGGGTTTTGAGTGGTTCACTGGAGATCAGAGTCTCACCGGGACTTTCCTGCCCGGGCTGGCCTCCACCCGCGATCCTCAGATCTCGGCCTCCTGAGTGGCTGGGATGCCAGGTGTGCGCTCGGTGCCTGGCTTCACTGGACCTTTTTCAGTAGCAGGCAGCTGAGGCTTGGCAGGCTGGGGGGGGGGGCGGGGTGGGGGGGGGACACAGTGGGCGGAGCCAAGTTTGCATATGGCCAGGGCAGAGTTCAAATGTCCAACTGGAGGTTTAGCCAAAGTTGGGCCTGTGGGAAATAAATCAGGCAAATTTGGGGGGCACGTGTAAGAGGAGAAAGCGAGAGAGAAAAAAGCCAACCAACAGTGACAACTCTGTGTGTGTGTGTGTGTGTGTGTGTGTGTGTGTGTGTGCGCGCGCACCAGTATTGGGGCTTGAACTCAGGGCCTGGGCGCTGTCCCTCAGCTCTTCAGATCCAGGCGGGCGCTCTACCACTTGAGCCACAGCGCCACTTCCGGTTTTCTGGTGGTTCATTGGAGACCTGAGTCTCATGGACTTTCCTGCCCAGGCTGGCTTTGAACTGTGATCCTCAGGTCTCAGCCTCCCGAGTCGCTGGGATGGCAGCCGCCAACATCCCTGCAGACTTTTTTTTTGTTGTCAGTACCGGGGCTTGAACTCGGGGCCTCGTGTTTACTAAGCAGACTGTCGTTTGGGTCACGGGCCCGGTCCCTTTCTGCTTTGGCTGTTTGGGGGGCAGGGCCTTGTGTGTTTGCTAAGATTGGTCTGGACTTTGACTCTCCCACCTCTGTGTCCCAAGTAACAGGGACGTCAGGTGCGCTCTACACACCCGGCTCATTGGTTGAGATGGGGTCTCTGTCATGTTCTGCTCAAGGTTGACCTCAAACCATTGGTACTGCTGCCCTCTCCTTGCAGAGCCCTGGGATTTCAGACAGGAGCCACGCAGGCAGTGTGTCCTGGCTCTGGTGCTCACGCCTGGCCTCCCCTCTCCTCAGGAGGCTGAGATCTGAGGATCGCAGGTGGAGGCCAGCCTGGGCAGGAAAGTCCATGAGACTCTGATCTCCCAGGAACCACCAGAAAACCAGACGTGGCGCTGTGGCTCAAGGGGTAGAGCACCAGCCTGGAGTGGAAAAGCTAAGAGACACGCCCAGGCCCTGAGTTCAAGCTCCAGGACTGGTGCGCGTGCGCGTGCACACACACACACACACACACACAAACACACACACACATCTACCACGAGGAACAAGGCTGTGAATGTCTTTGTCATTGCCGCTGTCACTGGCTGGCGAAGCAGCGGCTGGAGCAGGAGGTGGAGGCGGGTGGGCTGGTGCAGGGCAGCGCTTGGAACCCCGATCCTCCTGTCTCAGCCTCCCCAGTAGCCGGGATTGCAGGCGTGAGCTGCTGGACGCGTTCGGTGGCTGGGGGGGGGGGCACCCCTATTTCTGGGGTTGGGGTAGCCTGTCCCCCGCCCCTCTCCCCGTGCGGGGCTCCATCCAGAGCTTTCTGATGGCGGCCCCTCCCCCACCCCTGCCACACTTCTGGTTTGGGGCCCAGAAACAAGAAGTGAGGGCTGAGTTCCCCCGGGGGTGAGCCGCCCCTTCCTGTCCCCCGCCCTGCCGGCCGCCCCTGGCAGCCCCACAAGTGGAAGTCTGGCCCTGGGGTGCCGGCTGGCTTGTGGGGTGCTCGCTGGGCTGGTCAGGGGGGTCCCCGGCGGCAGCCTTCCCTCCTGTGCGTGCTGCACCCCCTCTTTCGCTGTCTTCCCCCCAGGGAGCCCAGGATGGTGAGGTAAGGGTAGAGGGGACCCTGCCCCCCCCAGGAAGGAGGCCCGGCATCTTGGGGTCCCCTCACGGGGCCGATCTGAGCTTCGCCCCGGCCTCTGCCTTTTGCAGGTGGTTTCACCGCGACCTCGGCGGGCTGGAGGCCGAGGCCCTGCTCAAAAGTCGGGGTGTCAATGGGAGTTTCCTCGCGCGGCCCAGCCGCAAAAACCAGGGTGACTTCTCCCTCTCGGTGAGGTAGGTGCTCTGCTGCGCACGCCTGTAATCCCCGCGGCGCTGGAGGGTGATGAGCCGGCCTGGGGGGGGACTCATCGCCAATGAGCCAGCAGCAAAGAGCCAGAAGTAGGGGTGAGGTTTATGTCATGGAGCGCCAGCCCGGAGGGAAAAAGCGGAGGGGCAGTGAGTGCCCAGGCCAGAGTTCAAGTCCCAGGACTGACACAAATTACAATGAAAAGTAGCCGGGCGCCGGCGCTCACACCCGCCATCCCAGCTGCTCGGGAGGCTGAGAGCTGAGGATCGCGGTTCAAAGCCAGCCCGGGCAGGAAAGTCCATGAGACTCTGGTCTCCAATAAACCACCAGAAAACCCGAAGTGGTGCTGTGGCTCAAGGGGTAGAGCGCCAGCCTTGTGTGAAAGGGCTCAGGGACAGCACCCAGGCCCAGAGTTCAAGTTCCTTGACCTACCAAAAAAAAAGTACTGGTGGCTGGGTCCTGATGTCCTGGGTGCTGGTGGCTCAGTCCTCTGTCCTGGGTGCTAGTGACTGGGTCTTGATGTCCTGGATGCTGGTGGCTGGATCCTGATGTCCTGGGTGCTAGTGGCTGGGTCCTGATGTCCTGGGTGCTGGTGGCTGGGTCCTGATGTCCTGGGTGCTGGTGGCTGGGTCCTGATGTCCTGGGTGCTGGTGGCTGGGTCCTGATGTCCTGGGTGCTGCTGGTTTGGTCTTCTGTCCTGGGTGCTGGTGGCTCAGTCCTCTGCCCTGGGTGCTGGTGGCTGGGTCTTGCTGTCCTAAGTGCTGGTGGCTGGGTCTTGCTATCCTAAGTGCTGGTGGCAGGGCCCTGCTGTCCTGGGTGCTGGTGGCTGAGTCCTCTCTCCTGGGTGCTGGTGACTCAGTCCTCTGTCCTGCGGCCTCCTTCCCCCCTGCCCTGCCTGCCTACACGCGCAAGGCCCCGCGCCCACCCCGCTCCCGGCCCGCAGGGTGGACGACCAGGTGACGCACATCCGCATCCAGAACTCGGGGGACTTCTACGACCTGTACGGCGGGGAGAAGTTCGCCACGCTCACCGAGCTCGTGGAGTTCTACACGCAGCAGCAGGGCGTCCTGCAGGACCGCGACGGCACCGTGATCCACCTCAAGTACCCGCTCAACTGCTCCGACCCCACCAGCGAGCGGTGCGTGCGTGCGTGCGGGCGGGCGCCCTCCTCCCCCTCCTCCCTGCCCTCCTCCCCCTCCTCCCTGCCCTCCTCCCCCCTCCTCCCTGCCCTCCTCCCCCTCCTCCCCCTCCTCCCCCTCCTCCTCCCCGCCCTCCTCCCTGCCCTCCTCCCCCTCCTCCCTGCCCTCCTCCCCCTCCTCCCCCTCCTCCCTGCCCTCCTCCCTTCCCTCCCTGCCCTCCTCCCCCTCCTCCCCCTCCTCCCCCTCCTCCCTGCCCTCCTCCCCCTCCTCCCTGTCCTCCTCCCCCTCCTCCCCCTCCTCCCTGCCCTCCTCCCCCTCCTCCCTGTCCTCCTCCCCCTCCTCCCTGCCCTCTTCCCCCTCCTCCCCCTCCTCCCTGCCCTCCTCCCCCTCCTCCCTGTCCCTCCTCCCCCCTCCTCCCTGCCCTCTTCCCCCTCCTCCCCCTCCTCCCTGCCCTCCTCCCCCTCCTCCCTGCCCTCCTCCCCCTCCTCCCTGTCCTCCTCCCCCTCCTCCCTGCCCTCCTCCCCCTCCTCCCCCTCCTCCCTGCCCTCCCCCTCCTCCTCCCTGCCCTCCTCCCTTCCCTCCTCCCTCTTCCCTCCTCCCCCTCCTCCCTCTTTCCTCTTCCCTCTCCTCCCTCCTCCCTGCCCTCCTCCCTGCCCTCCTCCCCCTCCTCCCTGCCCTCCTCCCCCTCCTCGCCCTCCTCCCTGCCCTCCTCCCCCCTCCTCCCCCTCCTCCCCGCCCTCCTCCCCCTCCTCCCCGCCCTTCTCCCCCTCCTCCCTGCCCTCCTCCCCCTCCTCCCTGCCCTCCTCCCCCTCCTCCCTGTCCTCCCCCTCCTCCTCCCTTCCCTCCCCCTCCTCCTCCCTTCCCTCTCTCCCTCCTCCCTGCCCTCCTCCCTGCCCTCCTCCCCCTCCTCCCTTTTCCCTTCTCCCCCTCCTCCCTTCCCCCTCCCTCCTTTCCTTCTTTCTCCTTCGCTCTGTGGCGGCAGGGCTCGTGCACTCCAGGCCCGCGTGGGTCTCGCACTGAGCGACCCGAGCACTGTTTGGTGGGTGCACGTCAGTGCTGCAGCTTGAACCCAGGGCCCGGGCTGCGTCTCGGAGCTTTCCCCCCCAAGGCTGGCGCTCTACCCCTTGAGCCACAGCGCCTCCTCTGGCTTTTTTCCTGGCTCCATAGAAATAAGCGTGTGTCAGACTTTCCGACCCAGGCTGGCTTTGAACCCCGATCCTCACATCTCAGCCTCCAGAGGGACAGAGATGGCAGACACGAGCCACTGGTACAGTTCTGCCAGGTTTTATTTTGTATTATTCATTTTTTACTTTTTGCCGGTCCCTGGGGCTTGAACTCAGGGCCTGGGCGCTGTCCCCTGAGCCTCTTTGGCTCCAGGCTGGCGCTCTACCCCTTGAGCCACAGCGCCACTTCCGCTTTTTTCCGTGTCTGTGATACTGAGGATTCGAACCCAGGGCTTCTGCGTGTTAGGCGAGCGCTCTACCCCTGAGCCGCTGCCCAGCCTGCCTTTTTGCCTTTTTTGAGATTCATGCCCCTTAATTTGCCTCAATAGTTTTGTTCTGGTCACTGCCGGGAAACTGAGGAAAAAGGCTTGGTGTCTGTGCCTCCTTTCTGGAGACTTCTCTTCCAGTAGTGAAGCCAAGAATGGTGGCGGGGGGGGGGGGGGGGGGGAAATCTCTCCCTGTTACCCTTCTAGAACTTTCTTCTTCTCTTCTGCCTGCAGCAGCCAGGTTTGCATGCATATAGTCCCAGATAACCAGGAGGCTGAGGGAGGAGAATGACAGGTTCTAGGCAGCCTGGGCTTTGTGGAAAGGGAGCTGTGAGGCCATAGCTGGGACCGTGGCCATTCTCAGACCCTCTTACCTTCCCTGCCCGCTGCGTCCCGCCCCCAGCCACGCTCTGGGCTGCGGGAGGGGCAGCTCCGGCTCCGCCTAGACCCCAACAGGGCTGTGGGGTCTGGGTTCGAGGGCCAAGGGGCCGCGGAGCAGGCTGAGACCCAGCCTGGGAGAAGCCAAGCAAGGCAGAGGGTAGATTGCAGGAGAGGACAGGAAAGAGAGTCCATCCAAGCTGGGCGCTGTGGCGCACGCCTGTAATCCCGGCTACTCAGGACGCTGAGCTCTGACGCTCAAGGAAAGTCCGTGAGACTCTGACCTCCAGTGAGTGAACCTGCTCGAAGTGGAGCTTGTGGTTCAAGTGGTCAAGCACCAGCCTCCTCCAGCCGGGAAAAAGCTCAGGGGACCGCGCTCAGGCCCTGAGTTCAAGACTCAGGATGGAGACCCTCCCCAAACAAACGAACAGACAAAAGCAAAGCCATAGGTGCTCTAAGGGATTCTTAGAAGTCTGGCCTCACCTAGAGACCTGGGAGAGGGGGAGGCGTGGGGGGAGGGGGCCCCCCCAAACCCCTCCTCTCAGGATTTGCATGTGTCCCTGGACAGTAGGGAAGCTGAGCTCGCTTCCTGTGGTCAGCCTCGAATTTGCATGGAGATTTCCTCCCCGCGCCGCCCTGTGGGTTAGGACTCAAAACCCCCACACTGGTGTCCTGAGGGGCCAGACCCGGTCCTTAGAATGGGTTGGAGAGGGCCGAGCTCTGGTGCACACGCCTGTAATCCCGGCCGTGAGTTCAAGCCCCAGGATGGACACGAAGGGCTCAGAGTGGTCCTGGGGCCCTCCCTGCGGGGAGGGAGGCCAGGCCCCCCCCATCCCTGCGGTTGGAAAATGTCCCCCCCTCTTTCTCCTGAGCCTGGGCTGGGGAAACCTAACTTCTCGCTCCCTGGGAGCACTGTGTGGGTTTTTCCACCACGTGGTTTCCTGTGGGGGTGTCGCTTCCTCCTGAGGAGGGCTGGCACGGCTCAGTGTAAGGGGGGGTCACAGGCCTCTGACTTCTGCTTTCTGCCCAGCACCCCCCAAAAAGAGTACTCTGAAGCCTTTTGAACCCCGGGGGGGGTCTTCCCAGCAGTGACTTCACCCCTGGCCCTTGAAGTTGGGGTGACGGGGTGGGGGGCCCTGGGGGGAGAAGGTCTCCCCATCACCCCCCCCCCCCCCCCGGGTTCTTCCGCTTCTGTGTTGTCTGCCTGGCCTGGGCCTGTACGGTGTAGGGGCGCAGCCCGGCCCTGCTCTGCACACAGGCTGGCGTTGGCCACCCTGGGGTTGGATCTACATGCAAATTCTACTTAGGGCTTTTTAAAATTTTTTTGGTCTGTCTTGGGGTTTGAACTCGGGGCCCGGGTGCTGTCCCTCAGCTCTTCAGCTCCAGGCTGGCGCTCTACCGGCCACGGCACCACTTTTGGCTTTTGGGTGGTTCGTTGGAGATCAGAGTCTCCCGGACTTTCCTGCCCGGACTGGCCTTGAACCACGATCCTCCGATCTCAGCCTCCTGAGTGGCTGGGATGGCAGGCGGGGCCACCGGCACTCGGCCTTTCTGTGGGGGTGAGCGGGGTTCATTGGAGCTGACAGTCAAACTTTCCTGCTCGGGCTTGGCTTTGAACCAAAGGCCTAGCACCAGGGTGCAAGGCTTCTCACCATCTTCTTCTTTTCTGAGCGCTGGGATTCTCCCGCCTCAGCTTCCCGATGATCGGCTTGGATTACAGGCGTGCACGACCGTACTTGGCTCTTTCCCCCACCGCTCAGTATTTGGGTGGAGCAGAGATGTCCCTACCTGCGCGGCCCCTGCGCAGCCCGGGGCCGAGTCCTCACCCCCACGCCGCCCCCCTCTAGGTGGTACCATGGCCACCTGTCAGGAGCGCAGGCCGAGGCGCTGCTGCAGGCCAAGGGCGAGCCCTGGACCTTCCTGGTGAGGGAGAGCCTGAGCCAGCCTGGCGACTTCGTGCTGTCCGTGCTCAGCGACCAGCCCAAGGCTGGCCCCACGTCCCCGATCAGGGTCACGCACATCAAGATCATGTGTCAGGTACCGGGAGGTGGGCGCGGGGTGGAGGCCGCGGGAGGGAGGATCGCGGCCGGAGGCCCAGGCCTCACGGCGCCCGCCCTGGGCCTCCGCCAGGGAGGACGCTACACGGTGGGCGGCGCGGAGACCTTCGACAGCCTAGCGGACCTGGTGGAGCACTTCAAGAAGGTGGGCATCGAGGAAGCCTCCGGAGCCTTCGTGTACCTGCGGCAGGTGAGAGGCCCCGCCCCCGCCCGCCCTCCCTCCCTCCCCCCCCAGCCTGGGCGCTGTCCCAAGGCTGGCGCTCTACCCGGTCGGCTGGTGGTTCATGGCAGATCGGAGCCTCGACGGACTTTCCTGCCCAGGCCGGCCTTGAGTCCCGAGCCTCCAGATCTGAGTCTCCAGACCTCGGCCTCCCGAGGAGCGGGGATGACAGGCGGGCGCCCCGGTGCCCGGCCCCGTGGCTGATATCCGGGCCTTGTCCCTCCCCAGCCTTACTATGCCACTCGGGTGAACGCAGCGGACATCGAGAACCGCGTGCTGGAGCTGAACAAAAAGCAGGAGTCGGAGGAGACGGCCAAGGCGGGCTTCTGGGAGGAGTTCGAGGTAGACGGCAGGCATGGCCACCGCGGGGCGGCCACGGGCAGCGCCTTCGCCAGGGCTCGGCCTCACCCGCCCCTCTCCCACAGAGTCTGCAGAAGCAGGAGGTGAAGAACTTGCACCAGAGACTGGAGGGGCAACGGCCGGAAAATAAGAGCAAGAATCGCTACAAGAACATTCTCCCCTGTGAGCCCCGCGCCCCCCCCCCCCATCCCCTGGCACCTTCCGGCCACCCCAGCCCCACTGTCTCCTCCCACATCAGCCGGGCGCCGGTGTGCACGCCTGTAGTCCCAGCTCCTCAGGGAGGCTGAGATGTGAGGATCGCGGTTGGAAGCCAGCCTGGGGCATCCAAGAAGAAGCTGGGAGTGGGAGCCGTGGCACCGGCCCGGGGAAGAAGCTCAGGCCACAGCAGCCAGGCCCCGAGTTCAAATCTCTATAACGGGCACCCAAACAATTAAACTGCCCTAAGAGCTTTCCTACTACCAAGAAGCAAAGGGACCCCGCCCTCCCTGAGCCTTTTGATTTTGTGCCAGTTCTCGGGACTCGAACCCAGGGCCTGGGCGCTGTGCTTTAGCCCCCTTTTTTTTTTTTTTTTGCTCAAGGCTGGCGCTCTACCACTTGAGCCACAGCCCCGCTTGCAGTTTTTTGCTGGCTCATTAGAGGTCCGAGTCTCACAGGCTTTCCCGCGGGGGGCTGGCTTTGCACCGTGATCCTCAGCTCTCAGCCTCCTGCGTGGCTGGGATGGCAGGCGTGCGCTCCCAGCCCCGCCCTCGGCGTGTGGAGGGGGGCCGGCGCGTCTCACGTCCGCCTTCTCGCCCCGGCCAGTCGACCACAGCCGCGTGATCCTGCAGGGGAGGGACGGCAGCGTCCCGGGCTCGGATTACATCAACGCCAACTACGTGAAGGTGGCTGGGTGTGGCCAGAGCCTGGTTGTGGGGGGGCCCTGGGGGCTCCCTGTGGTGCGGGGGGGGGCGGGGGACCCCAGGTCCACAGGCTTCCCCCCCTTTCCCCGGCCCTGGCATGTCTAGGGGGGCTGTGGGAGGGAGGTGCTGTATCCGGAGGTTCACAGTCCGGGCGCGTGCTGCTGCGATCTCACTTAGAACCAGCTGCTGGGCCCGGACGAGAACGGGAAGACCTACATCGCCAGCCAGGGCTGCCTGGAGGCCACGGTGAACGACTTCTGGCAGATGATCTGGCAGGAGAACACGCGTGTCATCGTCATGACCACGCGGGAGGTGGAGAAAGGCCGGGTAGGGAGAGCGCGCATGCGCGTGTGGTGTATCTATAGGTGCATGTGTGTGTGTGTGCGCACGCGTGCAAAAGCCCAGGGCCTCCTGGGAAATGGAGGCCTACCACACACTTTGACTTCCTGTCGATCGTGGGGCCTGAATTCAGGGCCCGGGCGCTGCCCCTCAGCTCCGCAGCTCAGGGCTGGCGCTCTACCCCTTGAGCCACAGCGCCATTCTGGCTTTTTGCTCGTTCACGGCAGATCAGAGTCTCACAGAGACTTTCCCACCCAGGCTGGCCTTGACCCACGATCCTCCGCTCTCAGCCTCCGGAGTGGCTGGGCGGCTGGGGCTCGCGGGGCTGGCGGGTGTGTGTCAGGGCCTCAATGCGATTTCATCGTCGCTGTAGGCAGCCAGACAGAGGGCCCTGGGCCTTTGTGCCTCAGTGGTGCCACTTCCCCTTGCAGAACAAGTGCGTCCCCTACTGGCCGGAGGCGGGCACGCAGCGCGTCTACGGCCTCTACTCCGTGGCCAACTGCGGGGAGCAGGACACGGCGGAGTACAAGCTGCGGACGCTGCAGGTGTCGCCGCTGGACAATGTGAGTGCCCGAGCCCCGCCTCTTCCGGTCGGCGGCAGGGCCGCTGCTGGGGGCCAGACGCATGGCCTTGCTGTCTTGCTTTCAGGGGAAGCTGGTGCGGGAGATCTGGCACTACCAGTACCTGAGCTGGCCTGACCACGGCGTGCCCAGTGAGCCCGGCGGCGTCCTGAGCTTCCTGGACCAGATCAACCAGCGGCAGGAGAGCCTGCCCCACGCGGGGCCCGTCATCGTTCACTGCAGGTGACCCTCCCACAACCTCCCCACGGGCGGTGCCGCTGCTGACGCCTGTAATCCCGGCCGCTCAGGAGGCTGAGATCTGAGGATCGCGGGTCAAAGCCAGCCCGGGCAGGAAAGTCCGTGAGACTCTGATCTCCAATGAACCACCAGAAAACGGGAAGTGCAGCCATGGCTCAAGTGGTAGAGCGCCTGCCTTGAGCTGAAGAGCTGAGGGACAGCGCCCAGGCCCCGAGTTCAAGTCCCACGACTGGCACAAAAGAGAAACAAAACAAGCTGAAACTAAGCGCCGGTGCAGCGTTGAGCTGTGAGGATCTGGGTTTGAAACCAACTGGGAAGAAAAGTCCGTGAGAATTTTTTTCTTTTCTTTGCCAGTCCTGGGCTTGAAAACTCTGGGCCTGGGTGCTGGCCCTGAGCTTTTGCTCAAGGCGGGCGCTCTACCACTTGAGCCACAGCTCCGCTTCCACCTTTTTGCTGGCTCATTGGAGATCAGAGTCTCAGACTTTCCTGCCCGGGCTGGCTTCGAACCGCGATCCTCAGATCTCAGCCTCCTGAGTAGCTGGGATTAAAGGCGTGCGCCACTGGCCCTGACCGGGACGATGTGAGTGGAGTCTGGAGGTGCTCCCGTTATGGCTTTGGGGCCAGCATCTTTCCAACCCCCCCTCCTCCCCAGAGACAGGCCGGTCCCCAAGAAGCCGCCCTCCACACCTCATTCACACACGTCTTACATGCCCGGCCTTTATTTAGATATTACAGGAAGGAAGTAGGTTATTGCGGTGGAGGGGTGTGTGTGTGTGTGTGTGTGTGTGTGTGTGTGTGCGTGCGTGTGTGTATTTTTGATCAATCTGGGTTGGAAAGGAGACATCTTGACTCAGGCCCCGCCTCCCAGGTGTGGCCAAAGGTGAGCGAGGAAAGTTGGGGAGCAGACACCCGGCTGCTCTGCCCCTGTAGGCCTTGGGGGCCCCCACCCCTGGCTGTCCGAGGCTTCGGACTCTTGCTTGGTCACAGGGATGGAACAAAAAGGGGAGCGCAAGTCCTGCAGAAGGAAGCTTGAGATGCAGCCGGGCACCGCAGCCCACGCCTGCAACCCCGGCTGCTCGAGGCCGAGGCTGAGCAGGGCTGTTTAAAGCCAGCCCCGGGAGAGAAGTGTGTGACACTGATCTGAGATGAACCACACGCACACACACACAGACACACACATGTGCGCGCACACCACACAGACGCACGCAGACACGCGCACACATGCACGCATGCACACACACGCGCACACATGCACGCACGCACACACAAACGCGCACACATGCATGCACGCACACAGACACGCACACGCATGCACACAGACACGCGCACACATGCACGCACGCACACACAAACGCGCACACATGCATGCACGCACACAGACACGCACACGCATGCACAGACACGCGCGCGCACACCACACAGACGCACACACAGACACGCGCACACATGCACGCACGCACACACAAACGCGCACACACACACACACACACAAATGCGCGCGCGCACACACACACTTGAGCCACGGCGCCACTCCTGGCTTTCTGGCGGTTCCTGGGAGATCAGAGTCTCGGCCTTTCCTGCCCGGCCTCCATCCGCCACCCTCAGGCCTCAGCCTCCCGGGTGGCCGGGGTGACAGGCGGGGCGCTGGCGCCCAGCCTGGGCCTCTCCGATTCCGTGCGCGTGCGCGGCGGGGGGGGGGGCGCCATCCCGGCCTGGCAGGGCCCCCGGGGAGGGTGGGGGTGCGGCCGGCCCCCTGATGAGGGGCGGGGCTTCCTCTGCACTCAGCGCTGGCATTGGCCGAACTGGCACGATCATCGTCATCGACATGCTGATGGAGAGCATCGCCACCAAGGGTGAGCTGGGGGGAGGGCGGGGGGAGGGCAGGGGGAGGGCAGGGGGGAGGGCAGGGGCGCCCACGGGCCTGGGCCTGAGCTCCCCCCACCCCACCCGCCTGTCTCCCCCCAGGGCTGGACTGTGACATCGACATCCAGAAGACCATTCAGATGGTGCGCGCGCAGCGCTCGGGCATGGTGCAGACCGAGGCCCAGTACAAGTTCATCTACGTGGCCATCGCGCAGTTCATCGACACCACCAAGAAGAAGCTGGAGGTGATCCAGGTGCGCGGCCGTGGGCGCCCGGTGGGGCTCGGGGCAGGGCCGGGCCTCCCTCTCCCCTTGCCGGTCCCCCCTGCTATCCCCCCACTTTCCCTCCAACTGCACACAGTCCCGCAAAGGCCTGGAGTCGGAATATGGGAACATCACCTACCCGCCCGCCATGAAAAGCGCCCACACCACGGCCTCCCGCACCTCCTCCAGGTGAGCCCCCCCTTCCCCGCCCTGCCCCCCCCCTCGCCAGCCTGGCCCTGCCCTTAGGACAGGAGCCATGATTTCAGGTGGGCAGATGTCGGTTCAAGTTCAAGCTCAGTTCTGTGGCAGTGTGTTTTCAGGCACGTCCTGGGGCTCGAACTCAGGGCCTGGGCGCCATCCCTGAGCTCTTCTGCTCAAGGCTGGTGCTCTGCCACTGAGCCACGCCTCCACTTCCAGCTTTTTGTTGGTTCGTCGGAGAGAAGAGTCTCATAGACAAGCCGAGCTGTGGCTTAAGTGGTCGAGTGCCAGGCTTGGGCCAAAGAAGCTCAGAGACGGCGCCCAGGCCCTGAGTTCAAGCCCTAGGACTGGCAAAAGAAAAAAAGTCTCACAGAAGCCGGGTGCTGTGGGTCACACCTGTAATCCCCGCTATTCAGATTGCAGTCCACAGCCAGCCCAGGCAAGAAAGTCCATGAGACTCCTACCTCCCATGGCGCTGTGGCTCAAGTGGCAGAGCGCTAGCCTTGAGTTGATAATGCTGAGGGACAGCGCCCAGGCCCTGAGTTCAAGGCCCACAATCGACAGAAGAAAACAGGAAAAACAAGAAGAATCCTCTTCTTCACGCTGGTTGGAAAGTGACTGAAGGAGAAATTGGCTCAGACCCAAGCGCACCGATACAAAACGGGGGGGAGGCCGGGCGCTTAGCGTCCCGTTCATTCACAGGCGCTGTTACAAGATCTGTCTTTCAGCCCAGCCCAGTGGCTCCCGCCTGTCATCCCAGCCACTCAGGAGGCTGAGATCTGAGGATCGTGGTTCAAGGCCAGCCCGGGCAGGAAAGTTGGTGAGACTCCGATCTCCCATGAACCACCAGAAAACCAGACGTGGCGCTGTGGTTCAAGTGGTAGAGCGCCAGCCTTGAGCTGAAGAGCTCAGGGACAGCGCCCAGGCCCTGAGTTCGAGACCCAGGACCACAAAACAAATAAATAAGCAAAAAAAGGGTAAAAAATCAGAAACAGCAGCGAGAAGTTGAGATATGGCTTCAGTGATTGAATGTCCGCCTTCAGTAAGGAAGGGGGCAAGGCCCTGAGTTCAAGCCTCAGTCCAGCACATGCATGCGCACACACGTACACACACACAACACACACTGCGTTTTTTCAGTTGCCTGTTTTATTGTTTGTTTTGTGGTCAGTTGTGGGGCTTGAACTCGGGGCCTGAGCTCTTTTTGCTCAAGGCCGGCGCTCTGCCATGCTGAGCCACAGCGCCACTTCTGGTTTTCTCGTGGCTCCTGGGAGACGAGAGTCTCACGGACTTTCTTTTCCGGGCTGGCCTTGCATTGCGATCCTCCGGCCTCAGCCTCCCGAGTCGCTGGGATGACAGGCGTGCGCCCCGGCGCCCGGCTTCCCATGCCTCTTACCACCCCGCCTCCCGCAGACACAAGGAAGATGTGTACGAGAACCTGGACCGGAAGACGAAGAAGGAGGAGAAAATGAAGAAGCAGCGGTCAGCCGACAAGGAGAAGAGCAAGGGGTCTCTCAAGAGGAAGTGAGCGGCGCGCACTTCCTGTGGCCACGGTACAGATCCGTCTCCGCCAGCTCCTCCCTGCCCGACCCTCGGTGCTGGGCTGGCGGGGGGAGATGCAGGAAGGGCTCACAGACTTCCCCCAGCCTTCCAGAATGTTCTGGAAGCCCCTCTCCAGGTTCCAGGCCCCCCCCCACCCCTTCTTTTCTCTCCACAGCCCCCAGGCCCGTTCCCTGTCAGCCCTGAAGAGGCCCAAGCTGGAAGCTGGGGACCCTCTGCCCATCCGATTGTAATTTAAATCACTGTGCCCCCCCAAATTTGTACATAGAGCTCACCAAGGCCCCAGGCAGGGCCCCCCCTCTTCTTGTAAATAAAGACCCCTGTGTGGCCCCTTGAACTGGCTCTGCATTGTCCCCAGTGAATGTGGAAGAAAGGGAAGGAGGGAGGGGGGAGGGAGGGGGTAGGGGGGGTAGGGAGGGGGTAGGGGGGGTAGGGAGGGGGGAGGGGGGAGGGAGGGGGGAGGGGGGAGGCTCACAAGCCGGCTGGGCGCTGGTGGCTCCCGCCTGTCATCCCAGCTAGAAAGGAGGCTGAGGTCTGAGGATCGCGGTTCAAAGCCAGCCCGGGCAGGAAAGGCGGTGAGACTCTGCTCTCCAGGGAGCAGCTCAGGGCACAGTGCTACACAACCAAGGAATGAACGAATGAATGAATGAATGAACCAACAGCTCAAGAGTAGACAGACCTGCTTCCAGTGCTACTTTGCATAGGCAAATGATGGCAAAATCCGTCAACCCAGCAGCCTCCTCCCCCCCCTCCCCCCCCCTCCTCCCTCCTCCCTCTTCTGGCCAAACCTAGGACCTCCATCCTCCGCCCGAGCTAGCCATCCCTCCGCTCCGCCCGAGCTGCATCTCCAGCCCCATACCCTCTCTTTGCCTTTCTGCTCATGCTGGCGCTCCACCACTTGAGCCACGCCCCCATCTTGGCCTTTTGCTGATTCCCTGGAGGTGCCAGTCACCTGGCTTTGATCTGGAGCCTCAGCTGTCGGCCTCCTGAGGGGCCCAGCCTCGCCGCTCCTGCCTGGAACCCAGGCCTTCCCGCCTCACCTCTGAGATCTAGGAATTAGGACCCGTTTTAGAGGAGGCTGAGCAAGGCCACAGCGCACTGGGGCCCCCACTCTCCCCAACTCTGGGCTGAGGGGCCAGGGAGCCTCGAGCCAACGCTGACGGGCGCCGTCCCTCAGCGCTTCTGCTCCAGGCGGGCGCTCTACCCCTCGAGCCACAGCGCCACTCCCGGCCTTTCCTGCGTATGGGGTGCTGAGGACTCGAACCCAGGGCCTCCTGCACGCGAGGCGAGCGCTCTGCCACTGCGCCCCTGCCCCGCACATATATATAATACGATAACACATATATTTGGATGTAGAGCACTAGTGTTTTTGGGGTCCCAGTACCAGGGGGCCTGGAGGGGCGACCTGGGAGGAAGAACCCCCCCCATCCCCCCCCCACACACGATGCCGGGCTGCGTGGCGCAGGGCGGCGGCGCTGGGCGGTTGACACACTCGCTCCTGGGCCCTGGGGGGGGCGGGGGGGGGCGGGGAGGGGGTCCGAGGGGGGGCGGCTTGCGGGCGGGGCCGGGCAGGCGAGGCCAGGTGGAGGGGGAGGAGGAGGGGGAGGGGGAGGAGGAGGAGGAGGGGGAGGAGGAGGAGGAGGGGAGGGGAAGGAGGAGGAGCGGGAGGAGGAGGAGGAGGGGGAGGGGAGGGGGAGGGGCGGGAGCCGCGGCTGGGCCCGGGGGTCTCCCCAGCGCAGGTGAGGTCGGGCGCTTGTGGGGGGCCAGGCGGGGACAGGGGTGCTCGGGATGGGGGGCCGATCCCCAACACCCGCACCCAGGAACCGGGGCCCGCGCGGAGCCGAAGCAAGGGGGGGGAGGAGACCCCGTCTTACCCCGCCCCCGGGCCCCGCCCCTCCTCCCCGGGCCCCGCCCCTCTCCCCGCCCCCCCCCCTCCGCGCAGCGCTGGGCGCAGCCTGGGCCCCTGTCTGGTGGAGATGGCCCCCGGGGCGCCCGGCGAGGTGACCCCCCCCCCCGCCCGGGGCGTCTGCGTCCGGGTCGCGGGTGCGCCATGCGCGGGCGCCCACGTGGGCCCCGACCACCTCGAACTCAGCGCCGCCACTGGCGCCGCGCGCACTGCGGCCCCTCGGAGGTGTGGCTGGCCTCGGCCCCCGGCCTCCGGCGGGCTGCGACGACGGGGCGCCCGGAGCCCGGAGCCCCGCGGGCGCGGCCTCGTGCGGGTGAGGGTGGGTCCGGTCCTTGGGGGCCCCGCCTCGGGCGGCCAGCGCTTCCCGGCCTCGGCCCCGCAGAGGTCGGAGGCCGCCGGCAGCCGCGTCTCGCGGGCGCCGGTTTCCAGGGAGTCAGCGCAGAGCGGGAAGTGGGGGGACCGCGGCCCCGCCCCCCGGCCCCGCCCCTCCCTAGGCCCCGCCCCCGGCGCCCTCTCGGGATCCCCGCGCGCATGCGCGCCGCCCGCCCCGGGAGAGCCCGCGCAGGCGCAGCAGGTTGGACTCGCGTCGGTACAGTAGTAAAAGTTTATTGAGAATGGCTGCGTGGCGCTGCGCTCCCTCCGCTGGGCGACGGCGCGGCCTCACTTCTTGCCCCGGATGAGGCTGTCGCTGCGGGAGACAGACGCGGCTGCGGCCGGGGCGTGGGGGGGATGGGGCCACCCCGGGGGGAGGGAATGGGGGACCCCGGGTGGGGGGAATGGGGGACCCCGGGTGGGGGATGTGGGGAACCCCGGGTGGAGGGAATGGGGGACCCCGGGTGGGGGATGTGGGGGACCCCGGGTGGGGGATGTGGGGGACCCCGGGTGGGGGATGTGGGGGACCCCGGGTGGGGGAGCGGGGGTCGCTCCGGATGGGGGTTCGGGGGGGACCCCGGCACCGGCCGGTGCACACCTACCTGCCCCTGCGGATCGCCAGGAGGGAACATGGAAGAGAAAGAGGAGACCGGGTGACCCCGCGGCGGCGCCCCAACCCCGCCCTGGGCCCCGGCCTCCTGCCCGCCGCCCCAGCCGCCGGGAGGCTGAGATCGAAAGATGGCGGTTCGAGGCCAGCCCGGGCAGGAAGTCTGTGAGACTCCGATCTCCCACGGACCACCCGAAAACCGGGAGCGGCGCTGTGGCTCAGGTGGTGGAGCGCCCGCCTGGAGCTGAAGCGCTGAGGGACGGCGCCCGGGCCCCGAGTTCAAGCCCCACGGCCCCCCACCACCCCCAAGATCGATGCTGCAAGACAGAAAGCGTGAGCCAACCCTCTCCCCCTCCCCAGCAAGAACTAGACTCGCACCGGGCCCCGCGCTATTAACGGCCGAGTCCCGGGGCTTTCCCGCGGGCGGGATCACAGGCGTCCGCCCCGCCCGCCCCTGAGTAGCACTGGCTGAGCACAGGCCTGCGGGGCGGCTGCGCGGGACGCGGGCGTCTCACCGAGTGAAGCTTTCGTCCTGTAAGTTCAGCACGAGGTTGTCTGCGGTGAGGAAGATCCGGTTCTGCGACGTGGCGATCTAGACAAGGCGGGGGCGGGGACAGGTGGGCGTGAGGGGCTCACTGGGGCACCCCAGGCGGGGAGGGGGGGGCAGGAGGGGGGGGTGCTTTCTGCTCTCACTGGGCTCACGCCCGTCACCCCAGCTCCTCGGGAGGCTGAGATCTGGGGAAATCACGGTTCAAAGCCAGTTGTGGGGCAGGAAAGCCCGGGAGACTATCTGCAATTAACCAGCCAAAAGCTGGAAGTGGAGCGTGGTTCAAGTAGTAGAGCACCAACCGTGGGCAAGCAGGCGCCTGGTCCCAGAGTACACACAGGTACACACGTACGCACACACACCCCAAAACCCAGACCCCAGCGCTGCGGGTGGCTCGGACTGGCCGCAGACCAGCGCACAGAAAGCGAATCTCCGGATGGCTCACCGTCTTGGAGATGTTCTGGGCGGCCCTGATCTTACGTAGCTTGATGTAGCCCGGATTCTTGCTCAGGGCTTCTCCGAGGTGAGGCTGGAGTTAAGGTCCACGCCGGCCGGGCTGGGGGCAGCTCCCACCCCCTCCCGTGGGCTGTCAGATCCACGCGTGCGCTCACGGCCTGTGCCCACCCCGCCTCAGCCTCCCTCTGTGGGCCTCCCCGCAGGCCGCTGCCAGCATCTGGGGTGACAGCGGAGAGGCCGGGGGAGGCCCGGGCTGCTGTGGATCGGGCCTTAGGGTGTGTGTGGGGGGGGGGCCCACGCCTCAGGACCCCCTCCGAGATTTCCGATCGTCCCCCCCCACCCCAAACTAGGAGCTGAGGGGCGCAGGGCACGGAGTCGCATTCGCCTTGGCCTCATCAGCCAGCCCTGTGGGAGGGCGGAGGGAGGGCAGGCCCGGGCGCGGAAGGATATCATCTTGGCGGCCTCGGCCTCGCCCTCGGCCTGCACGATCTTCTGCCTCTGCTCCTGCTTGGCTTTCTCCACCAGGAACTGGGCGCGCTGGGCTTCCTGCTGGGCTGTGGGGAGGGGGGTGGAGGGAGGGTCAGGGGGGATCACAGCCCCCCCCACGGCCGCTGATCGCTGCAGCCCGCCACTCACTCACCCACTTGCTTGGCCTCCACGGCGGCGGTGTACTCGCGGCTGAAGCTCAGCTCCGTGATGGCCACGTCGTCCAGGATGAGGCTGAAGTCCTTGGCGCGCTCGGTGAGCTCCCGGCGGATCAGCAGGGACACCTGGGGGGATTGGGCGGGACTGGAGAACTGGAAGGAAGGCGGGGAGACCCGTGACCTCGGGAACCACGGAGCTGGTTCATGGGAGATCAGAGGCTCACAGACTTTCCTGCCCGGACTGGCCTCGAACTGCAATCCTCAGCTCTCAGCCTCCAGAGTAGCTGGGATGACAGGCGGGAACGGCCAGCCGCGCAGTCCTGGAGAGAAAACAGAGGCTCAGACAGCCGGCGACGGGGGTCAGACCTGGGCGCGCTGGGTGATGAGCTGTGAGGCGTTGAACTTGGCCACCACGCTCTTGAGCACCTCGTTGACGATGGACGGCAGCACGCGCTCCTCGTAGTCCAG
Organism: Dipodomys spectabilis; assembly: GCF_019054845.1. Classification (NCBI taxonomy): domain Eukaryota; kingdom Metazoa; phylum Chordata; class Mammalia; order Rodentia; family Heteromyidae; genus Dipodomys; species Dipodomys spectabilis. The sequence continues at coordinate 35,862 of NW_024871390.1, read as the reverse complement.
CCCGAGGCGCTGGTACATGCTGGGCAGCTCCTGGGCGTTGGGCCTGGACAGCACCCGCAGGGAGATGTTCACCATCTGCAGGTCTGAGCAAAAGTCGAGGTCAAGATCAGGCTCGAGCTGCCGGTGTGCGCATGAGCACCAGTCCTGGGGCCTGAACTCAGGGCCTGGGCGCCGGCCTCAGCAATTTTTGCCCAAGGCTGGCGCTCTACCACTTGAGCCACAGCTCACTGGAAATAAAAGGGTCTCACAGATTTTCCTGCCGGGCTGGCTTTGAACTGGGATCCTCAGATCTCAGCCTCCCGAGGAGCTGGGGTGACAGGCGGGAGCCCCCTGTCATGATTTCCAAGTATGGTCCTCAGGGGAAAGTAGTGGAGAATGGGGTACGGGTCTCTCCTGGACAAGGTCGGGTGGACAGATCCACAAATCAGACCCGACAAGTTTTTTGTTTTTTTTTGGGGGGGGGGGGGTCCGGTCGTGGGGCCTGAACTCTGGGCCTGGGTGCTGTCCCTCAGCTCTTCGGTTCAAGGCTAGCGTTCTACCACTTGAGCCACAGCACCACTTCCGGCTTTTATTCTTTTTGCTTATGTGGTGCTGAGGAATCGAACCCAGGGCCTCAGGCATGCAAGGCAAGCGCGCTACCACTGAGCCACCTTCCCAGCCCCCAGACCCGAGAAGCTTCGATCGAGGACAAAGGGAGCGCGAGGGACCCCGGCAGTAACTTCCGCAGCATTCTGCACGTTGGGGCCACACCGCCTGAACCCCCCAGGCCGCCGCACGGGGCCCCGTGGCGGGGCTCACTTACCTTTGGAGCCCGTGGGTGAGGAGATCTTCCGGGGTCGGGCTCGGATGTCATAGATAATGGGGTACTGGAACCAGGGGATCCTGGGGGACAGGACGGGGGGGGGGGGCACGGGTGGGAAACAGGTCGGTGGCGCTCCCCCGCCCGCAGGCCCAGGCCCGGCCCGGCTCCCCGCACGGGGCCCCGTCGGGGCGATCGCTGGTCCCCCCGCCCCGCCCCCTCCAGTCCAAAATCCAGCCGCCGGCGGCGGGGTGAAAGGTCAGGGCCCGCCGCCATTACCTGAAGTGCAGGCCCTCGGCCAGGATGGTGTCCTGCTGCACGCCGCCGATGCGGTTGAAGAAGATGGCTCTGTGGCCGCCCTCCACTGCGGGGATGGGGGGACAGGGTCAGGGGTCGGGGTCGGGGGTCGCGGGCGGCCCCCGGCCCCGATCGCGGCCCGCTTACCGGTGAACACCGACTCGCGCACGCCGTAGGCCACGGCGCCGGCCCCCAGCAGCAGCTTGAGCGCCGCGCCCATGCCCCGCGGCCCGGCGGGCAGCCGCCCCGCCAGGTCCTTCAGGTTCTGAGCCATCGGCGCAGGTCGCGGGCGACGCGGCGCCCGCCCGCCCCACCGCGCTCCGCCTCGCCGGGGAGCACGAGCGCGCGGCGCACGCACGAGGGTCCCGGCCCCGGGGCGCTCGCGGCAGGAAGGGCACCGGAAGTGCGCGCCCGCCTCAACCGTCCCCGCCCGCCCGCCCGCTCGCTCCCCGAGCCGAACTTCGCGCACCGGAAGCCCGGCGGCGGAAGTCCCGCCTCTCGCCGCTCGCCACGCCGCGCCCTCCCTCGCCGGCTTCACCAGCGCTGTCGCCCTTTGGCCGGCGCCCGCTTTCAAAATGGCCGCCGGAAAGACGTTTGGCCGAGGGAAGGCGGGCCCTCGGAGGGGAGGCGGGCCCTCGGAGGGGAGGAGCTAAGTCGAAGCGGAGGAGGTCCAGGCCGCTTCCGGTCCGGGGGCAAGATGGCTGCGCCCAGTGGTGCGTGCGCGCCTCGAGAGCGGCGCGCCCGCGAGCAGGAGCAGGACTGGGGGGCCGCGGCGCCCAAGAGGCCCCGGCTCGGGGCCGGAAGCAGGAGCGGCGGCCGGAGGCTCATCGTGGTGCTGGAAGGGGCGAGTCTGGAGACCGTGAAGGTGGCGCGGCGCCGGAAGTGCGGGCGCGGGGCGCCGGAAGTGCGGGCGCGGGGCGCGGGGGGCGGGCGCGGGGCGCGGGGCGCGGGAAGTGCGGGCGCGGGGGGCGGGCGCGGGGGTGCGGGGCGCCGGAAGTGCGGGCGCGGGGGGCGGGGCGCCGGAAGTGCGGGCGCGGGGGGCGGGCGCGGGGCGCGGGGCGCGGGAAGTGCGGGCGCGGGGGGCGGGCGCGGGGGTGCGGGGCGCCGGAAGTGCGGGCGCGGGGGGCGGGGCGCCGGAAGTGCGGGGGCGGGGCGCGGGAGGTGGGGGGCGGGGCGCCGGAAGTGCGGGCGCGGGGGGCGGGGCGCCGGAAGTGCGGGCGCGGGGGGCGGGGCGGGGGGGGCGGGGGCGCCGGAAGTGCGGGCGCGGGGGGCGGGGCGCCGGAAGTGCGGGCGCGGGGCGCGGGCGCGGGCGGGCGTCGAGCGGGAGGAGGGCCGAGCGCCGCGCCCGCATCTCTGCCATTGACTCCCGTGGCAGGACCCCTCCCCCTTGCTTCCAGATGATTCCATGATGTCATGTCGGGCGAGGGCCAATGCGGATGGCTGTGGCCGCCGCCTGCCTCTGCGTGCGTGCGTGCGTGCGCGCGCATCTGCGGTGTGCGCCCGTGCGCCCGTGTGCGTGCCGGCGCCGGGCCCCGTCCCTGAGCTGCTGTGCGCGAGGCTGCTGCTCCACCCCTTGCGCCACGGCTCCACGTTGGGCTTTTCGCTGGTTCGATGGAGCTCAGTCTCCCGCGCTTTCCTGCCCGGGCCGGCCTCGACCCGCGATCCTCAGCCCGCGGCCTCCCGAGCCGCTGGGGTGGCCCGCGTGCGCACCGGCGCCTGCCTGTCGTTAGCAGCGTGCCGTGAGACTTGCGTTTACGGTTTTTCTTTCCCGTGTGCTGGGGAATGAAATCCCGCGCCCCGCACCTGCTAGACACGCGCTTTCCCATTGACCACGCCCAGCGCGTCTCCTTTTCCTTGTTACCCAGCTTGTCCTGTCAGTGTCTTTGGGGTAGTGGGATCTTTTGTGCCTGCCTCTCACATGCTGGAATTACAGGCGCACACGACCAGGCGTGGCCTTCATGGCCGAGTGTGAGTGTGTGTGTGTGTGTGTATTTTTTAAATCTATCTCAATACCGGCTCCGAATACCGGTTCCCCTCACTTGCGAGGCAAGTAGATATTCTACCACTTGTGCCAAACCGCTCTCTCCCCCTTTTTTTAGCTTTCACTTTTCGGGAGCTTTTTATTTTTTCCTTCTGGGCTGGCACACACCAGGTAGCTGGGACTACAGGTGTGGCCCCTACCACTGTACCTAGCTTTTGGTTGATATGAGGTTATAGACATGAGCCAGCCTGCCTGGCTGCCACCTTACTAAAACTGAGAATTGTCCCTCTAAAGTTCTTTTTAGAGGAGGTGTGGTGCCACAGGTGACATCTCCAACTCTGTTATGTGCTGGTTCTTTGTCAGGTGTGGGGCTTGAACTCAGGGCCTGGGCGCTGTCCCTGAGCTCTTTTGCTCAAGGGACATATTGAGCCGCTGTTTCTGGCTTTCTGGCGGTTTATTGGCGATCAGCGTCTCACGGACTTCCCTGCCCAGGCTGGCTTCGAACCGAGATCCTCAGATCTCCGCGTCCTGAGTGGCTGGGGTGACCGGCGGGCCCCGGTGCCCGGCTGTTTCTAACACGCTCGGTGTGTCTGAGGATTCCTCTCGTGGCTAGGGGCACGCCGCCAGTTTCTTTTTTTGTTGCCGGTCCTGGAGTTTGAGCTCGGGGCCTGGGCACTGCCTGAGCCTCCCTGTGCCCAAGGCTGGCGCTCGACCACTTGAGTCAGAGCCACTTCCGGGTTTTTTCCGTGTACGTGGTCCTGTGGGATCGAACCCAGGGCCTCATGCGTGCGAGGCAGCCAGTTTCGTTAGGTGGAAGGTTCTTCCGACTGTGGATCGCCGTCCTCCGGTTTCCCCAGCAGCGGGGGTGGCGGGTGTGAGTCGCTGGCACCTGATTGGCTGCGCCGCAGTCGCCCCGCCCCTTCCTAGCCAATCCCATCTGGTGTTGGGAGCGCGCCCCTGGCCCCAGACCTGATGCGCATGCGTGGGGGGGGGCAGTTACCTGTCACTCCGGCCTCACCTGGCGGGGCCTCGCGGGGCCCCGAGAAACTCCAGCACGTCCCAGATTCTACAGCCGCTGGCTAAGAGCAGCGGGGAGCCGCGGCCCGCCCGTCACCCCTCGAACCACCAGAGAGCCGGAAGTGGCGCCGAGGCTCCGGTGGTGGAGCGCGGGCCTTGAGCTGCGGCCCCAGCCTTGGCCCGCGCCCCGCAGCGTCGCGCCCTCCCCCCCCCCCCCCCGCGTGTAACGCCCTCATCCGGGCCCCTTGTCCAGGCGGGGAAGACGTACGAGCTGCTCAACTGCGACAAGCACAAGTCGGTGCTGCTCAAGAATGGCCGGGACCCGGGCGAAGTGAGGCCGGATATCACCCACCAGGTACCGGGGGTGGGGCCTGGCGAGGCCCCGCCCCACGCAAGCCCCGCCCCTGCGCGAGTGCACGGCCCCGCCCCCTCCCACAGCCTGGTGAGGCTCCGCGCTGCGCACAGCTCCGCCTCCGAGCGTGTGCACAGCCCCGCCCCCACGACAGCCCCTGGCGAGGCCCCGCCCACAGCCCCGCCCCGAGCATGTGCACAGCCCCGCCCCCACGACAGCCCCTGGCGAGGCCCCGCCCACAGCTCCGCCTCCGAGCGTGTGCACAGCCCCGCCCCACGCACAGCCTGGCGAGGCCCCGCCTCCCAGTGCACGCTGGCGCGCAATCGCAATCTACCGTGGCCGCGGCCCGGCGCATGCTGACGGCGGCCGCCCTCCCCAGAGCCTGCTGATGCTGATGGACAGCCCTCTGAACCGCGCGGGGCTGCTGCAGGTGTACATCCACACGCAGAAGAACGTGCTGATCGAGGTGAACCCCCAGACGCGGATCCCCAGGACCTTCGACCGCTTCTGCGGCCTCATGGGTGAGAGGCCGCTGCGGGAGGGCCGGGCGGGTGTGTGCGGGTGTGTGCGGGCCCGGGCGGGCTTGCACGCGGCTGGGCGCCCTCGTTGCTCCCGGTGGCGCTCGACCGCTCGAGCCGCGGCTCCTGGTCCAGCCTTTCGCCGCCCGGCTTCGAACCTCCGCCCCGAGAGCGGCGCCCTGCCCGCGAGGCGGCCCCTGACCCGCCGGCCCGCCTCCTCCCCCAGTCCAGCTTCTGCACAAACTCAGCGTCCGCGCGGCTGACGGCCCCCAGAAGCTCCTCAAGGTGCGGGGCGGGGCCCGGCGGGGGCGGGGCCGGACTAGGGGCGGGGCTGGGGAGCCTGGGCGGGGCCTGACTAGGGGCGGGGCTGGGGAGCCTGGGCGGGGCCTGGCAGGGGGCAGGGCCTGACTTGGGGCGGGGCCTGGCCCGGGGGGCGGAGTCCGGGGCGCTGACCCTGCCCCGCGCCCCCAGGTGATCAAGAACCCCGTGTCGGATCACTTCCCCGCGGGCTGCGTGAAGGTGGCCACCTCCTTCTCGGCGCCCGTCAGCGACGTGCGGGAGCTGGTGCCCGGCGCCGACCCCATCGTGTTCGTGGTGGGCGCCTTCGCCCACGGCCAGGTAAGCGCGGCCCCGGGGCCCGGGGAGGCCGTGCGGGGTCAGCGCCCGTGTCCCGCAGCCGGGCGGGGCCGGGCCGTCATCCGGGCCTCTGCGTCCGCAGGTGGACGTGGACTACACGGAGCGGACGGTGTCCCTGAGCAACTACCCGCTGTCTGCGGCCCTGACCTGCGCCAAGCTCACCTCGGCCTTCGAAGAGGCGTGGGGGGTGCTGTGACGGCCGGGGGCCCCCAGGTCCTGACCCTTCCCCCCCCCCCGCCCGCCGTTCATGGCTGTTTCTATTAAATGGTCTTTCTGTAAGTCTTGTGTTGCGTCTCGGGCAGCTCCTCGGAGGGTCGCTGCGGGGCCGGGCCTCGCGGACGCTCCTGTCCCGGCTGGTTTTGATCCTCAGCGCTCGGCCTCTGAGTGGCCGGGATGACAGGCGTGCGCTACAGTACCCCTAAACCCGGCGTTTGGGGGGAGGCGTCCCATCTGGAGCCACGTCTGGTGCTCTAAGCGTTGTGGGGCACCCCTGGCTCGGCCGGGGGTGGGACCCCAGGATACGAGGGCGTGCCCCCCCCCCCCAGCGGGAAAGAAGGCAGGCGGGACGCAGGCAGTGGAAAAACGGAACACACAGAAGTGAGTTTTATCCGGTAGAGTCCGAGATAGAAAAGGCGGCGCGGGCGGCCCCCAGAGCCCCCCCCCGGCGGCCGCGCTCAGCTCGGAGGAGATTGGCAGAAGAATACAACAGCTTCCTGGCTAGTGGGGGGAGAGATAAGGCAACGTGCATGGGGGAGCCCGAAAAGGGGGTGCGGCCCCCGGCTCCTCCCACGAGAGCTTCCCCACTGGCCGGGGACACTCGCTGGCAGAGACGCTGCTCCCGGCTCCTTAGGACTCTGTGCTCTGGGCCTAGGGAGTGCCGTGGAGGAAACATTTCTGCACCATTCCTGCCGTAGGCCACCTAGGGGACAGTGAGGGGGTGGGTTGCCAGGCAGTCCCATGGGGGGTCCCAGTGGCAAGCCACCGCCACCTCAGCCAGTGTGCAGCCGGGCTATGTTGCTACAGCCTGTGGTCACCCCTCCTTCCCTCTTGAATAAGTCAGGGCAAGCAGCCGCCACCCCATAGCGAGTGTGCAGCCGGGCTGCGCTGTGGTGGCCTGTAATCGCCAGACTCACCCGGGGGGAATTGGCTATTCCATTCTTTTCAACTTCTCTTTCCGTGGTACCAAGGCTCTGCGCATGTAAGGCAGGATGAGCAGGAGGCTCAAGAAGAAGACGTGTCCGATGAAGTAGACGGATCTGTACACCTGGAGGGAGAGGAGGCTGCTGAGCCGGGCCCTGGGGAGGCCCCGCCCCGGGGAGGCCCTGGGCCTCTACACCGGCCAGCAGCCTGACCTTCAGCCATTTGTCCCAGGTGAAGAGACAGAAGGCGGTCATGGAGTAACCCAGGAAGAGCCAGTGGATGGTTTGCTGGATCAGGTAGAAGAGCGGCTGCAGGGCCGGGACGGAGGCCAGGCCGCTCAGCGCTGGGCTGTCTCGGATGAGGTTGGCGGCCTGCAGAGGAAAAGCCAAGGCCTGGAGATGGCAAGGGTGCCGGGCGCGGTGGCTCACGCCTGTAGTCCCAGCTACTCAGTAGGGAGATGGAAATAGGAGGATCGTGGTTCAAAGGGACCTGGAACAGCATCCAGGCCCTAAGTTCAAGACCCACGACTGAGAAAAGGGAAAAAAGATCACCAAGGTGCACCTGCTCCCCTCCCTGCGGCCAGCACCCCGGGGCACCTGCTTCTCCACGACCACGATGAGAAACTCCATCTGGAAGCACATGAGGTAGCCCGAGTGCAGCCCGTGCCACAGCGCCAGGAAGAGCAGCGACAGCGCCTGCGACAGCTCCTTGTTCCCCAGGAACTTGAGGCGCTTGAAGAAGTAGCTGGGGAGGGGGGGAGGCACAGGGCTGAGCCTCCCCTCCCCAGCACGCAGGACGAGGGTACAGGGGGGACTCCCGAGTCTGGGGGCTGAGCTGACAGCCGGAGAAGCGCTGGGCTCTGGGATTAGAAGCTAGGCCTGTGTGTGCGCGCGCGCGTGCGTGCGTCTGTCCAGCCCAGGACTTGAACTCAGGGCCTGAGCACCGTCCCTGAGACTTTCTTCCTCGAGGCTGGCGCTCTGCCCCTTGAGCCACAGCGCTCCTTCCGGCTTTTTGGTGGAAATGGAGGCGAGAGTCTCACAGACTTTCCTGCCTGGCCTCAAACTGCGATCCTCTGATCTCAGCCTCCTGGGCAGCTGGGACCCCAGGCGGGAGCACCGGGGCCGGTCCCTGGGCGCCCGCGGGGTGACAGGCCTGCGCTGGGGGCCGGGATGGGGCTGGGGGGGCTTCCGCGCGGGCTCGGGGGGGCCGGGGTGGGGGACCCCCGTCCCCCCCGCCCCGCTCACCGGGCCACCCAGGCGTTGGTGTTGATGTTGAAGGAGGCGATGGTGCCGGTGAAGCGGGGGTTGGTCTCGAACATCCACACCTTCATGTTGGCGCACGCGTCCCACTTGGCTCTCCCATCCTCGCCGAAGCCGTTGAAGCCGAGCCCCGTGAGGATGCACACGCCTTCCTGCGGCCAACGCCGGGGTTTGCGCCGCACCGCCTCCCGGGCCGGCAGGCCCCGCCCCTCCGCCCTGCGGCCCCGCCCCCAGCCAGCCCCACCCACAGACCCCTCCCCGGCAGGCCCCGCCCCTCCCCAGCCAGCCAGCCCCACCCACAGACCCTTCCCCGGCTGGCCCCGCCCCCTCCCCAGCCAGCCAGCCCCACCCACAGACCCCTCCCCGGCTGGCCCCGCCCCATCCGCCCTGCGGCCCCGCCCCTCCCCAGCCGGCCCCGCCCCCCGCCGGGACTCACCGTGACCAGCCAGCAGGTGACGTACTTGTACAGCACGAACTTGCCCCAGACCAGCAGGTACACGCAGCGGAACCAGAGCGGGCGGCTCTGCGGGCGGGCGGGGCGGAGCCGGGGTTCGAGACGGCGCTCGCCGGCGGGGACTGGGCCTCCTCACCGGGCCGCACCTCCACTTGGGGAGCCCCGGCCCCCCGTCTGTTGCCACCGCGCTCAACCCAGCGCAGAAGTTAGGACCGGAAGCTGCAGGGCGCCTCGCCTGTCATTCCGCGACTCAGGGAGGCCCAGACGGGAGGATCCGAGCTTGAGGCCCACCGGGGAAGGAGTCTGACTCCTCTCCAGATGCTCTGGGGCTCGACCCCCAGCTCTGGACCGGCACAAAACTAAGTAAGGATAAGCCCTGACCCTGACAAGAGCCAGAGGCGGCTTTCTCTCTCCCTCTATCTTGTCACTTGGGAGCAGACAACAGGCTGGAGCAGCCACAGCTCCGCTGCTCCCCGAGGCACCTGGGGTGGGGCGGGGCTGAGGAGCCCCCCTCAGCCCTGAGGGCGTGGGGCGTCCAGCAATGGCTGATGCACGGGGTGCCGATGCCAGCTCACAGATCTAGAGCAACGCCTATACAGTGGAGATGGCGCGGACTCCTCTGCTACCTACAGGGGCCCCTGCCGGTGCCCGCGCCGTCCGCCCTCGGCCGGCACTTACTTCGTAGTCGTCAGTGAGGAGATAGTCGTGGGTGATGTACGGGCTGAGCAGGGTGTAGACCACCAGGTAGACGAGGCCCAGGCTCAGGCGCTTGAGGGCCGGGATGGTGCTGGGAAGGAACAAGTCGCATCGGAAGGGGCGGAAGGCCTGACAAAGGGTGTGGACCTGGGGGCGTGGCCTGATAGTAAGGGCAGGTCCAGGGTCTGGGAAGGGTGTGGCCTGCATAGGGCACGTCCAGGCCCTGGGAGCAAGGTGGAAGAAGGGCGTGGCCAGCTAGGGGTATGTCTAGACAGGGGGTGTGGCCAGCCAGGGGCGTGCCCAGGCCCAGGATGCTGGAGGGGAGGGGGCGTGGCCCCGGGCACGGGGCGTGTCCCGGCCCAGGGGGCGTGGCCGGCAGGATGCTGGAGGGGAGGGGGCGTGGCCCCGGGCACAGGGCGTGTCCGGCAGGATGCTGGAGGGGAGGGGGCGTGGCCCGGGCACGGGGCGTGTCCAGGCCCAGGGGGCGTGGCCGGCAGGATGCTGGAGGGGAGGGGCGTGGCCCAGGCACGGGGCGTGTCCGGGCCCAGGGGGCGTGTCCGGTACCTGTTGGGCACCTTCCCGGGCTCGTCCGTCAGCTGCCCCTGCACCAGCTTCCGGTAGTGGTTCATGGAGAACTGGGGGCCCACCAGGAAGGCCCCGTAGAAGTAGGCGAACCCCGCGACCTCCAGCAGGGACGGGACCCCGCGGATGGCGTACTTCCGCTGCTCTGGGGTCAGGGAGTTCTGTGCCGGGCAGAGAACAGGCCGGCTCAGGGGATCGGAGCCCACTTCCGGTCCGACTGAGCATGTGGGGGGGGGGGCGTTGCCTAGCAACAGCCAGAGCCAGGCTGGCCTCGAACCTCCGGACCTGGCGCAGTGGCTGCGTCCCGGACGAGTTCGACCTGGGGAGCCTGGAGGCTCACTGCTCTGGGGGAAGGGGCTGGGGGGGAAACTGAGGCAGAGCTGTCCCTGGTGATCTGCGGGCACCTTCTCCGTGGCCCTCACAGCGTTTAACGGGAACGGCTGGGGCTTTACCTGGTCTTTGCCTCCATCGAAGTAGTCGATGGCCAAACCTGAGCAGAGAGAGAGAAAGTGAGGGGGGGGGTGGAGGGCCCGGATGTGTGGGACAGCGATCCTCCGGATCCTCGGGACTCACCGATCATCTTCAGCGTCAGCACACAGTGCGGCATCGTCCACTTGATGTCGTAGGTGCCCGTGGCGGTGTAATAGTAGCCAGCAAGAAGGTAGGCCTGGGAGAGAGGGCGTCGTTACTGCCCCCCCAACCCCTGCGGGTGAGCCCGCCACCTCGGGGTCTTTATTTCCTCCTTGCTCTGAATGAAATCCCTCGTGTGCTTTCCTGTTCCTGCTCAGGAGGCTGAGAGCTGAGGTCCAGGTTTAAAGCCAGGCCGGGCAGCCGGGCATGGTGGCGCACGCCTGTAGTCCCATCGCTGGAGAGGCTGAGCTCGACCCTGAGCCAAATGTGCGAGCTGAGATGGGAATCGGATGTGCCGGTCCAAGGACTTGAACTCAGGGCCGGCCCGGGCGCTGTCTCTGAGATTTTTTTTTTGCTCAAGACGGGTGCTCTACCCCTTGAGCCACAGCACCACTTCCGGTTTCCTAGTGGTTCACTGGAGATCAGTCTCACGGACTTTCCTGCCTGGGCTGGCTTTGAACTGCGATCCTCAGATCTCAGCCTCCTGAGCAGCTGGAACTACAGGCGTGAGGCGCTGGGCCTGGCCGGTGGCGGGGAACGGCGCTTACCATTTGGACGCAGAAGGTGGTGAGGACGGCGGTGACCGTGCGGCCCATGAGCCGGAGGATGAGGAACTGCAGCAGGACGCACAGCAGGGAGTGGTAAAACTGGTACCCTGGGGCAGGAGACAGAGCTGAGCCGGCTGCGAGCGCCCAGGCTCCCTCCCCGAGGACGCCCGGAACGGTCCCAGGGCCGCCCCTCTGTCGTGACAGTGGGATCCGAGTTGAGCCGGCAGCGCTCAGCTGCCTGAGTAGCCGGGATTCCAGGCGTGCGCTACGGCGCCCAGCCACGTGCACACTCGGCGGGCTCCGCCTGGTGCGGGGCTGTGGGGGGTCCGCCCCGCGCCTCCTCCTCCAGCCCCACTCACCGAAGTTAAAGTAGGCGATGGCGAGGCCGGTGAGGGCGTGGAAGAGGTGGATGAGGTAGCTGTCGGAGTAGAAAAGGTAGTGCCGGTGCAGCAGGGCCAGCGGGTAGCCTGGGGGGGAGGGCCTTGGAAGCTCGTTCTGGAACGGGGGTGCGGCGGCCTCCCGTCCCGGCCTCGGCCCGCAGCCTCCGCGCGCGGCTGAGGCCCGGGGCTGACTCGGCCGCAGGAGCTGCCCGTCCCCCCCAGCCACGACGCGCTCCCATTCCAGAATGTTCCACAGCGCCGGCCGCACGCCGCGCGTGGCTCCCTGCCTGTGAGCTCCAGCCTGGCTTGCGCGCCTATTTGTGAAGTCTGGGGGTGTGCTGCGCACACAGGCCCGCACAGGCCCGCACAGGCCCGCACGCGCACACGGGCACGCACGCGCACACGGGCACGCACGCGCACACGGGCACGCACGCGCACACGGGCACGCATGCGCACACAGGCACACGCGCACACGGGCACGCATGCGCACACAGGCCCGCACGCGCACACGGGCCCGCACGCGCACACGGGCACGCACAGGCCCGCACAGGCGCGCACACGGGCACGCACGCGCACGCAGGCACGCACGCGCACGCAGGCACGCGCGCAGAGCAGGGCTGAGCTGCAGTGTCGCCGCCGGCCGGCAGGCGGCGTCCGCGCAGCGCCCGCGGGCTGCAGGGCGGGGCGGGGCGGGGCCGCGGGGAACCGCCAGGTGCCGGCCGCGCCCGGCTGCGCTGACTCACGGCCCCTCCCGCAGCCGAGCTGCCGATCCCCCAGCAGCCAGATACGAAAGACGGGCCCGCGGGGCGTGGGGCGCAGGGTTCACGCCCGGGCGGCCGTTCTCTGTAACCGGCCCGCCCGGGCCTCCGCAGGCCGGGCCTCCCCGCCCGGGCCTCCCAGGCCGGGCCTCCCCGCCCGGGCCGGGGCCCCAGCGCTGGCGGCCTGGCCGGGGCCGGGAGCCCTTGCCGGGGTCCTGCCTGGCGCTGGCGGCTCGGGCAGCGCCCGGGCCCCGAGTTCAAGCCCCGGGCTGGACGGTGGCACGAAGCTCGCAGAGCTGTCCGGCTGCACCACACACCTAAGGACTGGAAGGTTCCAGAAAGAAGCTCTGGAAAGTTCTAGAAGAGGGGCGGGCCCAGGACAGCCGCTTTGGCCTCTGCACCTCAGGCCCACCCCAGTCCACCGGGGTCTCAGACCCGCAGGGCCGCTGCTGGCATCGCAGGTGCGGACCCCACGTTCATGGGGGCAGCGGACACAGGCCAGACAGACGGACAGACAGACAGACAGTCAGACAGATAGACGGACTGACCAACCGGCAGGCAGGCAGACAGGCCAACAGACAGACCGATTGACCAGCAGACAGGCCAACAGGCCGACGGACAGACGGACGGACGGACGGACAGACAGTCAAACACAGACAGACAGACAAACGGACAGGCAGGCCGACAGACAGAAAGACACAGACAGACAGACCGGCAGGCAGACAGGCTGACAGACGGACGGACAGACAGACAGTCAAGGAGACAGACACAGACAGACAGAAAGACTGGCAGGCCGACAGACAGGCAGACAGACAGGCCAAAGGGCAGGGGCTTGAGCCAGTCCCGGGGTGTGAACTCCCGGCCCGATGCTGGGCCCGTTCTCAGGAGTCTCGGGCCTGGCTGCCGGCGGCTCTCAGCCACCCGGGCCGGGATGACAGGCGTGCGCACGGAGCCCGGCCGCAAGTCCACCTGCCTGGGGCGCCGGCCCTGCCACGGCCTTCCTTCAAGGCTTGGTGTCTGGTGCAGCCGGAGTGGCGGCCCTGGTCCAACCCGACCGGCCTCCGCCTGCCCTCTCCACAGCCTCCGCACACGCGGCTCCCAAGGGCGTCGCTCCAGCCTCCAGAACACACAACAAGGTGTGGAGGGGGGGCAGTTGTGGGGCTCGAACTCGGGGCCTGTCCCTGAGCTTTTTCACTCCAAGCTGGCGCTCTACCCTTTGAACGGAGAAATGCCAACCACCGGATCTGGTTAACGCCGGTGTGTGACCTTGGAGTTGCCTCCGAGCCGGGCACTGTGGCTCACGCCTGTAATCCCAGCGCACGCTCATACGCACGCGCTCACACACACACTGTAGAAGTTCTCAAGGTTTAACCTCTTCCTTCAGAGAGCCAACCAAGAATGAAAAGGCGAGGCCCAATCATCCTTGAGCTAGAGAGTGACCCTCTGTGTGGGTCAGGACTGAGGCTCGAACCCGGGGCCCGGCGTGTGGGCGTGGTGGCTTCTGTCCAGCTCTACTGCCTGAGCCTCAGACCCCATCTCATAATGGCCCGGCCAGTCTGGCTTTGAATCTCCACCCTGAGAAGCCAGGATTACAGGCGTGAGACGCGGCGCTCGGCGGTTGAGTAGCTGCTGGGTTTACCGCGCCCCACCTTTAGTCAACCCATCCCTTTCCGGGGGTGCCCTCGGGGTGTCCTTGGGGTGGCCGGGCCGCCGTGCCAGCTGGCTCATTGCGGTGCTTTTATATTTATGGAGAGCAGGCTGGAGAGGCGTCCAAGTCTCTCTGAGTTTAGAATTGCCATCACAGCAGAAACGGAAGCCTCGAGAGCCACCAGGAATCCACCCCGGGACACACAGGCTGGCGGCCTCCCGTCTGCAGAGCTTAATCAAACTGTTAGCTGTCTTGGCCGGGACGGCAGACAGGTGCCACTGGGCCCAGCCGCTGAGTGAAATGGGGTCTTTGTAACTTTGTGTGTGCGTGTGCGCTGGTACTGGGGCTTGAACTCAGGGCCTAAGGTACAATCCCTTAGCTCTTCATTCAAAGCTGGTGTTCTACCACTTGAGCCACCTATTTGTGGAGGCCTGGGCTGGCCTCCAGTGACGATCCTCAGATCTCAGCCTCCTGGGTAGTAGGCTAGGATTACAGCCGAGAGCCACGGGACCCAGACCGCTCAGGTTTCGTTTCCCTCCTTCCTTCCTTCCATGCTAGTGCTAGGATTTGAACTCACAGACTTTCCTGCTGGGGCTGGCTTTCCACCGTGAGCCCCAGCTCTCAGCCTCCTGCGTAGCTGGGATTACAGGCGTGAGCCGCGGTGCCCGGCTTGGCTTCTTTGAGGGGGACATGTTGTTTTTCTTTTGGATCTGTGCGTGCTGCGCCCTGTCGCTTCGCTCAGGGGAAATTCTAACAGCCCGATAATTATCACATGGCAAAGGCCTGTCGCTCATTAGCATACGATTAGCATGTCATTAGCACAGCACCGGATCCCCCCCCCCCCCATTCAGTTATGATACCACTGCTGACCCCTAGCACGGCGTCTCTCCTTCCGTTTCTGTGTGTTGTGTGTGCGCATGCGCCGGGCCTGAGACTCGAACTCAGGACCTGGACGCTGTCCTTGCTTTATTCAATCACCCAGCAAGCATCTTCCCACTGGAGCCACAGCTCCACTTCTGGCTGTTTGCTGCTTTGGCTATTTCTGAAGTCGGCTCCAGGCCGGACTTTAATCCACCTATTTGTCCTTCCTGTAGGGCGGGGATTTGGGGCAGACGCTACCACGCCCAGCCACTGCCCCCCCCCCCCCTTGTGGTGGCTGGGGATGACAGGCTCACCCCACCACACCCAGAAAGGGCAGCCTCAAGATTCTCTACACCTGGGGCTGGCCTTCAACCTCAATCCTCCATCCTCTACCTCCCAGGCAGCCAGGATTACAGGCTGGAGCTACGGCACCCGGCTGCGTAAAAGCCTGCTGAAGAATGGGAGTTAGATCACCTGTCTCATGGTGGAAGCCTGGCTTGGGACCAGGCCCAGGCAGCAGGCAGGGCCACTGCAGCCAGGAAAGGCACAGAATGGCGTCACTCTGGGTGCTTTTATTTTGGCGAGGGGACAGGAAAAGGGCAGGAAGAGAATTCTGGAAAGCAGTCAGGTGCTATGCACAGATGGCTGGTAGCTGTGGCGATAAGACAGGAGGTAGATTGGAGGCTCACCTCAGCGTGGGGTGACTGATGTGGGCGGAGGGACCGGAAGGTGACAGGGCGCTTTGATCAGATTGTGGCAGGAAGGGCTGCACAAAGGCAAATGGCGGCCGGCCTGCCCTAAGGACAGCTCCGGCCTCCTGCCCAAGCTCTGGAGGGTTCTCGCTCAGTACAGCTTCCTCTCCATCTTCTAGTTCAACTAGTCTCGCTTCCTGCCACTTTGCCGTCTCCACAACATTTCTACCCCAGGACCTTGACATCTGCTCCTTTCTGACTTACGTTCTGCCACTGGAGCCACACTTCCACTCCTGGCTCTTTGGTGATTGGCTGGCGGTAAGAATCACACACATCTTTTCTGTTTTCGTCTGCTCAGGCTGATTTTGGACTAGGAGTCTCAGATCTCAACCTCCCGAGGAGCCGAGATTACAGGCGTGATGAGCAGTGCCCGGCTCACGTGCCTTCTTTCAAGTTTCACTCGGAATCTACAGAAACCTTGTACTCAGCATCCAAAGTCCAGTGTTAACGAAGGTGCCTCCTCCTCCTTAACATCTAATAAAGCTTTCTATCTCGCGTACAGCCCCCAATACACATCCTCTTCCTGCTGCTCCTGCCTCTCCAGAATACTGCTTCCAGCTTGGAGCCCAGGTGCACGCCTGTAATCCCCGCTACCCAAGCGGAGGCTGAGAGCTGAGGATCATCATTCTAAGCCAGTCCAGGCGGGAAAGTGGGAGACTCATCTCCCAATGAGCCAGCAAAAAAAGACAGAACTAGAGCTGTGTGACTCAAGTGGTAAAGTCTCAGCCCCGAGGGACAGAGCTTAGGCCCTGAGTTCGAGCCCCACTACTGGCATTGATGGGGGGCAGTTAGGAACCAGGAACTCCTATGCTAAAGGCTCTGGGTTTCCCTCCGGAAGAAGAATGTGATTACACCCAAAACACACTGCTCTGTCCTTGAAACTTGTTGAGCTTACACAGGTTTCTGTGTACGTGCGTGACTGTATTTAACCTCTGCCTGGACTCCACCTCAAACCCAGCTGAGCACTTTACTCTGAGACACAGATTAAAGAAATCCTATGATTTTTCAGAAGAAAATGGCTTAGGAAGGCAGGGGGCACCACCAAAATGGTCAAGCCAGCCGGGCACTGGTGGTCACGCCTGTAATCCCAGCTACTCAGGAGGCTGAGATCTGAGGATCATGATCCAAAGCCAGCCCGGGCAGGAAAAGTCTGGGAGACTCTGATCTCCAATGAAGCAGCAGCAAAACCAGAAGTGGAGCTATGGCTTAAGGTAGGGCACCAGCCTTGAGCAAAAGAACTCAGGGATAGCGCCCAGGCCCTGAGTTCAAGTCCCACAATCGACAAAACCAAAACACCACCACCAACAACAAAAAAAAACCAACCCAGCAGACAAATTCCAAGTCCTGGCAGTAAATCCGGGGTGGCTTTACAGCAGACAGTCAAGGAAGCGCTTCCCTCCCAATGAGGAAGGTAAACACTCTTAATTACCAACTGCAGCTCCAAAGTGCGTCAGAAGCTAGGTTCAAAGGGTGGGAAGTTCAAAGCTAGCCTGGCACACAGGATAAATGTGGATTCTGTTTTGAAGTCGGCTGGCAGCCAGTGACTTCACAGTTCTACCAGGAAGAGGAGTACCCGACCCTCACTTGGCTTTGGTATGAACAGGTGCTGGGCAGGGGGATCAGCCAAGGCTGTTTAAATATGAATTAATACCCCTTTCTCATTATCTGGATTGGGCTCGCCCTCGGATGTGGTATTAGATGCCAGGGCCTGTGTTCCCCACTTTCCAAACTTCTCACAGTACAGATTTTTGGAAGCCATACCTTTTTGGCTTAAGTTTTCGCCCACTTCTGACCCTCCCAAGCCCAAGTGTTACTACCCTTATTCAATACTCCAGCCGGGCTGGGGAGCGCACGCCTGTAATCCCAGCTCATCAGGAGGCCCAGATGGGAAGATCACTGTTCAAAGCCCAGCAGGACAGGGGAAAAAAAGCATCCATGAAAAGCTACAAGGGGTCCCAACCATGGCAAAGTCCTCAGCGTTTCTACAGGACGGTTAGGATCATCTTCACAGCTAGAGGTGGGCGTCCCCCGTTCAGATCAAACTGGTTTATCTCCAGTTCTCAGCCCTGGCTCCAGGGGTTGCCTTCCTCGGGCTGGGAGGAGGCCACCCTATCTCTCTGAGGACACCCCAAGGAATAAAGTCTACAGGCCAGTTCCAACCCAGCTGGCCGGGGCCTAAGTTCACCCCGCGGCTCCCTGTGAACCACGCTGGGTGGAATCTCACACCGCCGGCGAGTGTCAGGCGCTTACAGGGGAGACTGCGCCCCGTTCCTCCAACCCCAGCACTGGGGGGTAAATGGCAGGTGGGGTGTCTGCCAGGGCAGAGGGGAGGAGATCCTTCCAACAGGACACGGGAGGTCCCCACGCGGCCAGCCACGCACAGCACTGGGCTTGCTGGATGGACAGGTGGGGTGCTGGGGTGGGTGGAGGGGGTCAAAGGGCACAGTCAGATGGGGTGCTGGGGAGGGGGAGGGGTCAGAGGGCACAGCAGGAGTGAGGGGTGAACCTGGTGAGCAGGTGGGGTGCTGGGGGTCAGAGGGCACAGCCAGATGGGGTGCTGAGGGGGGGTGGGAGAGCAGGGCAGGGGTGAGGTGTGAGCCTGGTGGACAGGTTGGGGTGCTGGGGGTCAGAGGGCACAGCAGGGATTAGGGGTGAGCCTGGTGGACAGTTGGGGTGCTGGGGGTCAGAGGGCACAGCAGGGTTGAGGGGTGAGCCTGGTGGACAGTTGGGTTGCTGGGGATAAATGAAGGGGGTCGGAGGGCACAGCCAGATGGGGTGCTGGGGTGGGTAAGGGGTCAGAGGACACAGAAGGGTTGAGGGGTGAGCCTGGTGGACAGGTTGGGGTGCTGGGGGTCAGAGGGCACAGCCAGATGGGGTGCTGGGGGGATAAGGGGTCAGAGGGCACAGCAGGGTTGAGGGGTGAGCCTGGTGGACGGTTGGGGTGCGGGGGTCAATGAAGGGGGTCGGAGGGCACAGTCGGTTGGGTGCGGGGTGGGTGCGGGGTCAGAGGGCACAGCCAGGGTGAGGGGTCAGCCCGCCCCGCCCCCCGGCGTCGCGGGGGGCCCGGCCCCGGCCGCGGGGTCCTCACCCAGGAAGATGGAGGCGATGAGCCGCAGCGCCTGCTCCGACGCGCCCAGCGCGGCCGCCAGCGCGTCCAGCCCGAGCCGCAGCCCCGCCGCGGGCCCGGCCGCCGCTCCCGCGCCCCCCTCGGCCGCAGACGCCATCTTCTCCGCGGGCGCCCCCCGGGGACCCCCCCAGCCCGCCCGCCCCCGAGCTCCGCGGGCCCCGAGTGTGGGCAGCGCGCGGCGGCGGCGGCTTCACCCCCCGATTCCGGCCAGGGGGGGCCCCGCCCACGGCGCGCGCATTGGCTGGAAGGCCCGCCCCGCAGGCCGGGCCCGCGCGGGGATTGGGCGGGCCGGGCAGCGGGGCGGGGCTTCGCGGAGCAAGGTAGGAAGAGGGCGGGGCCGAGCGTTTGTAAGGCAAAGGTGACGGGGGGAGGGGGGGGGCGCGGAGGCTGGCGCCGGGTGGGCGGGGCCGGAGCCCGACCCCGGGCGGCGGCCATTGGAGCGCTCGGGGCCCGGCGCGCGGTGACCCAACCACTCTCCTCCTAACTGCTGGGGGAGGAGCCAGCCGGGCCCGCTGTCCGGCCGGCCCGCTCGCCGCGCTCCCATTGGCTGAGCGGCGAGCAGGCGACGGGCGGGGCGGGGCGGGGGCGGGGCCGGGCGCGGGGTTACTCGCGGTCAGCGGCGCGCTGGGGTTACTGGGGCATGCAACGGAGCGGCGGCGGCCGGGCTCGCGAGCGCCCCCTAACGGCGCCTCCCGGCGGCCCCGGCGCGCCGCGCAGCCCGGCCGGGCTCGAACCCGGGGCGCCCGGGGCTGGGCCCGCGCTCCACCGCGCCGGCCGCGGCGCCCCGTCCGGCGGACGCAGCCCTCGGGACGCTCTCGCCCGCGCGGGATTCGAACTTGCAGCCTCGGGTCACGGCGTCCTGAGTCGCTGACAGGTGTGAGCCACCAGGGCCGGGCCGCGGCTCCCTCCTCCCCCCCCTCCTCTTCTTCCTCCCCTCCTCCCCCTCCTCCTCCTCCTCCCCCTCCCTTGCTCCTCCCCCTCCTCCTCCTCTTCTTCCTCCCCCTCCCCTGCTCCTTCTCCCCTCCCCCTCCTCCCCCTCCCCCTGCTCTTCCTCCTCCCCTCTCCTTCCTCCCCCTGCTCCTCTCCTCCCCCCTCCTCCTCTTCCCATCCTCCTCCTCCCCCTCCCCTTCCTCCTCCTTCACCTCCCCTTCCCCCTCCTCCCCTGCTCCTCCTCCCCCTCCCTCCCAGGCTTCTTCCTCCCCCTCCTCCCTTCCCCCACTTCTTGCCAGGATCTGGTGGCAGAAGAATAGCAAAAAAAATACATAAAAATAAAAAAGACAGCAAGCCACCGTCCCCTGGCTACCCTGGGAAGTCCTTGAGACTCGTCAGCGAGCAGCAAAAGGCTGGGCTGGAGGCTTGGGTCAAGCCGTGGAGCACCACCTGTGACCAAGAAAGCCCAGCGAGAGCCCCAGGCCCCAGTCCAGGCCGGGCTGCCCGCATGCGTGCACGCGCTAATTAACTAACTCATAAACGCCCCCTTGTCAATCAGTTTTTTTGGGGGGATGACCCCCTGATCATCGCCTGCGAAGCAAGTGCCCTGTTCACGGAGCTGTATCCCCAGCCCGCGTGCTTAGAGTAAAAAATAATAACAACAATCACTACGACCTTCTCCCTGCGTGTGCTTCACACTCGCTGCTTTCATTCACGGGTCGACTGGCTTTCGTGCCAGGGGGAGCGAGACCCCGTGTTGATCAAAGTTCCAATAGCGCAGCGATGTGGACTGCATCTGGCTGGCCGCCTAACTTCCAGGTGGGTGGGGCTATTCAAATCACCATGAATAAGAACGACATTCATTAGCATGGCCAGGGCTTGTGCCTGGCTGGAAACAGACCCCCAAAAGGCCAACGGGAATCATATACGTTCACACCTGTACTGGGACTTGAACTCGCCACCTGTCAGCTTGCTGGGCTTCTTTGCCGGCCACTGACCCTTTACCTCTTAAGCTACATCCCCACTTCCTCCTTTTTGCTGATGAATTGGAGGTAAGAAGTCTCCCAGATTTCTTTCCCTGGACTTAATAGTGATCTTTCGATCTCAGCCTTCTGAGTGGCTGGAACTACAGGTGTGAGCTACCAGCGCCTACCTTCAGATACATGTTTGGTAGTATACTGGCATCCTTCGTCAGCCATTGAAGGGATTCTAAGGTATTAAAAAAAATGGCTTTAACCTGCATTTCAAGGAAGTTCCAGATACTTAAGTCCCTGACACTTACCTTAACCATCAAGAAAACCACTCAGATAAACCAAGAACAGAAGTGGAGGTGTGGCTAACGAATGAGAGAGGGAGGAAAGGTTATGGGGTACGGTGGGGCACAGGGTGGAGTAGATCTACCCGACAGACAGGCCAGGCCCTGAGTTCAAATCACAGATTTCATGGGAGGAAAAAAAAATAAAAGAGAAAATGGCCTTAATCTAGGTATTCACTGATGGATTATGACCATTCTCGTGTGTGTGTGTGTGTGTGTGTGTGTGTGTGTGTGTGTGTGTGTGTGTGTGTGTGCTGGTCCTGAGTCTTGAACTCAGGGCCTGGGCGCTGTCCCTGAGCTGAAGCTCAGGGCTACAACTCTACCACTTTAAACCACAGCTCCACTTCCCGTTTTCTGGTGGTTCATTGGAGATCAGAGTCTCAAGGACATTCCTGCCCAGGTTGGCTTCAAAGCACGATCCTCAGATCTCAGCCTCCTGAGCAGCTGGGGTGACAGGCACCAAGTTACGACCGCTCCTCTAAAATGTGAAGTTAGAAACAGAACAAAATGACTGATGATGAAGAATAGGCCCAATCTTGAAAGGCAGGATCTCCCTGTAGAGAAAAAATAAACCCCAAAAGCTCCAGGCTAGTCCTTAAAAGGAAAATTCCAAAGATAAAGTAAATTAGTGCATTCAACACCAGGTTACTGGAAATCCCTAAATAACACTGAGACTCAGAGCCAGAAAACCTGGAAGGTGGTTTGCTGTGGGTTGTGAGAAGTGAGAAGTCTGGAATGTTCTGGCTGATAGCAATCAAACCCCAAACTGGGAGCTGGAATAAACGGAAGTTGGGATAAGAACTTTGCCTGGTGACTTATGACCTTGGCTACTGGAATGACTGGAATGGTAGTGGCCATTTTGTCATCACTAACCGCAAGCTCTGCTTTTTGTTGTTGGTGGTGGTCCTGTGTCTTGAACTCAGGGCCTGGGCGCTGTCCCTCAGCTCTTCAGCTCAAGGCGGGCGCTCTACCACTTGAGCCACAGCGCCACTTCTGATTTTCTGGTGGTTCATTGGAGATCAGAGTCTCCCGGGCTTTTCTTGCCTGGGCTGGCTTTGAACTGCGATCCTCAGATCTCAGCCTCCTGAGTAGCTGGGATGACAGGCTGTGAACTACCAGCACTTGGCTGAGATAGTGCAATTTATTAAGAAGAAAGATTTAGCTGAGCCTTGGTGGCTCCCGCCTGTCATACCAGCTACCCAGGAGGCTGAGGTCTGAGGATCGAGGTTCAAAGCCACCCGGGCAGCAAAGTCTGTGAGACTCTGATCTCCAATGAACCACCAGGAAACCGGAAGTGGAGCTGTGGTTCAAGTGGTAGAGCACCAGCCTTGAGCAAAAGGAGCTCAGGGACAGCGCCCAGGCCCTGAGTTCAAGCCCCAGGATTGGCAAAAAAGAAAAACAAGAGAATTATCCTGGCTGATGATTTCACAGGTGCCAGTTCATGGGCACAGGGTCCTGTGGTAAGTCAGGACACCAGGGCTGGAGCGCCGGGCAGGAGAGAGCACTTTATCGTGGCCAGGCCACAAAAGACAGGGTCAGGGTCCTACCTTCTCAAGGCCACGCCCCCAATGACCTAACTTCTGCCCCTAGGCCCCACCCACTGAAAGCTCCACCCATGAAAAGCCACGCCCCCACTCCAGAAGGCCCCACCCACTGAGGGCCACGCCCCAAGCACACCATTCCTTCCCTAGCCCCACCCACTGAAGGCTGCAGCCAGGGGAAGATTGGCCTCTAATGGCATGAGTCTCCCTAGGCCCCACCCACTAAAGCTCCACCCACTGGAGGCCCCACCCACTGGGGGGGCCATGCCTCCAATCTCATAATTTCTTCCCTAGGCCCCACCCACTGAAGGCCCCACCCACATAAAGCCACACTCAATTCCCTCCCTAGGCCCCACCCACTGTGGGACCACGCCCCTAATCACCTAATTTATTTCCTAGGCTCCACCCACCCGCTGAAGTCCACACCTCCAAGCACATTTCTTAGCCCCACCCACTGGAAACACCACCCACCAAAGGCTCCACCCACCGACGGCTCCACCCACTGAGGTCCACACCTCCAAGCACAAATTTCTTCCCTAGCCACACCCCCTGAAGACCCCACCCAATAAAGCCACGCCCCTAACAAGTCCCTCCCTAGGCTCCACCCACTAAATCCCCCACCCACTAGGGGATCCAATCACCTAATTTTTCCTAGGCCCCACCTACCAAAAGCCCCACCCATCGAAGGCTCCACCCACTGAAGCCCCCACCTCCAAGCACATTTCTTAGCCCCACCCACGGGAGGTTCCACCCATGTAAAGCCACGCCCCTAACGTAAGTCCCTCCCTAAGCTCCACCCACAAAATCCCCCACCCATTCGGGGACCACGCCTCAAATCACCCAACTTCTTTCCTAGGCCCCACCCACCGAAGGCTCCACCCACTGGAGACCCCGCCCACCGAAGGCTCCGCCCACGTCCAGCGTGTCCTGGAGTCCCTGGCTGGGTGGAGCCTGGCTGGAGGATCCCAGTGACCCGTCTGACATTGGAGTCAATGGCCTCGACCTGTGCAGAGTTGAAGCTGAGATCTGAGGATCGCAGTTCGAAGCCAGCCCGGGCAGGGAAGTCTGTGAGACTCTCTTCTCCACCAAACCAGCAAAATGCCCATCGTGGAGCCGTGGCTAGAGTGGGAGAGCGCCAGCCTTGAGTCACTGAAGCTCCGGGACAGCGCCCAGGCCCTGAGTTCGAGCCCCATTTAGCACTGTAATGAAGATGACCAAGCAGGCCATTCGGGGTCAGCCAGAGGAGCCGTGTGTGACTCTTTGGGCGCAGTCCCTGAGCCTCTTTTTTACTCAAGGCTGGCACTGTACCACCTGAGCCACAGCGCCACTACCAAGTTTTGAGTGGTTCATTAGAGACAAGATTCTCATGGAAGCCCAGCACCAGTGGCTCCCGTCTGTCATCCCAGCTTCTCAGGAGGCTGAGATCTGAGGATCGTGGTTCAAGGCCAGCCCAGGCAGGAAAGTTTGAGAGACTCTTCCCAGCCCAGTCATAATGGTCTTGAACTTTCCTACCCAGGCTGACTTTGAACCGTAATTCTCAGACCTCAACCTCCTGAGTAGCTGGGATGACAAGCGTGAGCCACCACTGCGGACTTGATCGTTGGAGTTAGGTTTCCTCGGTGGCTGGGATTATAGGTATGTACCACCACACTCAACTACTGGTGAAGGTAGGGTGTTGCTATGCTTATATAAAGCCTGGCCTCAAACTACCATCTTCCTGCAGTTCTGAACTCCCCACAGTCTGGGAAAACAAGCAGTTGTTTCCCTTTTTTTTTTTTTTTTGATCAGTGGTGGGGCTTGAACTCCGGGCCTGGGCGCTGTCCCCGAGCTCTTCAGCTCAAGGTGAGCGCTCTGCCACTTGAGCCACAGCACCACTTCTGCTTTTTGGTAGTTCTTTGGAGATAAGAGTCTCATGGATTTTCCTGCCCAGGCTGGCTTTGAACCACGATCCTCAGATCTCAGTCTCCTGAGTAGCTGGGATTACAGGCATCAGCTCCCAGCTCCGAGCTAGGGGTGGACTTTGTGCATTTGGCTTTTTCTCTCTTCCTATCAATTCTCTCTCTCTCTCTCTCTCTTTCCTACAAATCACCAGATTTCTGGGAAAACTTCGACACACACCCTTGGCTCAAGAACAAGAATTGGGCAATTGGTTAAATTCCCCATTCGTGTGTTCCCTGTCTTTTGGCTTGGTGGGTGAAACTATCTCAGGCTTGCGGGGGTGTGAGGGGAAAATCACCCACAAAGTTCTTGTTCTAACAGCAGGGGGAACTCAAGATCAAGGCTGACTGGTTGGCTGGGGGGGGGGGGGGGGTTAGCCAGCCACATTCACTGGAGGGAAAAGAGCTGGGGACAGAGGCGGGCCAGCAGAGTGGGTGGAGCCTTGCAGGCCCCGCCCCGCCCCTCCCAGCCACCCCCGGGGCTTCTCAGCATGCCCAGGGCTGGAACAGAGGACTGAAGTACTGGCCCTTCCTCGGCGAAAGGTAAAAGCTTAATAAATAAAGCTCAGAGTCTTTCTAGAAGGCGAAGGAAAGGCCCAGAGCCTCAGAGAGCAAGGCTGGAGGCCAAGATGGAGGATCAGAAAGAGAATGTTTCAGCATTGCTGTTATTATTAGTGCGTGTTGGTAGCTGGCACTTGAACCCAGGACCTGGGCGCTGTCCCTTAGCTTTTTCGGCTCAAGGCTGGTGCTCTACCACTTGAGCCACAGCTCCGTGTCAGCTTTTCGCTGATTCATGGGATGGTAAGAGTTTCTCAGTTGTCCCTTTTCTCAGAGTCCCTCCCTCCTTCCCTTCCTTCTTTCCTCCCCCTCTCCCCTCCATTCCTCTCCTCCGCCCTCCTGTCTCTGAAGAAGGGAATTCTTCTCTTAGGCCTCTGAGATACCAAGACAAGCAGCCAGAAAGAGCATAATCAAGAGTGCTGTCTCGGGGCTGGGCAGGTGGCTCAGTGGTAGAGCGCTCGGCTTGCATGCCTGAGGCCCCGGGTTCGATTCCTCAGCACCACAGACACAGAAAAAAGCCGGAAGTGGCGCTGTGGCTCAAGGGGTAGAGTGCCAGCCTTGAGCCAAAGAAGCTCAGGGACAGCGCCCAGGCCCTGAGTTCAAGCCCCAGGAATGGCAAAAAACAAAAATGAAAACCCTCCCCAAAACCAGTGCTGTGTGATTGTAATGAATTAAAACAGTCGGTGGCTCCCGCCTGTCATCCCAGCTTCTCAGGAGGCTGAGCTCAATATGAGGATCACGGTTCAAAGCCAGCCTGAGCAGGAAAGCCTGTGAGACTCTTTATCTCCAAGGACGCAGCAAAAAGCCGGAAGTGGAGCTGTGGCTCAAGTGGTAGAGCACCCGCCTGGAGCACAAAAGCTCAGAGACAGTGCCAGGCCCTGAGTTCCAGCCCTAGCACAGACACAGACAACAAGAGAAACATGAGACTCCTTGGGGAGAAAGATCTGGGAGGCGTGGGGGGAGTGGGGGACACGTGTTCAGCCCGCGTGGCCGGAAGCTACGTGTGGTTCTCATGAAGGTGTCACAGAGAGGAATCCCTTGCAGGTGTCTGGTGCGGGGGGCCATCAAGAGGCGCCAAGAGTCAGCCTGGAGCCATGGACGCTTCTCTAGAAACGTGGTAAGTGCTCAGCGCTCCGAGATCACGCACCAACTCCCTTCCCTGCTTCTCAAGACTGGGGCTCCAATCTTGGGGGGCTCTTGCTTTGTTCTAGGCCTTTTTTTGGGGGGGGATGGGGAGGTGGGGAAGGGGGTCCCAATACTGGGACTTGAACTCACAGACTTTCATTCTTGCCTGATTTTTGCCACTCACAGCGGGGGGCTCTACCACTTGGCCCAGGCCTCCAGTCCAGCTTTTTGGTGGTTTAATCGAAGATGGAGTCCCTTGGGCCTTCCTGCCAAAGCTACTTTCAAATGTCTGAGTAGCTAGGATGCTGGGTGCCAGCCGGCGAAGGCCTGGCTTGGGTGTAGGCCTTTTGAAAACTCGCACCTAAGGCTGGAGGCATGTTTCAAGTGGTAGAGCGCCAGCTGTGACTTGAAAATGCAGCGTGAGCCAGGCCCTGGTGGCTCACGCCTGTCATCCTAGTTACTCAGGAGGCTGAGATCTGAGGATGGAGGTTCAAAGCCAGCCCGGGCAGGAAAGCCCAGGAGACTCTGATCTCCCATAAACCACCAGAAAACGGGAAGTGGCGCTGTGGTTCAAGGGGTAGAGCGCCCGCCTTGAGCTGAAGAGCTGAGGGACAGCGCCACCCCCCCACGCCCCTGGCCCGATCCTTTCCATCTGCCATTTCTCCACCAGGTTCTTGGGGGCTCATTGTACCATCTCCCCCTCCCCCCAGGTGCATCGCTCTGTTTTCTGTGTTCACCTGGGTGAATGCGGGACTCCCCATGTATGGAGAGATCCTGTCCCCCAACTATCCCCAGGCGTACCCCAACGAGGTGGACACATCCTGGCACATAGAAGTTCCCGAGGGGTTCGGTGTTCACCTCTACTTCACCCACCTGGACCTCGAGCTGTCTGAAAACTGCGAGTATGACTTCGTGCAGGTATATTATACACCCAGGAAGAGGGGTGCGGGGCTGCAACTTCAGGGGGCCTGGGCGCCGTCCCTGAACTGCTTTATGCTCAAGGCTGGTGCTCTACCACTTGATCCACACCTCCACTTCTGGCTTTTTGCTGGCTCATTGGAGATGAGAGTCTCAAGGGCTTTCCTGCCACCCGTGGCATTGGGCGGACTGCGATCCGCCTATCTCAGCCTCCCCAGTCGCTGGGATTACAGGC
Source organism: Dipodomys spectabilis (assembly GCF_019054845.1). Taxonomy (NCBI): domain Eukaryota; kingdom Metazoa; phylum Chordata; class Mammalia; order Rodentia; family Heteromyidae; genus Dipodomys; species Dipodomys spectabilis. The sequence goes on along the minus strand of NW_024871390.1, from coordinate 8,868 downwards.
AGGAGCGCCGGTGCCCGGCCTTCCTGACTTCTTTTGAATGCTCCTCTGTAGATACTGTCTGGAGGAATCCAAGAAGGGAAGCTCTGTGGACAGAGACCCAGAAAGAGTGCCGACTCCCCCATTGTGGCAGAATTCCGGGTCCCCTACAATAAACTCCAGGTGACCTTCAAGTCGGACTTCTCCAATGAAGAGCGATTTACAGGATTTGCCGCTTACTACGTGGCCGTGGGTAAGAGATGCCACATCTGCCCCCACCTACCGGTCCAGCGGAGGTCGGGAGTGGAAAGATAGAACGCACTACATTAAGTGAGCAGATGGTGTGTTGGTGTGAGACGGGGCTTTGCTGTGGAGCCCAGGTTGGCGCTCAATCCTGTGATTCCCTCTCCTCCTTGTCTCTGAGGTGCTGGGATTACAGGCATGTGCAACTGCACGCATACAGGAGAAACGCCCATGATGTATTGACTTGGCCTGGCTCCTTCCAGGAATTGTCGTTGTGAGGTTCCAACATAGAATTGTATCTTCATGATAATGTTGATGATGATGATGATGATGGTGATGGTAGTAATAAATGGTAGAATAATAAACAGCAATGTACTGAGATCCACTATGAATTGAGCCTGGTGGCAGGAACTGGAGTTATAGTAGCATCATGCTGAACTCATTCCTATGAGGTAGTTATTTTTATCTCCATAAGAACGCAAGGAAGGGAAGGTGCTCAGTGGTAGAGTGCTTGCCTAGCATGCGTGAAGCCCTGGGTTCGAGTCCTCAGTACCACCTAAACAGAAAAAGCTGGAAGTGGCGCTGTGGTTCAAGTGGTAGAGCGCCAGCCTTGAGCTGAAGAGCTGAGGGACAGCGCCCAGGCCCTGAGGTGAAGCCCCAGAACTAACAAAAACAAGACAAAACAACAACAAAAACCAAGGGAAGTCAAAACAAATGAAGCCACTATCTTTTTGTGTGTATGTTGTTTTGAGGTGGTACTGAGGTTTGAACTCAGGGCCTGCGCGCTGTCCCTCAGCTCTTCAGCTCAAGGCTGGCGCTCTACCACTTGAGCCACAGCGCCACTTCTAGTTTTCTGGTGGTTCATTGGAGATCAGAGTCTTTCAGACTTTCCTACCCAGGCTGGCCTTGCACCACGATCCTCAGATCTCAGCCTCCTGAGTAGCTGGGATGCTAGGCGGGAGCCACAGCACCTGACTCGGTGAAGAGCGTCCAGCAATAAGTCTTTGCTACATTTCCTGACTCTTAAACTGATTTTAGTTCGGGGCTCATCTCAAGTCTTTTGTCCTCAACCTCTCTCTCTCTGCTGTTTTTCGTGTAGACGTGGACGAGTGCACGGAGTTTTTGGATGTCCCTTGCAGTCACTTTTGCAACAACTTCATAGGTGGCTACTTCTGCTCTTGTCCCCCGGAATACTTCCTCTACGATGACATGAGGAACTGTGGAGGTGAGCCCCGTGTGGTCTGCATCCGTTCACCCCAGCTACGCAGGAGGCTGAGGTCTGAGGATCGTGCTTGGAGGCCAGCCCGGGCAGGAAAGTCCATGAGCCTCTTCTCCCAATGAACCACCAGAAAACCGGAAATGGCGCTGTGGCTCAAGTGGTAGAGCGCTCGCCTTGAGCAAAAGCAGCTCAGGGACAGCGCCTAGGCTCTGAGTTCAAGCCCCAGGACTGGCACAACAAACAAACAATAACAGCATATTAAAAAAAGCCATATAAAAAGCAAATGATTCCAAGAAAGAGCAATATACAAGACGGAGGTATGTGGGATGGACAGAAAAGCCTGCTTTTTCTCCCACCATTTGCTCCGTTACCCCAAAAACTCCAGGGGAGCCGCAGGAGGGGAGGAGGGGGTCGCTGTGTCTGTCAGATTTCCAGGATTGCGATGAAATAGCACAGAGACAGCAGCCAAGGCGGGATGCTGGTTTTGGGGATAGGGGTTCCGGGTTGTAGCCCATCCCATTGCGGGGGGGCCTCGTGGAGAGGGAGAGCATCATGGTGGGGTGCATGGTGGAGAGAATTGTGCGCCTCAGGGTGGCCAGAAAGCAGGGGGAGAGACAGACAGACAGACAGAGGGAGGGAGAGGGAGAGAGGCAAGCAAAAAAGGAAGGGGCAGGAGGGAGAGACAGAGAGGGAGAGGAAGGGGCGGGGCCTAGCGGGAGGCACTCAGGTCATTGGTGGTGAGTCCCCGCCTTGAGCTTGGGCCGTACAGTGTGTCCTGGCTGACATCCACAGCCCAGAAGCAAAAGAAAGGAAGGAAGTGTCCGGAGAACACGCCCCCAATAACCTAACTTCCTCCTGCTAGGCCCCGCCCCAGTGGCCTAACTTCCACCTAACTTCCTCCTGCTAGACCATGCTCCTGATGATCTAACTCCCTCCTGCTAGGCCACACCCCCAGTGGCCTAACTTGCTCCCGCTAGGCTCCACCCCCCTGGAGGTTTTTAACCACTTCTCAATTGTACCACAGGCCCCTTAGATTTCAGGAGACACTTTAGATCCAATCCACACAGCACCAGCTCCCAGGGCCCATGAGTAGCTGGAGGAGAGACAGAGATGCCTGGGGCCGTTCGTGACCGTGAACGCCACCATCTTAACCCAGATGATGGAAACCCAGTGGGCTTCTTCCCATGGGATAGCTCTCCAAAGAAGCATGGCGGTCAGAGAACAGACAGCCAATCCAGCAGTTCATTTACTTCCTTTTGTCTTTCTTTATTTCGTATTCATTTCACGCCATTGCTGGGACTTGAACTCAGGGCCTGTTCTTTTTCAAGGCTGACGCTCTACCACTGAGAGATCCAGCTCCACGTCCAGCTCTTTGTTGGTCCATGAGAAATAAGAAGATCACAGACTTTCCTGCCTGGGCGGGCCTTGAACTCAGATCCTCACATCTCAGCCTCCAGAAGAGATAACAGAACACGGCTCACCTTATGTCCTCTTCCTGCTTTTCTTTCTCTCTAGTCAATTGCACGGGGGACGTGTTCACAGCCCTGGAGGGGGAGATCACGAGCCCCAATTATCCCAGTACGTACCCCGAGAACTCCAGGTGTGAGTACCGGATTGAGCTGGAGGAGGGCTTCCAGGTAGTGGTGACCATGAGGAGAGAAGACTTCGACGTGGAGCCCGCCGACGCCGACGGGAGATGCCAGGACAATTTAGTGGTGGGTGATGGACGAGCCACTTCTTTGATCTTTTGTGTCAGTCCCAGGACTCGAACTCAGGGCCTGGACGCTGCCCCTGAGCTATTTCATTCAAGGCCGGTGCTCCACCACTTGAGCCACTGCTCCCCTTCTGGCTTTTTTGCTGGTAAATGGGAGAGACGAGGCCCATGGATTTTCCTGTCCAGGCTGGCCTTGAACCAAGATGCTCAGATCTCAGCCTCCTGAGTCGCTGGGATGACAGGCGGGAGCCACAGAGCCCGGCTTAGCCTTTTTATTTCCTTCTAGTAGGTTCTCACTTAACAATATCAGCTGTCTCTCTCTCTCTCAGTTTGTGTCAAGAAAACAACAATACGGTCCTTACTGCGGTCATGGGTTTCCTGGGCCTCTGGTGATCGAGACCGGAAGTAATACTCTGGATGTCATCTTTCAAACTGACCTCACAGGAGAGAGCAAAGGCTGGAAGCTTCGCTATCATGGTGACCGTGAGTGACCTCTCATTGTCCCAAAAGCTCTGGAACAATGTATAGGTAGAGTGGTTGGCACCCTGGTGGCTCCGCCTGTCATCCTAGCGACTCAGGAGATCTGAGGATCAAGGTTCCAAGCCAGCCCAGGTAGGAAAGTCTGAGGGATTTCTGGCTCTGCTTATTCAGCAAAAACCTGGACTGGGGGCGTGGATCAAGCGGTAAAGCACCCGTGGTGAGCAAGAATGATAAGATGTTAGTCTGGGAACTGAGGCCAAGTGGGAGGTTTGAGACTGAGCCAGAAGACAGTGTTCCCTGGTAATGTAGTGAAGTTTCACTTCTGTTTTTTTTTTTTTTTTTTTTCCCAAGCCATCCCATGTCCCAAAGACGTCAAAGCCAATTCCATATGGGAGCCGGAAAAAGCCAAATATGTGTTCAAAGATGTGGTGAAAATCTCCTGTGTGGATGGATTCGAAATTGTGCAGGTAAAAATATTATTCTAGCCAGACTCCAGTGGCTCCCGCCTGTCATCCTAACTACACAGGAGGCTGAGATCTAGAGGATCGCAGTTCAAAGCCAGCCCGGGCAGGAAAGTCCGTGAGACTCTGATCTCCAAGGAACCACCAGAAAACCAGAAGTGGCGCTGTGGCTCAAGAGGTAGAACGCCAGCCAGCCTGGAGCTGAAGAGCTGAGGGGACAGCGCCCAGGCCCTGAATTCAAGACCCAGACCGACAAAAAACAAGCAAACGAAAAACACACACACAAAACACAAAAACAGCCTTTCCTCCCTGGGCTGGCCTCGAACTGTGATCCTCAGATCTCAGCCTCCTGAGCAGCTAGGATGACAGGCGGGAGCCCCCCGCTTCAATCTCATTGGTGGTTGCTTTTTTCATGTTTGTCTTTTTGTGAATGAATTAACGACGCCTCGCTGTGTTTCCAGGGCAGTGTGGGCTCAACGTTTTTCTATTCTTCTTGTCAAAGCGATGGGCGGTGGAGCAGCCCCGATCTGGTGTGTCAGCGTACGTGTCTCTTCAAAGCCAGCGCTTTGATGACTTTTCCTCCCAAGGGGAGCTGGAAAAAAAAAATAAGAAAAGATCAATATGTTAACATTCGCATGCGCGGGGACATTTTAGGCTCGTGAGAGGGGGTAAGTCGGGCTATTTGAGGGGTGCTGGCCATGAAGGAGGTGGAGACCCCGCCCTGACCTGGTCCAAAGAGGCTGCCGAGTGCTGTGGCTCATGCCTGTAATCCCAGTGACTCAGGAGCTGAGATGTTGAGGGTCGCAGTTCAAAGCCAACCAGGGCAGAAAAGTCTGTGAGCCTCTCCTGTCTCCAAGGAGGCCGCAAAATGCTGAAAGTGGAGGTGTGGCTCAAGGGGTAGAGCACCAGCCTTGAGGGGAAAATGCCCAGTGAGAGAGGGTGGCCCTGAGTTCAAGTCCCAGGGAAGGGAAGAGAGAAAGAAAAGAAGGGAGGAAGACAGGGAAGAGAAAGGAACAAAGGAAGGAAGGATTGGGGGGAAGGAAGGAAGAAAAGGAAAAAAAGGAAGGAAGGAAACGAATGAATAAATAAAAGAGGACAGAAGGAAGGAAGGAAGGAAGGAAGGAGGGAAGGAGGGATTGGGGAAGAGGGCAGGCCGGCAATCCAGGCTTCCAGAAGCTTCTGGTGGTCCTGGGCGGCTCCTGGCCGTCCCAGGCCGGGCCTCGGGGTGACCCCTGCCCCTGTCCCCCGCAGCCGTGACTGCGGGCCCCCGGCGCCCCTGGAGCACGGCCGGGTGGCGGAGCCCGAGGACACGTCGTTCGGCGCCGTGGCGCGGTACTCGTGCGTGGAGCCCTACTACAGCATGGAGCCCGACGGGGCGGGTAGGCGAGGCCGTCCCGGGGCCTGAGGATCGCGGTTCGAGGCCAGCCCGGGCAGGAAAGGCCGGGGGACTGTGTAGCCAGTGGACCAGCAAAAAGCCGGAAGTGGCGCTGTGGCTCAAGAGGTGGAGCGATGATCCGATGTAATGCTTAGAGCTTCCCTCCCCCTCCTCCTCCTCCCCCTCCCCTCCTCCTCCTCCCCCACCCCTCCTCCTCCCCCTCCCCCCCTCCTCCTCCCCCTCCCCCCCTCCTCCTCCCCCTCCCCCCCTCCTCCTCCTCCTCCCCTCCCTTTTCCTTCCTTCCTCCACTTCATTTTTATTTCCTTCTCCCCTCCCTCCTTCCATCTTCCCTTCTTCCTTCCTCATTTTCTTTCTCTTCGCTCCCCCAAATACTTCCTTCCTCCTTCCTTCCTTCTCTCTCTCCCTTCTTGCTCCCTGTCAGCAGGAGACTTGAACTCAGGGCCTCACGCTCTCGCTGCGCTCCCGCCGGCGTTCCACCCCTTGAGCCACGGCTGCACTTCCTCTGGCGGCTTTGATTCCACTCAGATCAGACCCAGAGTGAAGGCGGGGGGGGAGGCGGGGGGAGGGGGGGGGGGGAGGGCGGGGGGGGGGGGAAGGCGGGGGGGGGGGGAAGGCGGAAGGAGGGGGGGGAGGCGGAAGGAGCGGGGGGGGGGGGTGAAGGCGGGGGGGGGGGGGGGTGGAAGGCGGAAGGAGGGGGGGGAGGCGGGGGCGGGGGGCGGCGGCCTGTGACCGCGCCCGTGTGGTTTCAGGCCTGTACCGCTGCTCGGGTAATGGGAGCTGGGTGAACGAGGTGCTGGGCGCCGAGTTGCCGGAGTGTGTTCCAGGTAATGGGGGCGCTGGGGGGGGAGCATTGTCACTCCTGCATGGGGTGTGCGTGCGTATGTGTGTGTGTGCTGTATGTGTGTGTGCATTGTGTGCGCGTGTATGTGTGCGCACATGTGTGTGCGTATGTGTGCGCGCGCATGTGTGTATGTGCATGTGTGTGCGAGCGTGCATGTGCGCGTGTGTGCACGCATGTGTGTGCGTATGTGCGCGCGCGCATGTGTGTATATGTGTGCGAGCGTGCATGTGCGCGCGTGCATGTGTGCGCGCGCGTGCATGTGCGTGCATGTGCGTGCGTGTGCGCGTGCGTGCATGTGTGTGCGCGCGTGCCAGGCGAGCGCTGTGCCCCTGAGCCACCTCTGATCTGCAACACGCTGGCCATGGAGCTGTGGCCGAGCGCACCAGCGCGGGGACAGCGCCAGGCCCCGGGTTCGAGGGCCCGGCCCCTGTGGGTGGAGCCGGGGGGGGGGGCGGCCTGCATCCGGGCCCCTCCTCACGGGCCGGTCCCCCCCCCCCCCCGCAGTGTGCGGGGTGCCCCGGAAGCCGTGGGCGGCGGCGCAGCAGCGGATCTTCGGGGGCCGCGCGGCGGAGGCGGCGCAGGTCCCGTGGCAGGTGTTCCTGCGCGACGCGGCCACGTGGGCGGGCGGCGCGCTTGGTGGCGGCGCGCTGGGTGCTGACGGCGGCGCACGCGGTGGACGGCGCCGCCCCCGCCCGCCGCCTTCGCGGGCTCCGCGTCGGCGCGCTCGGCCGACCTGCGCCGGGCGCAGGCGCTGCGGCCGCGGCGCGTGTTCCTGCACCCGGGCTGGAAGGCCGGCCTCGAGCCCGACGCGCGCCGCGACTTCGACCACGACATCGCCCTGCTGCAGCTCCGCGACCCCGTGGAGATGGGGCCCGCGGTGGGCCCGATCTGCCTCCCGGGCCGCTCCGAGGCCTACACGCCGTCGGCGGGGGACGTGGGCCTCATCTCGGGCTGGGGCGGCACGGAGAGGCGGGAGCGCGCGCTGACGCTCCGCGCGGCCGTGGTGCCCGTGGTGCCCGCGCAGCGCTGCCGCCAGGCCGCGGCCCAGGCCGACGGCGGCGTCTACGCGTTCACCGACAACATGCTCTGCGCCGGGGAGCCGGGCGTGGACAGCTGCCAGGGCGACAGCGGCGGCGCCCTGGCCGTCCGCGACCCCCAGCACCGCGACGACGACAACCCCAGGTTCTACGTGGCCGGCCTGGTGTCCTGGGGCAAGAAGTGCGGCACCTACGGCGTCTACACCAAAGTCAGCCGCTACCCTCGACTGGATCCTGAAGACGATGCAGGAGAACGACGTCGCCGACGACGACCAATGAGGTGCCAGCCTTCCCCGCCTCATGCAAATCATCACCGCTGACGACCAATGAGGTGCCAGCCTCCCCGCTCACATGCAAATCACCGACTCACCCGCGACGACCAATGAGGTGCCAGCCTCTCCCTCCCCATGCAAATCACCGACTCACCAGCGACGACCAATGAGGTGCCAGCCTCCCCCCTCCACATGCAAATCATCGAAGCAATGTCCACCAATCAGTGCATGGCGGGGTGGAGAGCGTCACCCCCGCGGTTTGAAGTCAGGGCCCAGGCTGCTGTCCCTGAGCTGCTGCAGTTCAAGGCTGGCGCTCTACCGCCTGAGCCACAGCGCCCCTCCGGACTTTTTCAGTGTAGGTGGGCACCCAGGAATCGAACCCAGGGCCTGATGCCTGCGAGGCGAGCGCTCTACGGCTGAGCCACCTTCCCAGCCCCTTTTTCTTTTCTGCTCAAGGCTGGCGCTCTACCACTTGGGCCACGCAAGTTCCCCCTTTGTGGCTTTTTGTTTGGGTGCTTCATTGGAGATCAGGGAGCTCCTACTCATGCTGGCTTCGAACCCGCCTTCTTCAGAGCTCAGCCGCCTCTGGGTGGCTGGGATTACAGGCGTGAGCGGCAGTGCCCCGCCTACGCAGGCAGCTGGATGGTCCATACCACCCCGCCTGGCTTAGAGGAAGGGATCTGGGCTGTATTGGGGGCCTTGGGAAGGCCTGTCTTCTCGTTCAGTTCTGCAGCAATTCTTGGCATGGTTTTGTGTTTGTCTCCTTGCCTTACATCTTGTGGGGATTCCCTGTGACTAATCATTCCCAGCGATTCCTGGCAATAAACCGTAGTCAGAACCCCCTTCCCCCATGGCTGCGTCTTATTCTCCCCCAAACCTTCAGACCCACAGAGGAATGGATTGAAGATCATGGTATTGTGACCCGGGCAGCAAGCAACACGTATTCAACAGCCTGCTACACAAGGGGTTTAGCTTCTTTCTCTGTTTTGTTGGTCGTGGGTCTCGAACTCAGGGCCTGGGTGCAGTCCTGAACTGTTTTGTTGTTTTTTTTTTTTGCTCAAGGCTAGTGCTCTACCGCTTTGAACCACAGCTCCACGACCCACTTTTTGGTGGTTCATTGGAGATGAGTGTTATGGACTTTCCTATCCTGGCTGGCTTTGAACCACGATCTCCACCTCCTGAGTGACTGGGATTACAAACTTAAACCACTGACACCTGGCTTAATTTTC